>NC_091187.1:42179264-42501764 GCF_040958095.1 Procambarus clarkii | reverse complement strand
TTACGAGAGTACTACGGTATCAATTTGGGGGCCCTTACTTTTGAATGGATCAGAGGGTGAATGTTCAATAGATTCAAACCAAGAAACGCAGTTGAAAGCGAATATAGAAGTTTTTGGAGTACTTTAATGAGGCTATGACTGAATAGTATAGGGAGTCCTTGGGCACAGCTCCATTTTCTGTAATGGTCAGAGGTGGATAACCCCAGTGGGGGTCAAGCATACAAGGGGGGGTCAAGATTCCTTACAAAGACCATTTTGGATATATAGGTGTAGTAAGCCTTATCTTGAATTTGCATGATACTGTGGGGTACATTGACATGAAGGGCGAGTCATAGAACAGGATCTGCATGTGAGATGGGTCATATTGGGGTTTTAAAGAAGTTAAGATAGCTTTAAAGAGTCCTGTGTGCTTGATAGTGGGGAAATGTTCAGTCAATAATTCTCGTGTTTTGAATCTGAATGAGGGGTCCTAGTTTGCGTTCTAGTCGTAAAATGAGTTCCTTAGTATATTTGCTATGGAAAATGAGCTTTCAGTACTCTATATAATTTGAAATGAGGTCAAGAAAGACATGTTTATGTGCGGGAAGAGTCAGGTTGGAAACTGTTTATTCCAGTCATCCCCCCTCGGCTTTGCTCCGTTTTCTGTAGCTAAAGTAAAGATTCCATTTTCTGTGGTATTCAGTTGAATACTGGTGAAAAAGGCATACTTGCATTTGTATGGTTCTAACCTGTTTATAGATTTTATAGATATATTTTTCGGGCCTCAAATTAGATTTTAATATGAAAAATAGCATCAAATGTACGTCTATCTTTTGTAATAAACGTTACAAGCATTAACAATACCTGTGATATTTCATAGAATACGAAGAGAAGTTTAAATAGTGGGGCCTCATCCATATTGTGTTGGAGTTTGACACTCCAAACATTAATTTGACACTCATAAATATACTATAAAGGAAAGTAGTTGAGTGGTTTATGTCAGTGCCGTGGTATATCAAGCGCAAAGGTTTTCAGAAAATGTTACACCTCCACCTTTCAAAAAGTGAAAAGATGAATTCATTTTGGCATTAGTCATCACTTTGGAAGTTTTTTAATTATAGCACATGCTTAAACAAACTCATTTTTTTTTTTTAACTTACACAAATAAACCCAGGGCTTTCACATTCGCGCAAAATACTTAGTCCCCCCTAAACTTAAAACAGTTGCACAATCTTACTTAAACACATTGCTAAACTCTTATACACAATCAAAAACTCAATTTTTAACTTACACAAATAAACCCAGGGCTTTCACATTCGCGCAAAATACTTAGTCCCCCTAAACTTAAAACAGTTGCACAATCTTACTTAAACACATTGCTAAACTCTTATACACAAACAAAAACTAAATTTTTAACTTACACAAATAAACCCAGGGCTTTCACATTCGCGCAAAATACTTAGTCCCCCCTAAACTTAAAACAGTTGCACAATCTTACTTAAACACATTGCTAAACTCTTATACACAAACAAAAACTCAATTTTTAACTTACACAAATAAACCCAGGGCTCTCACATTCGCGCAAAATACTTAGTCCCCCCTAAACTTAAAACAGTTGCACAATCTTACTTAAACACATTGCTAAACTCTTATACACAAACAAAAACTAAATTTTTAACTTACACAAATAAACACGGGCTTTGCACATTCACACAAAAAAAAATGCTTAGTCCCCCCTAGACTTGAACAATCTAACGGTGCTTTAATTTCCAAAGCCTTCCAAACCTGCACTGGGTCCTGCCCAGCAGACTGCACAGACTGCGGCTGGATGGGTTACAATTGAGCCAAAAACAGTTGGTCAAGGCGAGATACGGCCTCATTTTTAGAGACATTTACTATAGCAAAAGCTTGAACGTCGAGAACTGAATGCGGGCCTGCACGAGAGTGGTTCTTGGCACTCAAATGTTTAGAGATTAAAATACATAGAATCTGCAAGAGTCCACCCCAAGTCGCTCACGCGGGCAATAGACATGTTTTTCGCCAAAGTGTATTTATTTAAAATAAAAATACGTCAGATAGAAAGATTTTCGCATTGCTATTATATTTACCTTATAAAGCCTCTTTATAAAAATGATATGCCACTGCGTATTATTATTGTTTTATAATAAATATTGCATAAATACTTACACGATTTCATAAACAAAAAATTATTTTAATGAGCCATGTTAGGAAAGCATCATCATTACAATAAATGCAAACTTTTAAACTAACTAAAAGATATATCTCATAGAGGAAGATTTATTCTTCAAGATATATGTTATTGTTTAAGAGTTTCATTCTGTATCAAAAGGTTGCCAATGTTTTCAAAACTCTGGCCTACAAATTTTTTTTTTGAGGTTTTCAGAGTAACCTTCGTGCAAGTCCTGACTCAGTTCCCCAACGTCCAAACTATTGGACATTGCAAAATTTCACTAAATAATGCGGTATTTTAATTGCCCCCTCTAATTATAGAGATTTTAATCTCTAAACATTTGAGTGTCAAGAACAACTCTCGTGCAGGCCCGCGTTCAGTCCCCTACGTTCAAGCTTTTTTCTATAGTAAATGTCTCTAAAATGAGGCCGTATCTCGCCCTGACCAACTGTTTTTGGCTCAATTGTAACCCATCCAGCAGCAGTCTGCTGGATAGAAGGGCAGTGGGCCTGATAAAAATAAAAAAAAAATAAACATAAATTGTTAGACTAGCTCTTTACATATGCTAGTTGTTTAATTTATTAACTGCTACTAATGCGATGATGATGCAAGAGGAGCCAGTACACATCTATGGATCAACCAATAAAAGCAGCAGACTTCTAGATGTTACTACTGCTCGGCTTAGCACGTAGCAAGATGGGAATAGGGGTGGGGGGGGGGGCTGCATTAATAAAATGAAATAAAACTAACATTCAATTATATATTCTCAAACTTATGCAAAAAAAAACTTTACAATCACATTTGCAAAACTTGCACAAATTAATTTTGGCAATTTCGTTTACCCATTATTTGTTTGTTTTTTTTGCTTGAGCCAAAAATGAATTGTTGGGTTCATTACCAGAGTCCATTTCCCACCGTGGTAACCCTTCCCACTACCCGCCCCACATGATGGGATTCACAATAAATGAACTAAACTAGCATTCAATTATATTCTCAACAAACTTATGCAACCCCCATACAATTACATTAGCAAGCTAACACAAATTCATTGAGCAAGTTTAACTATTCGCATACTTTGCGTCATTATATAATGGAATACGAAAAGGAAATTCGCAGAATTCAGAGATAACACCATCAATGGAGTCCAAGAAATACGCTTGTACTTCATTCATAATGATGCGCTGCCAGGAATCTTAGCAAAGTAACCAAAATATTTGCTTACTGTATGTATGTGCAGGATGCACATGACTCTCCGGTTAGGCGGTTGTGGAGTGAGACCAGCAACTGCAGACTTCCCATAGTCGTAAAAATGCCTTGCATAGAGACCATTGCAAGCCTCTTGTTGAATCACTTAGGGTGCATATATGTGTGTGTGTGTGTGTGTGTAACGAGCTTTCAAGAGATTGTCACTTACATAGCTAAACAATATGTAGGGTTCAGTTTCCAAATCAATTATGCGGCTCTCGAACCCTTTTCCCCCGCTACATGCGGGAGATCCCTTTTATTTTCAGCTAAAATATGCATTATATTCAGGGGGGTTTGCCGTGTCATAGCACAACCAAAAGCCCAATATACTCCCCTAAACTTTCCCTATACGTCAACTTTTCCGTTGTACGTCAGGCTGCGAGCAGCCGCGTCCAACAGCCTGGTTGATCAGTCCGGCAACCAGGAGGCCTGGTCAACGACCGGGCCGCGGGGACGCTAAGCCCCGGAAGCACCTCAAGGTAACCTCAAGGTATCCCATCTAAATTTAAAAAAAATGCATTTCCAATACCCAATATATATATATATATATATATATATATATATATATATATATATATATATATATATATATATATATATATATATATATATATATATACAACTTTAGAACACTTTCCCACCAGGAGACTCGAACCCTAGCCAGCACAGAAGCCTTCCAGCAACTGGCATAACAGGTACGCCTTAACCCTCTCCACCACCTGCTCAGACCCTTAAAAGAGATGGTAATTTCGGAGTATTTAAATACACCAAAGATCAACACCTCCCAAGAGCACTAGAGCAAGTGAGGGGTCATTTAGACGTTAATTTCATCAAGTCCCTGTTAATATGGGAAGACACAGTGTCTATGCTTAAGGCACAACTCTCCTAAACACGAGAGTGAAGTATACAACTTTAGAACACTTTCCCACCAGGAGACTCGAACCCTAGCCAGCATCTTTGGTGTATTTAAATACTCCGAAATTACCATCTCTTTTAAGGGTCTGAGCAGGTGGTGGAGAGGGTTAAGGCGTACCTGTTATGCCAGTTGCTGGAAGGCTTCTGTGCTGGCTAGGGTTCGAGTCTCCTGGTGGGAAAGTGTTCTAAAGTTGTATACTTCACTCTCGTGTTTAGGAGAGTTGTGCCTTAAGCATAGACACTGTGTCTTCCCATATTAACAGGGACTTGATGAAATTAACGTCTAAATGACCCCTCACTTGCTCTAGTGCTCTTGGGAGGTGTTGATCTTTGGTGTATTTAAATACTCCGAAATTACCATCTCTTTTAAGGGTCTGAGCAGGTGGTGGAGAGGGTTAAGGCGTACCTGTTATGCCAGTTGCTGGAAGGCTTCTGTGCTGGCTAGGGTTCGAGTCTCCTGGTGGGAAAGTGTTCTAAAGTTGTATACTTCACTCTCGTGTTTAGGAGAGTTGTGCCTTATATATATATATATATATATATATATATATATATATATATATATATATATATACTGCCCCTCCCCCACCCACTCAACCCCCACCCCACCCCCAGGAATAGGCCTGATTTGTTCAAGCCAAAGCCCAATTCACCCGAGTTTTCTCTATCTCATCTAAAAATAACGTTCATTTCCAATGCCCATTATCCAGCCACCACATATTCCCCATTCCCAAGACCATTTCATAGTGTTAGTGCTGTGGCCATCTACCTAATTTCATCCCAATTAATGACAATTCCCCATTAAATATTGGCAAAAATATGCCAAATCATATCACAGCCAAAGCCCATTTCACCCAAGTTTTACCTATCCCATATAAATTGAATGTGCATTTTCAATATCTAATATCCAGGTGCCCTATTCCCAAGACCATTTCATAGCGCAGTGTCCATCCAGCTGTTTCCAAATATCCAGATGTGTTCATATATCTTCAATCCTACGAAACCAGACCTAACCTAACACACAGCTAAGGCCAAATTTATCCCAATTTAATCCAATTTCCACCTAATTTGATCCAATTTATTCAAATTTAATCCAATTCCCGCCAAATTTACCCGAGTTTGCCATTTCATAGCACAACCAAAGCCCCAATTTGACCAAGTTTCACCTATCCCAATTAAATTTAATGTGAATCTTCAATATCAGGTCGCCCCCCAATGTCACAGCCTATTCCCAAAGACCATTTCATAGTAATAGTGCAGTGTTCATCCAGCCATTTCCATGTTCCAGATGTGTTTATATATCATCAAACCTACCAAAAGCAGACCTAACCCAATACGGCTAAGGCCAAATTTAACCAAATTTTCCCCAATTTAAGATAATTTCCACCTAATTTGCCACAATTTTATCCAATTTCCACCAAATTTTACCATAGTTCACCTTATCATAGCACAGCCAAAGCCCCAGTTTGTCCAAGTTTCACCCATTCCATATAACTTTTATGTGTATTTCCAGTATCCAATATCCAGTGGTCGATGTCATACTTCATTCCCAGAGACCATTTCATAGTGATAGTGTAGGGCCTGACGAGCCACTTCCAATATACAGATGCGTTTATATACATCAATCCTACCTAAAAACCAGACCCAACCCTAACATGGCTAAGACCAAATTTAACCAAATGTATCACAATTTAAGACAATTTCTACCTAATTTGCCCCAATTTATCCAAATTTAAGACATTTTCTACCAAATTTACCCGATTTTACGTATTATAGCAAGGTCAATGCCCAATTTTCCCCCCAAGTTTCGCCTATTCCATACACTGCAAATTTAAGGCGCATTTTCAATATGCAGTCCAATAATCTCGACTGTTTTCTTTTTTTTTATTTGTTAGTTATGGATCTTTGTTAAATATTGTATTTTATATTCTTAGAAAAGTATTTGTTTGGATATTAACCCAACCACCCAGTACCCTAACCTGCGTGGATCTTTGCCGAATATTCCTGTCAATGTTGTTTATGGACTCAACAACCCTGAAGCTAACCTGCCTTGACCTGACGTTAATTGTTGCACCTTCTTTTTTTTGGGGGGGGGGGAAAGTGATGTTTTTGCATCAACCCAACCACCCTTGCCCATACCTCTGATACCAAAAATCTTGGTTCCATATATGGTATCTTATTCTTGGGACACAGCCAATCCATCCCAACCTAACCTCTATTAACTATGGGTTTAATGACCATTTTTCTCTACATCAGTTCAAACACAACCCAAGCTCATTTAAATGGATCTGAACTCCATTTGTACACATGTTCTTAGGAAACATGATAAGATTCGCCATATCTCTATCATTAAATAATAAAAATTTTCCTTAACCTAGCCTATAATCCCCCCCCCCCTCGAAATTCTGGCAAATTATGGATATTAAAGAATTAAAGTAGGAATATATTTTCACATTAGCTTAATATAACCCAAATTTGTCCCAATTGGGGGGGGGGGGATTATAGGCTAGGTTAAGGAAAATTTTTATTATTTAATGATAGAGATATGGCGAATCTTATCATGTTTCCTAAGAACATGTGTACAAATGGAGTTCAGATCCATTTATATGAGGTTGGGTTGTGTTTGAACTGATGTAGAGAAAAATGGTCATTAAACCCATAGTTAATAGAGGTTAGGTTGGGATGGATTGGCTGTGTCCCAAGAATAAGATACCATATATGGAACCAAGATTTTTGGTATCAGAGGTATGGGCAAGGGTGGTTGGGTTGATGCAAAAACATCACTTTCCCCCCCAAAAAAAGAAGGTGCAACAATTAACGTCAGGTCAAGGCAGGTTAGCTTCAGGGTTGTTGAGTCCATAAACAACATTGACAGGAATATTCGGCAAAGATCCACGCAGGTTAGGGTACTGGGTGGTTGGGTTAATATCCAAACAAATACTTTTCTAAGAATATAAAATACAATATTTAACAAAGATCCATAACTAACAAATAAAAAGAAAGAAAACAGTCGAGATTATTGGACTGCATATTGAAAATGCGCCTTAAATTTGCAGTGTATGGAATAGGCGAAACTTGGGGGGAAAATTGGGCATTGACCTTGCTATAATACGTAAAATCGGGTAAATTTGGTAGAAAATGTCTTAAATTTGGATAAATTGGGGCAAATTAGGTAGAAATTGTCTTAAATTGTGATACATTTGGTTAAATTTGGTCTTAGCCATGTTAGGGTTGGGTCTGGTTTTTAGGTAGGATTGATGTATATAAACGCATCTGTATATTGGAAGTGGCTCGTCAGGCCCTACACTATCACTATGAAATGGTCTCTGGGAATGAAGTATGACATCGACCACTGGATATTGGATACTGGAAATACACATAAAAGTTATATGGAATGGGTGAAACTTGGACAAACTGGGGCTTTGGCTGTGCTATGATAAGGTGAACTATGGTAAAATTTGGTGGAAATTGGATAAAATTGTGGCAAATTAGGTGGAAATTATCTTAAATTGGGGAAAATTTGGTTAAATTTGGCCTTAGCCGTATTGGGTTAGGTCTGCTTTTGGTAGGTTTGATGATATATAAACACATCTGGAACATGGAAATGGCTGGATGAACACTGCACTATTACTATGAAATGGTCTTTGGGAATAGGCTGTGACATTGGGGGGCGACCTGATATTGAAGATTCACATTAAATTTAATTGGGATAGGTGAAACTTGGTCAAATTGGGGCTTTGGTTGTGCTATGAAATGGCAAACTCGGGTAAATTTGGCGGGAATTGGATTAAATTTGAATAAATTGGATCAAATTAGGTGGAAATTGGATTAAATTGGGATAAATTTGGCCTTAGCTGTGTGTTAGGTTAGGTCTGGTTTCGTAGGATTGAAGATATATGAACACATCTGGATATTTGGAAACAGCTGGATGGACACTGCGCTATGAAATGGTCTTGGGAATAGGGCACCTGGATATTAGATATTGAAAATGCACATTCAATTTATATAGGATAGGTAAAACTTGGGTGAAATGGGCTTTGGCTGTGATATGATTTGGCATATTTTTGCCAATATTTAATGGGGAATTGTCATTAATTGGGATGAAATTAGGTAGATGGCCACAGCACTAACACTATGAAATGGTCTTGGGAATGGGGAATATGTGGTGGCTGGATAATGGGCATTGGAAATGAACGTTATTTTTAGATGAGATAGAGAAAACTCGGGTGAATTGGGCTTTGGCTTGAACAAATCAGGCCTATTCCTGGGGGTGGGGTGGGGGTTGAGTGGGTGGGGGAGGGGGAGGGGCAGTATATATATATATATATATATATATATATATATATATATATTGGGTATTGGAAATGCATTTTTTTTAAATTTAGATGGGATACCTTGAGGTTACCTTGAGGTGCTTCCGGGGCTTAGCATCCCCGCGGCCCGGTCGTCGACCAGGCCTCCTGGTTGCCGGACTGATCAACCAGGCTGTTGGACGCGGCTGCTCACAGCCTGACGTACAACGGAAAAGTTGACGTATAGGGAAAGTTTAGGGGAGTATATTGGGCTTTTGGTTGTGCTATGACACGGCGAACCCCCCTGAATATAATGCATATTTTAGCTGAAAATAAAAGGGATCTCCCGCATGTAGCGGGGGAAAAGGGTTCGAGAGCCGCATAATTGATTTGGAAACTGAACCCTACATATTGTTTAGCTATGTAAGTGACAATCTCTTGAAAGCTCGTTACACACACACACACACACACACACACATATATGCACCCTAAGTGATTCAACAAGAGGCTTGCAACGGTCTCTATGCAAGGCATTTTTACGACTATGGGAAGTCTGCAGTTGCTGGTCTCACTCCACAACCGCCTAACCGGAGAGTCATGTGCATCCTGCACATACATACAGTAAGCAAATATTTTGGTTACTTTGCTAAGATTCCTGGCAGCGCATCATTATGATTGAAGTACAAGCGTATTTCTTGGGCTCCATTGATGGTGTTATCTCTGAATTCTGCGAATTTCCTTTTCGTATTCCATTATATAATGACGCAAACTATGCGAATAGTTAAACTTGCTCAATGAATTTGTGTTAGCTTGCTAATGTAATTGTATGGGGGTTGCATAAGTTTGTTGAGAATATAATTGAATGCTAGTTTAGTTCATTTATTGTGAATCCCATCATGTGGGGCGGGTAGTGGGAAGGGTTACCACGGTGGGAAATGGACTCTGGTAATGAACCCAACAATTCATTTTTGGCTCAAGCAAAAAAAAACAAACAAATAATGGGTAAACAAAATTGCCAAAATTAATTTGTGCAAGTTTTGCAAATGTGATTGTAAAGTTTTTTTTTGCATAAGTTTGAGAATATATAATTGAATGTTAGTTTTATTTCATTTTATTAATGCAGCCCCCCCCCCCACCCCTATTCCCATCTTGCTACGTGCTAAGCCGAGCAGTAGTAACATCTAGAAGTCTGCTGCTTTTATTGGTTGATCCATAGATGTGTACTGGCTCCTCTTGCATCATCATCGCATTAGTAGCAGTTAATAAATTAAACAACTAGCATATGTAAAGAGCTAGTCTAACAATTTATGTTTATTTTTTTTTTATTTTTATCAGGCCCACTGCCCTTCTATCCAGCAGACTGCTGCTGGATGGGTTACAATTGAGCCAAAAACAGTTGGTCAGGGTGAGATACGGCCTCATTTTAGAGACATTTACTATAGAAAAAAGCTTGAACGTCGGGGACTGAACGCGGGCCTGCACGAGAGTTGTTCTTGACACTCAAATGTTTAGAGATTAAAATCTCTATAATTAGAGGGGGCAATTAAAATACCGCATTATTTAGTGAAATTTTGCAATGTCCAATAGTTTGGACGTTGGGGAACTGAGTCAGGACTTGTGAAATTTTGCAATGTCCAATAGTTTGGACGTTGGGGAACTGAGTCAGGACTTGCACGAAGGTTACTCTGCATCCGGTCCAAATGAGGACACACATGGGAGAAAGAGAGGAAGCAAGATTTACTCCCTTGGAAAACCTTAAAAAAAAAATTTATAGGCCAGAGTTTTGAAAACATTGGCAACCTTTTGATACAGAATGAAACTCTTAAACAATAACATATATCTTGAAGAATAAATCTTCTTCTATGAGATATATATTTTAGTTAGTTTAAAAGTTTGCATTTATTGTAATGATGATGCCTTCCTAACATGGCTCATTAAAATAATTTTTTGTTTATGAAATCGTGTAAGTATTTATGCAATATTTATTATAAAACAATAATAATACGCAGTGGCATATCATTTTTATAAAGAGGCTTTATAAGGTAAATATAATAGCAATGCGAAAATCTTTCTATCTGACGTATTTTTATTTTAAATAAATACACTTTGGCGAAAAACATGTCTATTGCCCGCGTGAGCGACTTGGGGTGGACTCTTGCAGATTCTATGTATTTTAGTCTCTAAACATTTGAGTGCCAAGAACCACTCTCGTGCAGGCCCGCATTCAGTTCTCGACGTTCAAGCTTTTGCTATAGTAAATGTCTCTAAAAATGAGGCCGTATCTCGCCTTGACCAACTGTTTTTGGCTCAATTGTAACCCATCCAGCCGCAGTCTGTGCAGTCTGCTGGGCAGGACCCAGTGCAGGTTTGGAAGGCTTTGGAAATTAAAGCACCGTAAGATTGTTCAAGTCTAGGGGAAACTAAGCATTTTTTTTGTGTGAATGTGCAAAGCCCGTGTTTATTTGTGTAAGTTAAAAATTTAGTTTTTGTTTGTGTATAAGAGTTTAGCAATGTGTTTAAGTAAGATTGTGCAACTGTTTTAAGTTTAGGGGGGACTAAGTATTTTGTGCGAATGTGAGAGCCCTGGGTTTATTTGTGTAAGTTAAAAATTGAGTTTTTGTTTGTGTATAAGAGTTTAGCAATGTGTTTAAGTAAGATTGTGCAACTGTTTTAAGTTTAGGGGGGACTAAGTATTTTGCGCGAATGTGAAAGCCCTGGGTTTATTTGTGTAAGTTAAAAATTGAGTTTTTGTTTATGTATAAGAGTTTAGCAATGTGTTTAAGTAAGATTGTGCAACTGTTTTAAGTTTAGGGGGACTAAGTATTTTGCGCGAATGTGAAAGCCCTGGGTTTATTTGTGTAAGTTAAAAATTGAGTTTTTGTTTGTATATAAGAGTTTAGCAATGTGTTTAAGTAAGATTGTGCAACTGTTTTAAGTTTAGGGGGGACTAAGTATTTTGCGCGAATGTGAAAGCCCTGGGTTTATTTGTGTAAGTTAAAAATTGAGTTTTTGTTTGTGTATAAGAGTTTAGCAATGTGTTTAAGTAAGATTGTGCAACTGTTTTAAGTTTAGGGGGGACTAAGTATTTTGCGCGAATGTGAAAGCCCTGGGTTTATTTGTGTAAGTTAAAAATTGAGTTTTTATTTGTGTATAAGAGTTTAGCAATGTGTTTAAGTAAGATTGTGCAACTGTTTTAAGTTTAGGGGGACTAAGTATTTTGCGCGAATGTGAAAGCCCTGGGTTTATTTGTGTAAGTTAAAAATTGAGTTTTTGTTTGTGTATAAGAGTTTAGCAATGTGTTTAAGTAAGATTGTGCAACTGTTTTAAGTTTAGGGGGGACTAAGTATTTTGCGCGAATGTGAAAGCCCTGGGTTTATTTGTGTAAGTTAAAAAAAAAAAATTAGTTTGTTTAAGCATGTGCTACAATTAAAAAACTTCCAAAGTGATGACTAATGCCAAAATGAATTCATCTTTTCACTTTTTGAAAGGTGGAGGTGTAACATTTTCTGAAAACCTTTGCGCTTGATATACCACGACACTGACATAAACCACTCAACTACTTTCCTTTATAGTATATTTATGAGTGTCAAATTAATGTTTGGAGTGTCAAACCCCAACACAATATGGCTGAGGCCCCACTATTTAAACTTCTCTTCGTATTCTATGAAATATCACAGGTATTGTTAATGCTTGTAACGTTTATTACAAAAGATAGACGTACATTTGATGCTATTTTTCATATTAAAATCTAATTTGAGACCCGAAAATATATCTATAAAATCTATAAACAGGTTAGAACCATACAAATGCAAGTATGCCTTTTTCACCAGTATTCAACTGAATACCACAGAAAATGGAATCTTTACTTTAGCTACAGAAAACGGAGCAAAGCCGAGGGGGGATGACTGGAATAAACAGTTTCCAACCTGACTCTTCCCGCACATAAACATGTCTTTCTTGACCTCATTTCAAATTATATAGAGTACTGAAAGCTCATTTTCCATAGCAAATATACTAAGGAACTCATTTTACGACTAGAACGCAAACTAGGACCCCTCATTCAGATTCAAAACACGAGAATTATTGACTGAACATTTCCCCACTATCAAGCACACAGGACTCTTTAAAGCTATCTTAACTTCTTTAAAACCCCAATATGGCCCATCTCACATGCAGATCCTGTTCTATGACTCGCCCTTCATGTCAATGTACCCCACAGTATCATGCAAATTCAAGATAAGGCTTACTACACCTATATATCCAAAATGGTCTTTGTAAGGAATCTTGACCCCCCCTTGTATGCTTGACCCCCACTGGGGTTATCCACCTCTGACCATTACAGAAAATGGAGCTGTGCCCAAGGACTCCCTATACTATTCAGTCATAGCCTCATTAAAGTACTCCAAAAACTTCTATATTCGCTTTCAACTGCGTTTCTTGGTTTGAATCTATTGAACATTCACCCTCTGATCCATTCAAAAGTAAGGGCCCCCAAATTGATACCGTAGTACTCTCGTAACACCCCCGGGACAAATCGTGCATTTTTGCTCATGCCATTAAAATACTCCAAAAACGTTTATATGCCTTTCACCAGTGTATTTTTTGGTTTCCAACTATTGAACATTCATCCTCGGTACCTCTCATAAGTAGAGACCCCCTTCTTGAGGCCCTAGACTCATCTTAAAGCAAGGCGACAAAAAGTAAAAAAAAACAGGTTAGGATAGGGCACCAGTTCCTCAGGTACACCATGGGTGGTGGTCCCCCCGGGACCCCAGGGGGGACCACCACCCCACCACCACCAGCCAGCCAGGAGCGCGCTGACTGTGCCCTAACCTAACCACCTAAAACAAGAGGGATGGACGATCTGGCCCGACAGGGTCAAGTCGGCATGGAAGTGCCCAACCGTTTCTGAAATTTTTTTACCTCAATCTGTCTCCTTATTCACTATTACTACACAGGGTTCACGCGGCTACACAGGGTTCACGCGGCTACACAGGGTTCACGCGGCTACACAGGGTTCACGCGGCTACACAGGGTTCACGCGGCTACACAGGGTTCACGCAGCTACACAGGGTTCACGCGGCTACACAGGGTTCACGCGGCTACACAGGGTTCACGCGGCTACACAGGGTTCACGCGGCTACACAGGGTTCACGCGGCTACACAAGGTTCACGCGGTTACACAGGGTTCACGCGGCTACACAGGGTTCACGCGGCTACACAGGGTTCACGCAGCTACACAGGGTTCACGTGGTTACACAGGGTTCACGCGGCTACACAGGGTTCACGCGGCTACGCAGGGTTCACGCGGCTACACAGGGTTCACGCGGCAACGCAGGGTTCACGCGGCTACACAGGGTTCACGCGGTTACACAGAGTTCACGCGGCTACACAGAGTTCACGCGGCTACACAGGGTTCACGCGGCTACGCAGGGTTCACGCGGCTACACAGGGTTCATGTGGCTACACAGGGTTAACGCGGCTACACAGGGTTCACGTGGCTACACAGGGTTCACGCGGCTACACAGGGTTCACGCAGCTACACAGGGTTCACGCGGCTACACAGGGTTCACGTGGTTACACAGGGTTCACGCGGCTACACAGGGTTCACGCGGCTACACAGGGTTCACGTGGTTACACAGGGTTCACGCCGCTACACAGGGTTCACGCGGCTACACAGGGTTCACGCCGCTACACAGGGTTCACGCGGCTACACAGGGTTCACGTGGTTACACAGGGTTCACGTGGCTACACAGGGTTAACGCGGCTACACAGGGTTCACGTGGTTACACAGGGTTCACGTGGCTACACAGGGTTCACGCGGCTACACAGGGTTCACGTGGTTACACAGGGTTCACGCGGCTACACAGGGTTCACGCGGCTACACAGGGTTCACGCAGCTACACAGGGTTCACGCGGCTACACAGGGTTCACGTGGTTACACAGGGTTCACACGGCTACACAGGGTTCACGCGGCTACACAGGGTTCACACGGCTACACAGGGTTCACACGGCTACACAGGGTTCACGTGGTTACACAGGGTTCACACGGCTACACAGGGTTCACGCGGCTACACAGGGTTCACGCGGCTACACAGGGTTCACGCGGCTACACAGGGTTCACACAGCTACACAGGGTTCACACAGCTACACAGGGTTCACACAGCTACACAGGGTTCACACAGCTACACAGGGTTCCGTGGTTACACAGGGTTCACGCGGCTACACAGGGTTCACGCAGCTACACAGGGTTCACGCGGCTACACAGGGTTCACGCAGCTACACAGGGTTCACGCGGCTACACAGGGTTCACGCGGCTACACAGGGTTCACGCGGCTACACAGGGTTCACATCACCTTCCTCAAGGCTCTAGTAAACAGACGCCATTTAAAAGAAAATCGTGGGTAACATTCCCAGGTGTGAGAGCCTCAGTACTGAGTGAGCCACCATGGCTGGTGCACGCAGCATGAGCTAACAGCATTGCTGTTCAGCTTGTGACCACAGCATCAACTAAAAAAACAAATATATGTAACTGCTATTATTTAGTGATGATAGTGTTCGTTATGGCGAACACAAATGTAGATACTTATATATATAACGTGTGCATATCTTATCTTGAGGTTATCTTGAGATGATTTCGGGGCTTTAGTGTCCCCGCGGCCCGGTCCTCGACAAGGTCTCCACCCCCAGGAAGCAGCCCGTGACAGCTGACTAACACCCAGGTACCTATTTTACTGCTAGGTAACAGGGGCATAGGGTGAAAGAAACTTTGCCCATTGTTTCTCGCCGGCGCCTGGGATCGAACCCAGGACCACAGGATCACAAGTCCAGCGTGCTGTCTGCTCAGCCGACCGGCTCCCAAATGTAATAATAATAATAGTGTAATAACAACAAAAATATTTTTGTATTGTTTAAGGCACTTGTAGGCGTATTATAGGATTCAAAGCTCGGGTACAAGAATGAGTCTTGAGGACTCCAGTGAGCGTCTGCCAGCTTGCCAGATGGGCGGCCGTGGGCAGGCTCATGTTGAAGGTAACAACCATGTCAGACGTATTCACAGCAAGCTCCCAGACCCCAGCCAGCTGTGTTGTTGAGAAAACACTCTCTGATGGTGACATACAGGGCATATTGCTGGAAGATAACCATGCCAGTGATATTGATAACACAAATCTGGACAAAGACCTATCACAGGTGTCTGATACTAGTGAATATGGATATTGAAGTGGACGATGTAGAGTGTGTGTACAGTACACAGCTCTCACCAGCCCTGTCATGCCGGCCAAGGTCAACACCATCATGCAACTTGACTACAAATAATTAGCCAAGTTAAGAATTAGATTACTATTGTAATACATTAATATCATATGGTAATAATACAAGCTGGGCAAGGATATGAGACATAAACAGGCAAAGAAAGAGAGAACAAAGTGAGAATTAGAAAAATAATTAAGATTATGAATAAATAAATGGATTCAGATTCAAATCAGTTAATAAAATAGTATACATATAATTAATCAAATTAAAAATTCAGTAATCTCTTAAGATTGTAATACAGTAATATCATATGGTAATAAGACAAGCTGGATAAGGGTATGCAATAGAAACAGACACGGGTGGGCTGGAGACATTCATGTACTTAAAGTTTAAGAATCCATTAACAATATAGGAATATTATACAACAGATAGGACTAATAGTTAATATTAATGGGCAGGTATGTATAAGCGAAAAATTAAATGAATATTTTTTAATTCACAAAGTAATGAATTAAAGATTCCGATACATTGACAAATTAAGAGTTGAAGGTTTATAAAATTTTGTAAAATTGAAGTCTTAGTAGTGACAGATACATGGATAAGTTGTAAATATTTTAAGCTAAGAATCAGATACAGTAACTAGACATATTAGGCACTCAAAGAATTATTACATTGTATAAAATTGAAGTGTTTGTAGTAACAGTTATAAGAGGGCAAATTACATGTAACTGAAGCCAATAATATAAAAAGGAAGCATTTAGTAACTAATATACAAATATAAAAAGTCTAAATATAAATATGGTTAGGGAAGGTAAGGCTTGGTCACTCGTGTGTTACTCTCAGTAAGGCTTGGTCACTCATGTGTTACTCTCAGTAAGGCTTGGCCACTCATGTGTTACTCTCAGTAAGGCTTGGTCTCTCATGTGTTACTCTCAGTAAGGCTTGGTCACTCATGTGTTACTCTCAGTAAGGCTTGGTCACTCATGTGTTACTCTCAGTAAGGCTTGGTCACTCATGTGTTACTCTCAGTAAGGCTTGGTCACTCATGTGTTACTCTCAACAATGACATTGGAAGTTCGCTGACTTCCAGTTCTGTCACAATCAACAAAGAAAGTTAGTAATTGTTGGACTCTTTTGATTTCTTGTCTTTTGCTGTTCTTTCTTAGCAATGATTGTTCCATTCCTGGTGTAGCACTGCTTGATAAGATTTGGGTTTTGTTTGTGAATATGATGCAGTCTGTAGAGGAGGATCAACGCTGCTTGGTAAGGCACTCATTAATATAATATGATGCTGTCTGTAGAGGAGGATCAACGCTGCTTGGTAAGGCACTCATTAATATAATATGATGCAGTCTGTAGAGGAGGATCAACGCTGCTTGGTAAGGCACTCATTAATATAATATGATGCTGTCTGTAGAGGAGGATCAACGCTGCTTGGTAAGGCACTCATTAATATAATATGATGCAGTCTGTAGAGGAGGATCAACGCTGCTGGTAAGGCACTCATTAATATAATATGATGCTGTCTGTAGAGGAGGATCAACGCTGCTTGGTAAGGCACTCATTAATATAATATGATGCAGTCTGTAGAGGAGGATCAACGCTGCTTGGTAAGGCACTCATTAATATAATATGATGCAGTCTGTAGAGGAGGATCAACGCTGCTTGGTAAGGCACTCATTAATATAAAGATTGGTTTTATATTTTATAGCTGCTTGAATGAGGTCTTACTTATCATTGGGATAAGCTAGTTTAGTGAGCATCTGTCTGGTGCTGTGGTGATTGTTTTTATCTATTCTGATAGATTTAATAGTATCAGTAAAGTTTATCTCTGATGTAATCAGTTGATGGGCTACACTTGAACAGTTTTGACCTTCTTGTTCTTCAGGCAGTTCAGTAGAGCTGATGATGAGCAAATCATGGAGTTTTTGTTAATACTGTTGTCTGGAGAGCCTGAAACACTTATAAATTCAGTACTACCTACCTAACTACACATGCTGTATTGCATATTAATGGGTTATAAACCAGTCCAAACATGGGTATAAGTATGGAATACTATAACTCTCATACAGGGTGGGGTGGATATTATGAGGGACTGGTGGCTTATAACAGTTGTCACTAACCTGTGTTGGTGAGTGTATTAATAATTATCACTTTCACGCTTCGATGTCGCTTTCCAGTGACATCAGTTTTTCTCCTGGGCCATCTCGGATGACGCGGTCTGAAATCATCCATTAAAATATTTGTCAAAAATTACAATTTTAACTGATCAGTCTGGGTGTGGTTTCAAAATGAGCACCTTTAGATTGCACACAATTTGATGCCAAAATGAAAGACGTAACACGAAAATTGATGTCAGAACACTGGAAAAAATATTTAGTTTTCTAGTATTTCTTTTGTTTTTGGCTATGATGAATTGTTCTAAAATTAATGGTAATTACTGTACCGTAGTGTATAGGCCGTTCCACATCCCCCTTATCCTCCCAGGTTATCCCTCCCAACGCTCCCCCCTCCCCCGATACCAACCACCCACCCCACCCCCGCCTACACCATGCGCCTCGAGCCACAGCTGTACTGGATTAATACGGTACGGCCCTCTGCCTGGCTTTCATATCCGGACAATTCACTCGTTGTCTGGCTGACTGTCCGGATATTGCAACATCGGCAGCAAGTTAACCGGCCCAGATTTTTATCCGGACAAACACCTGATTTTCCGGCTCCTATGGACCTTTTGGCCGGATATTGAGATAACTTTATCCGGTCACGATTTTGACCGTATAAGGGTGTTTTCCGGATATTCGAATCCCGGATAATCGAGTGTCTACAGTAATTATTTTGTGTGACATAGCATTGGAATTGAGCTGTGTTTTTATCATTCCGTAAATTTTGTGAGTATAGATTGTTTTTTTTTTGTTTTTTCATTTTGTTTTGTTTTTTAACTGTTTTTCTTATATTTCAGTGATGGGAACATCAGATCATTTGATGTTCCCAATTTTCTAATGGGAACATCAGATCATTTGGGAATGCATAAGACGAGGGAGTGGGGAATGGTGGGGAGGACGAGGGGACGGGAGTGGGGGGGGGGTGGTGAGGGGGGACAGGGGGGGGGGTAATGGTGGGAAGGATGAGGGGATGGGGGAGTTGGGGATGGTGACGAGGGGACCGGGGAATGGAGAATGGTGGGGAGCACAAGGGGACAGGGGAAGTGGGTGATGGTGAAGAGGATAAGGGGATGGGGGAGGGGAATTGTCGGGCGGATGAGTTGATGGAGTGAGAGATGGTTAGGAGGCCGAAGGGATGGCGGAGTGGGGAATGGTTGGGAGGACTGGGAGACGGGGGAAGGTTGCTGTGGCTCAACAACGCACATGTGTTGCTGAGCCACAGCAACGTGTGGCCAAGTACAGCTAGTAAGGAATAATGTATATTGGATTAATCAGTTCCAAACCACAAAAATATATACTGTATAGTTATACAATAATTAAGTGGAATAAATGCTAACACACTACACTTTACCTGTACTTCGGAGAGTTGATGGCATATGTGGAAACTAGTGAGGCAGAGGAAGAGAAATGTTCTTTGGCAGGGGAGTTCCCTAACATTAAAACTTCTGGAAGTTGTGCTTCTGATGTTCTTTCTCTTTTCTGTCTTTTTCTGTTTCCCTCATTACACTCACTGAATGTTTTCCTTACAAGAAACTTGTCCAAGGATGATTGTTTTTGCCTGTGCATTAAAATGTTTTTAAAGTGAGACAGCACTGTCATTCAACAGATTTGTAACACAGTTTGTCAAGGTGATAATTTCAAGAAAAGGTTTGCACTTTCCCTCATTTTGCACACATTTCTTTTAATAGAGAACTAGAGTTAGGCATAACAAACTCTGTAACAAGAGCTGACACTCAGGTACCACTCTCATATTTAGCTGTGAGTTCTTTCTTCATCTGTATCGTGATTCTAACCATTTTTCTTTTTGATTGGCTCATATTACAAACTTTCATAGGTGACATGGTGACTTATTTACAATAAGAATATAAAAAATATCCAAGAGAAAAGTGTAGTGGGTTGTGCACTGAACAACAGCTATGGTGAAACTGATGCATCAGGGACGCGTGTTTACATCTGAATGCCGAGCAAACAGACGAATACCGAACATGAACACAGCGTCTGAATACCGAAAAGTGTGAATTATGAGCAATGCAAATACCGAGGCTCCTCTGTACAAAGAAATTATGTAAATATTATGTAATTTATATCGGTAAATACAGTACAATACTGTAATATTACTTTTTGTTCTAAATTCTTCTAGCTTAACCAAATATTTTTTCCACAGGATAACAACCCAGAGAAATGTTCAGTGTGTTTTAACAGTTATGATGACAATCAGCTACGGCCTCGCACACTGCCGTGCGGCCGCACATTCTGCTCCCAGTGTATTAACAATGCTATCAAGAATGGGCAGCTGACCTGCCCCAGCTGCCGTGCCGAGCACGCTGCCACAGCTGCTACTCAGTTCCCAATTAATTATGGTATGGAGGCCCTTATCAGAAAACTAAAAGGTATCGAGGTTGTACCAGAGAAAACGTTACCAGCAAAATCCATTAAAGCTCCTGCAAGAGGAATCAGCAAGAAGTTACATTCCATGGTGCAGGAGCAGAAGAGCAGCATCAGCACCCTCATTACTAGCTGTGAAGAGGTACTGTCCCAGCTGGGGGAGTACCGGGGGCAGCTGGGGGACTGGAAGACTCACCACCTCCAGCTCCAGGACAGACTCTGTGCTCTGGTAGAGCAGAACAAGTCAGCAATGAAGCTCTTGGAACTGGAGGATACCAGTGTGGTGGATATGACAACACAAGGAGAGGAAGGGAAGACTCAGCTGCAGGTCATGGTGGGGAACCTCGACACAGTCAACACAGCACAGGAAGTATTCATGACCATCAATGAAGTTGACCAATGCAACATGGAGGTAGAAAATTGGCTCAGGAAGTGCCAGGAACTCTTCCCAAATGTCAAGACTGTCCACACCTCAGTGAAGGTACGCTGCTGAAGGTCACATTGTTCTCACCCAACTGAGTGTAGTATTGCCTCTATATAAACACTTTTGACATGGAGACACATCAAGATGAGAGTTGACTTTATATATTGGAAACTTTTTGCTCTAATACCTGATACATTTTTATTAATAAAGTCAACTGTCATCTTGGTGTTTCTCTACACTGTGGTCAGTGTAGAGAAACATTACTTATATTGTCAAATTACTTTACTCAGTCTGATGCTTCATTATAGTCCAGTTACTTTACTCAGAGCCTGATGCTTCATTAAAATCCAGTTACTTTACTTAATGCCTGATGCTTCATTATAGTCCAGTTACTTTACTCAGAGCCTGATGCTTCATTATAGTGCAGTTACTTTACTCAGAGCCTGATGCTTCATTATAGTCCAGTTACTTTACTCAGCGCCTGATGCTTCATTATAGTGCAGTTACTTTACTCAGCGCCTGATGCTTCATTATAGTGCAGTTACTTTACTCAGTCTGATGCTTCATTATAGTCCAGTTACTCTACTAAGAGCCAGATGCTTCATGATAGTCCAGGTTCCACCATTAATGTTGGTGTTGGTAATGACAGGTGCAGGAGACCATCAGGGAGGCCCTGGAGATGATGACCACAGAGACAGGTGCCACAGCTGACCCCGTACACCTGGGAGACTCAGCCTCCACCATAAATGTTTGTGTTGGTAATGACAGGTGCAGGAGACCATCAGGGAGGCCCTGGAGATGATGACCACAGAGACAGGTGCCACAGCTGACCCCGTACACCTGGGAGACTCAGCCTCCACCATTAATGTTTGTGTTGGTAATGACAGGTGCAGGAGACCATCAGGGAGGCCCTGGAGATGATGACCACAGAGACAGGTGCCACAGCTGACCCCGTACACCTGGGAGACTCAGCCTCCAGCATCATGGATAAAGTTCAGGAAATCACTGGAGAGATCCCCCGGAAGCAATTAACAGTAAGTTTTTTATTTTCTCTCGTGGTTCATATCACAAGATATTGAGTTGCGTTTTGAGGAGAGGAAGCCTGTTCTTAGGTTTATCGAGGTTCCCCAAGGACTACTACTGACTTTCCTTAACATACAATTTTCAATAGTTTCCTACCTCTTGGATAAATATTTACTGGTAGGTGAACAGGTGCAACAGCTGAAAGGAAACATGTGAACCATTTATGTCCTGCATGGTGATTGAACCTTTGATCCTCTATTGAACCCAGGATCCTGCCCCCCCCCCCCCCCTCACAGAGGCACAGAGAGCGGGGTGACACTCTACCAACCAATCCCCAAAGCATCCAGGATCCAGCCACAGGTCCAGCACCAACCCCCTGCCAGTAGAGGGGGACTGGAGCTACAGGTCCAGCACCAACCCCCTGCCAGTAGAGGGGGACTGGATCTACAGGTCCAGCACCAACCGTCTGCCAGTAGAGGGGGCTGGAGCTACAGGTCTAGCACCAACCCCCTGCCAGTAGAGGTGGGGGGGGGGGGCTGCAGCTACAGGTCCAACACCAACCCTTTGCCAGTAGAGGGGGGCTGGAGCTACAAGTCCAGCACCAACCCCTTGCAAGTAGAGGGGGGGGGGGGCTGGAGCTACAGGTCCAGCACCAACCCCCTGCCAGTAGAGGGGGACTGGAGCTACAGGTCCAGCACCAACCCCCTGCCAGTAGAGGGGGCTGTAGCTACAGGTCCAGCAACAACCCTTTGCCAGTAGAGGGGGGCAGGAGCTACAGGTCCAGCACCAACCCCCTGCCAATAGAGGGGAGGGGGGCTGTAGCTACAGGTCCAGCAACAACCCTTTGCCAGTAGAGAGGGGCTGGAGCTACAGGTCCAGCACCAACCCCCTGCCAGTAGAGGGGGGGGGGGGCTGGAGCTACAGGTCCAGCAACAACCCTTTGCCAGTAGGTGTTTTCCTTGACTGGCTTCAGTTTATGTGTAGTGTAATGTGCTGATTGTGGTGAATTTTGTAGGTGTGATTGACTGATAATGGGTCCCTCACTGACTAAAGGTGATAATGGGGCTGACATTGTCCACAGATGATAATAGAACTGACACTGTCCACAGTTGATAATGGGGCTGACACTGACCACAGGTGATAATGGGACTGACACTGACCACAGGTGATAATGGGGCTGACACTGACCACAGGTGATAATGGGACTGACACTGACCACAGGTGATAATGGGGCTGACACTGACAACAGATGATAATGGGGCTGACACTGTCCACAGGTTGAGGACCTCCGCAGGATGAGTGAGCCCGTCAAGAGGCTGGTTGAGGCTAGCCGGGTGTTGGCCGTCAAGAGGCTGGTGGAGGCTGGCCGGGTGTTGGCCGTCCAGGAAGACCAAGATGGCCGCCGCTCCGCCAGGATAACTCTACAAGACGGACAGCTGTACCTCCACCCACTCCTGCGTCAGCCCACGCCCGACCACGCCCATACCCTCCAGGTAACTTTATTACAACCACTAGTCTTACTAACATTACTGACTTACTAAGTTTTGATAACTAATATGATAACATTTTGTTATACAGTTATCAGCATGATTTATTTGATTTCCTGCAGGAGAGTGAGGTTGTGGGCGTGCTGGAGTCCTCCTGCACCCTGGCGTTCCTTGACCTCGGGTGGGCGGGGTCAACAAGAGGGCGGGTCACCATCCGGCTGACCCCTGACACTCCACTGGCCAGACAGTTTGTGTTGTTGTGTACGGGCCAGCGGGGCCACACCTACCGCAACACTAAACTGTTGCAGGTGTGGCGCAAGGGTCAGCCGGGGGAGTGTGTGGGGGGCGGAGACTACGAGAGTAATGATGGTGAGGGAGGAGCCCCACTGCTGCCTGACCTCCAGGGGCAGTACCGAAAGTCAGCCCGGGCAGGAGCTGTGTTGGCCAGGTGGAGTCCGGAGAGTCCCAGGAGTGCCCAGTTCATCATCATCACCAGGGACCGCCAGGATGGTGTCCATTGGTCATGTGTCTTCGGTGATGTGGTGAGCGGCCTGGATGTTGTGAGGGCAGCAGTCAACCACAGTGACATTACGGAGGTGACTGTGGTGGACTGTGGTGTTGTGCTGCCACTCTAGTTCACTGTACCACCACCATCACTACTGTACTGTTGTGTTGCCACTCTAGTTCACTGTACCGCCACCATCACTACTGTGGTGTTGTGCTGCCACTCTAGTTCACTGTACCATCACACTCTAGTTCACTGTAAAACCACTATCACTACTATGGTGTTCTGCTGCCACTCTAGTTCACTGTACCAACACCATCACTACTGTGGTGTTGTACTGCCACTCTAGTTCACTGTACCACCACCACCACTACTGTGGTGTTGTGCTGCCACTCTAGTTCACTGTACCACCACCATCACAACTGTGGTGTTGGGCTGCCACTGTAGTTCACTGTACCACCACCATCACTACTGTTGTGTTTTGCTGTCACTCTAGTTCACTGTACCACCATCATCACTACTGTGGTGTTGTGTTGCCACTCTAGTTCACTGTACCATCACTATCACTACTGTGGTGTTGTGCTGCCACTCTAGTTCACTGTACCATCACCATCACTACTTTAGTGTTGCGCTGCCACTCTAGTTCACTGTACCACCACCATCACTACAGTGGTGTTGTGCTGTCACTCTAGGTCACTGTACAACCACCATCACTACTGTGGTGTTGTGCTGCCACTCTAGTTCACTGTACCACCACCATCACTACTGTGGTGTTGTACTGCCACTGTAGTTCACTGTACCATCACAATCACTACTGTGTTGTTGTGCTGCCTCTCTAGTTCACTGTACCACCACCATCACTTCTGTGGTGTTGTGCTGCCACTCTAGATCACTGTACCATCACCATCACTACTGTGGTGTTGTGCTGCCACTCTAGTTCACTGTACCATCACCATCACTACTGTGGTGTTGTGCTGCCACCCTAGTTCACTGTACCATCACTATCACTACTGTGGTGTTGTGCTGCCACTCTAGTTCACTGTACCATCACTACTGTGGTGTTGTGCTGCCACTCTAGTTCACTGTACCACCACCATCACTACTATGGTGTTGTGCTGCCACTCCAGTTCACTGTACCACCACCATCACTACTATGGTGTTCTGCTGCCACTCTAGTTCACTGTACCACCACCATCACTACTGTGGTGTTGTGCTGCCACTCTAGTTCACTGTACCATCACCATCACTACTGTGGTGTTGTGCTGCCACTCTAGTTCACTGTACCACCACCATCACTACTGTGGTGTTGTGCTGCCACTCTAGTTCACTGTACCATTACTACTGTGGTGTTGTGCTGCCACTCTAGTTCACTGTACCATCACTACTATGGTGTTGTACTGCCACTCTAGTTCACTGTACCACCACCGTCACTACTGTGGTGTTGTGCTGCCACTGTAGTTCACTGTACCATCACTACTGTGGTGTTGTGCTGCCACTCTAGTTTTTTTTTTTTTTTTTTTTTTTTTTTTTTTTTTTTTTTTTTTTTTTTTTTTTTTGAGATATATACAAGAGTTGTTACATTCTTGTACAGCCACTAGTACGCGTAGCGTTTCGGGCAAGTCTTTAATCCTATGGTCCCTGGAATACGATCCCCTGCCGCGAAGAATCGTTTTTTCATCCAAGTACACATTTTACTGTTGCGTTAAACAGAGGCTACAGTTAAGGAATTGCGCCCAGTAAATCCTCCCCGGCCAGGATACGAACCCATGACGCTCGCGGAACGCCAGGCGAGTGTCTTACCACTACACCACGGAGACTGCAAGTTCACTGTACCATCACTACTGTGGTGTTGTGCTGCCACCCTAGTTCACTGTACCATCACTATCACTACTGTGGTGTTGTGCTGCCACTCTTGTTCACTGTACCATCACTACTGTGGTGTTGTGCTGCCACTGTAGTTCCCTGTACCATCACCATCACTACTGTGGTGTTGTGCTGCCACTCTAGTTCACTGTACCACCGCCATCACTACTGTGGTGTTGTGCTGCCACTCTAGTTCACTGTACCACGACCATCACTACTGTGGTGTTGTGCTGCCACTCTAGTTCACTGTACCACGACCATCACTACTGTGGCGTTGTGCTGCCACTCTAGTTCACTGTACCACCACCATCACTACTGTGGTGTTGTGCTGCCACTCTAGTTCACTGTACCACCACCATCACTACTGTGGTGTTGTGCTGCCACTCTAGTTCACTGTACCACCACCATCACTACTGTGGTGTTGTGCTGCCACTCTAGTTCACTGTACCACCACCATCACTACTGTGGTGTTGTGCTGCCACTCTAGTTCACTGTACCACCACCATCACTACTGTGGTGTTGTGCTGCCACTCTAGTTCACTGTACCACCACCATCACCATCACTACTGTGGTATTGTGCGGCCACTCTAGTTCACTGTACCATCACCATCACTACTGTGGTATTGTGCGGCCACTCTAGTTCACTGTACCATCACCATCACTACTGTGGTGTTGTGCTGCCACTCTGTTTCACTGTACCATCACTACTGTGGTGTTGTGCTGCCACTATAGTTCACTGTACCACCACTATCACTATTGTGGTGTTGTGCTGCCACTCTAGTTCACTGTACCACCACCATCACTACTGTGGTGTTGTGCTGCCACTCTAGTTCACTGTACCATCACCATCACTACTGTGGTATTGTGCGGCCACTCTAGTTACAACAGCACAATACAATACAATTTTATTTAGGTAAGGTACATACATACAATAAATATTTACAAGGATTGTTTAACTTATAGGTATAGCTAGTACATACAATGCCTAAAGCCACTATTACGCAAAGCGTTTCGGGCATGATAAACTTAAATGACAAGCTTAATACTAATTGAGCATAATGAGTAGAATGAAAACAAGAAATGAAAACATAGATGAAGAAGCAGCACAAATACAATTATGTCGACAAACAGCGCTCTTTAAAGAAAAAAACAGACATTGGTTGACAATAGAAGGGTAAGGTAGGTTACAGGGAATTTATTAGGTATAGCTTCGCTTTTAACTTAAACTGGTTGAGAGAGGTACAGTCTTTAACATGGTTGGGAAGGTCATTCCACATTCTGGGCCCCTTGATTTGTAGAGCATTTCTAGTTTGATTAAGTCGTACTCTAGGAATATCAAAACTGTATTTATTTCTGGTGTGATGCTCATGGGATCTGATACAACCTTCTATGAAGCTTTTGAGATCAGGATTGGCATTATATTTTAGCGTTTTATATATGTATAATACACATGAGAGAATGTGCAGTGACTTAATGTCTAACATATTCAGAGATTTAAGTAGGGGTACCGAGTGATGTCTGGGGCCAGAATTGGATATTGTCCTAATAGCAGCTTTGTGTTGAGTAATTAGAGGACGTAAGTGATTTTGGGTAGTAGAGCCCCAAGCACAAATACCATAGTTGAGATATGGATAGATAAGGGAGTAATAGAGAGTCACCAAGGCAGAGCGTGGTACATAATATCTGATCTTAGAAAGAATGCCCACAGTTTTTGAAACTTTTTTTGATATGTTTAGAATGTGTCCCTGGAAATTAAGCTTGTGGTCAATGAGAATGCCAAGGAATTTGCCATCTAATTTGTTACAAATTTGGGTATTGTTTATTTTGAGATTTATTTGATTAGAGGATTTATTGCCAAACAGAATATAAAAGGTTTTGTCAATGTTAAGGGTGAGTTTTTTGGCAGTTAGACACAGATGGACTTTATTTAGCTCAGTATTTACTGTGGCATTTAGAGCAAGGGGATCAGGACTGGAGTAAATGAAGGTTGTGTCGTCAGCAAATATAATTGGTTTGAGGTGTTGGGAGGCATTTGGAAGGTCATTAATGTAGATGAGAAAGAGGAGAGGGCCAAGTATACTGCCCTGGGGAACACCAATGTTGATGGGTAGGGTGGGAGAAATTGTATTATTCACAGAAACATATTGGAGCCTGTCAGTAAGGTAGGATTTGAGGTATTGTAGGGAGTGTCCTCTGACTCCATAATGATGTAATTTAAGAAGAAGGTTTTGGTGGTTGACAGTGTCAAAAGCTTTACGCAGGTCCACAAACAACCCAACAGAGAACTCATTTTTATCAAGAGCTGTATGAATCGAGTTAAGCATACTAATAAGTGCATCGTTAGTGCTTTTTTTGGGTCTGAAGCCATATTGGCAAGGGCTAAGTATATTGAGTTTGGCTAGATATGAGTAAAGCTGCTTATAGATTAGTTTTTCAAAAATTTTTGACAAGTTTGGCAGGATAGATATAGGTCTGTAGTTGTTAACATCTGTGAGATTACCACATTTGTGGACAGGCGTTACTCTCGCTTTTTTTTAGAATATCTGGGAAGGTTTGGAGTTCAAGTGACTTGTTGAAGAGCAAAGCAATAGCAGGGGCTAAAGATCTGGAGGCTTTTTTGTAAATTAAAGTTGGTATCTCCTCAAGGGCACCAGACTTGGTTTTAAGGGAAAGGATTATCTCATTGACGTCAGTGGAATTAATAGGCTTTAGGTACAGAGACTGTGGATAGTTACCTGAAAGATAGTCATTAATGTCTGTACTGGAAGATGGAATATCATTTGCAAGGGATGAACCAATGGAAGAGAAGAACCTATTGAACTCAGTAGCAGAATCAGAGGCTGAAAACTGACCATCGTTATTAGACAGGAGAGTCGGTTTGTTATTTAAAGACTTCTTTGATCCCAATATTTGAGAAATTGTTCTCCAAGTTTGTTTAATGTTGCTCTTTATTTGGGTAAATTTATCTTCGTAGTATTTAGTTTTGGCTCGTCTAATTATCTTAGACAGCAATAATGAGTAATTCTTTGAAAATTCTTTGGAGACAATTCCTAACCTATACTTCTTCTCAAGGTCATGTTTTTTATTAATAGATTTAAGTATTCCCTTTGTAAGCCAGGGATTGTTAAGCCTTTTGGTTGTGACTTGTTTTGTAAGCATAGGACAGTGGGTATTATAAAGGCTAAGAGTTTTTTGAAGAAAAGATTGTACTGCAAGGTTGATGTCCACTATGTTACCTAACTCGGACTCCCAGTTGACATTATCAGCAGCAGTTATAAAATTGTCTATAGCAGTTTCATTGTGTAGTCTAAAACGTATCACTCTTGACTCAAGAGGTGGTTTGCTAATGTTAGTTAAGAGAAATGTGGGGTAATGATCTGTAGTGCTATCGGTGATTATACCTGAAGTAAGCGGAGAGGTTATGTTTGTCCAGATGTGATCGAGCGTCGTGGCAGTGCTATCAGTGATTCTAGTAGGTCTAGTGATTAAGGGTATGAGGAAGCAGGAATTCATACAGTTGAGGAAGCTAACAGCAGTGGGGTGTTCAGGCTCGCAGAGGTCAATATTAAAGTCCCCTGCGATAATTAGGTGGTTTTTGTTCAGTCTGTTATCAAGTATTAGATTTCTAAGGTTTGAGTTGAATTCGGACACATCAGTGTTAGGAATTCTATAAACTGCACCCACAGTCAGGACAGACTCGGCACCCTTGACTCTGAAGCTGGCGAAGATATACTCCCCATAGCAGTCTCTGGTTCTAATTTCTTTTAAGCATGTTAGTTCTTGGTGGTAGTAAAGAGCAGTGCCACCACCTCTCTGAATTTGACGACAGTTGTGAATTGCTGAGTAGTTAGGCATGTTAAAGAGCTGAGTAGTATCCTCTTTCAACCATGTTTCAGTAAGTATAATAAAAGAGAATTTGTTGTCAATAGCTTCAATCAAGGCACTAACATCATCGAAGTGTTTACCTAGGGATCTAACGTTCAAATTGATTACAGAGATATTGTGATTAGTTCACTGTACCATCACCATCACTACTGTGGTGTTGTGCTGCCACTCTGTTTCACTGTACCATCACTACTGTGGTGTTGTGCTGCCACTCTAGTTCACTGTACCACCACTATCACTATTGTGGTGTTGTGCTGCCACTCTGGTTCACTGTACCACCACCATCACTACTGTGGTGTTGTGCTGCCACTCTAGTTCACTGTACCATCACTACTGTGGTGTTGTGCTGCCACTCTGTTTCACTGTACCATCACTACTGTGGTGTTGTGCTGCCACTATAGTTCACTGTACCACCACTATCACTATTGTGGTGTTGTGCTGCCACTCTAGTTCACTGTACCACCACCATCACTACTGTGGTGTTGTGCTGCCACTCTAGTTCACTGTACCATCACCATCACTACTGTGGTATTGTGCGGCCACTCTAGTTCACTGTACCATCACCATCACTACTGTGGTGTTGTGCTGCCACTCTGTTTCACTGTACCATCACTATTGTGGTGTTGTGCTGCCACTCTAGTTCACTGTACCACCACCATCACTACTGTGGTGTTGTGCTGCCACTCTAGTTTATTTATTTATTTATTTATATATTTATTTATTTATTTATATATATACAAGAAGGTACATTGGGTTTGTGAGAATACATTGGATAGTACAGTATTTACATTCTTGTAAAGCCACTAGTACGCGCAGCGTTTCGGGCAGGTCCTTAATCTAGCAGATAATTTTAAGTAAGTAATTTCAATCAGAATTGATAAATGAAAGATACATTACAAGAGAAAAATGAGATGAGAGAGATAAGTAAGTATATTTAAGCACATTGTTATATTAAAGCTCTGATTGATTACATTGACAGCTTGATTAGTAATTTAAACAAGATTAATAGACACCATACAGCAGATTGACAGCACATATAAGACAGCAATGATCACAATGGTAAAGATGTTCAGATTGGGTACATAAAGATTGGGAGACTGGGTAGCAAAAGATACAGATAAACAAGATTTATAAACACCATACAACAGATTGGCAGCACATATAAGAAAACAGCAATGATCACAATGGTAAAGATGTTCAAATTGGGAACATAAAGGTTGGGAGATTGGGTAGCAATAGATACAGTGCAATTTTAAGGCAAAATGTGAAAAAATATGAAGATGAAATTAGGTACTTTTTAGTATTGATTTTGAATGATGTAAAAGTTGGACAGCTTTTCAATTCAGTAGGGAGTGAGTTCCATAAACTGGGTCCCTTTATTTGCATAGAGTGTTTACACAGATTAAGTTCAACTCTGGCGATATCGAAGAGATATTTATTTCTGGTGTGGTGATAATGGGTCCTATTACATCTGTCCAGGAAGAGTTTCAGACAAGGATTTGCATTTAAGAACAGGGTTTTGTAAATGTAGTTGACACAAGAGAATTTGTGGAGTGAGATTATGTTTAGCATGTTTAGGGAGTTAAACAAGGGGGCTGTGTGTTGTCTGAAAGCAGAATTTGATATTATTCTGATAGCAGATTTTTGCTGGGTGATGATGGACTTGAGGTGGTTTGCAGTGGTTGAACCCCATGCACAGATACCATAGTTGAGATAGGGATAGATTAGTGCATAATATAGAGAGATGAGAGCAGAGTTAGGAACATAATATCTGATTTTGGAGAGTATACCAACTGTTTTAGAGACTTTCTTAGTTATGTGTTGTATGTGGGTACTGAAGTTGAGTCTCTTGTCAAGGAATATGCCAAGAAACTTTCCATCATTTTTATTGCTAATGTTTACATTGTCAATCTGAAGCTGAATTGCATTTGTAGATTTGCTTCCAAATAGGATGTAGTAGGTCTTTTCTATGTTAAGTGTTAGTTTGTTGGTTGACATCCATAAGTGGACTTTTTTTAGTTCATTATTAACATCATTTAGTGTATGTGGGTTGGGGTTGGAGTAAATGAGGGTAGTATCATCAGCAAACAAAATAGGTTTCAGAAAGTTAGAGACATGAGGCAGATCATTAATGTATATAAGAAATAGTAGGGGTCCCAAGATGCTGCCCTGTGGCACTCCAACGGTTATTGGTAGAATGGGAGAGATTATATTATTGATGGCTATACATCGGTGTCTATCACTAAGATAGGATTGGATATAGTCCAGTGCATGGCCTCGGATTCCATAATGATGGAGTTTACATAAGAGGTAATCGTGATTAACAGTATCAAAGGCCTTTCTCAGGTCAATGAAGAGTCCAATTTAAACTCACTTTTGTCAAGGGCTGAGTAAATTATATCAAGGAGACTAATAATTGCATCGTTGGTACTCTTTTGAGAGCGGAAGCCAAACTGACAGGGGCTAAGAATGTCGAATTTTACGAGATAGGAGTAGAGCTGTTTGTAGATAATTTTTTCAAATATTTTTGATAGTATGGGTAGGTTCGATATTGGTCTGTAGTTGTTTATGTCTGACGGATTACCTCCTTTATGAACTGGTGTTACTCTTGCGTTTTTAAGGATATCAGGGAAGGTATGACACTCAAGGGATTTGTTGAACAGCAGAGCTATAGGTGGTGCAAGGGCATGGGAGGCGCTCTTGTATACAATGGATGGGATTTCACTGATGTTCCCAGCTTTGGTTTTTAGTGAGTGTATGATGGACACAACATGTGACGGGCTGACTGGTGAGAGGAGAAGAGAGTTTGGATAGCTGCCTGAGAGATATGTGTTGATATGTGTCTGAGTCTGTGGGATTTTACTTGCAAGGTTAGCACCAATCGATGAAAAGAAGCTATTAAATTCATTCGCCATTTCTAAGTCAGATGACAGTGTAAGGCCATCCTTAGAGAGTGTTATCTGGTTGTGGGAGTGTTGTTTAGTTCCCAGGATGTTAGAGATGGTATTCCATGTGCTTTTCATGTTGCCTTTTGCTTCTTTGAATCTAGTCTCATAATACGAAAGTTTTGCTTTTCTTATGATACTGGTAAGCACTGATGAGTACCTTTTAACTACTTCCATTGAAACTAGGCCACCCCTAAATTTCTTTTCGTATTCATGTTCAAGTGTACCATCACTGTAGTTCACTGTACCATCACTCCTGCATCACCATGGACAGCGTGTTTTGATGTCAATGTAATTTAAGGACACACCTTTATCACTATATCCTCATAACTTCACTATATCTGGCATTTAACACTTTTGTATTTTTATTTTGGTATCATATACCTGACAATCACGGCTGTATCACCATCAATGCTATATCTTCTCAGTACTGTAACCTATCATTGTTGTATCACTATAGCTTCACTATCACCGCTATATATCACCATCACCTCAGGGCCCACACTTGGGGTCATATACTGACCATGTTGAGTAACAAATTGTTGGTGTCACTATATGACAGCTGTTGTCACTGCTATATCACCAACAGTTCACTATCACATAACACTATCACTGCTACACCAACATCATTTCACTTTCTCTGCATTATCACCTCACAGTGATAGATTTCCTCCTTACATTCACTGTTATATCACTATCATTGCTACAGTACTGTACCGCACCATCACTACTATATCACCATCACTGTCATATCACCATCACCTCACTACCACTACTATACTACCATCACTTCACTATCACTGCTATTTCACTGTCACTCGGGTGTGTTGTGATATTACCATACTGGTCCATGGTGTGTTGTGATATTACCATACTGGCCCATGGTGTGTTGTGATATTACCATACTGGTCCATGGTGTGTTGTGATATTACCATACTGGTCCATGGTGTGTTGTGATATTACCATACTGGACCATGGTGTGTTGTGATATTACCATACTGGACCATGGTGTGTTGTGATATTACCATACTGGTCCATGGTGTGTTGTAATATTACCATACTGGTCCATGGTGTGTTGTGATATTACCATACTGGTCCATGGTGTGTTGTGATATTACCATACTGGACCATGGTGTGTTGTGATATTACCATACTGGACCATGGCGTGTTGTGATATTACCATACTGGTCCATGGTGTGTTGTGATATTACCATACTGGTCCATGGTGTGTTGTGATATTACCATACTGGTCCATGGTGTTGTGATATTACCATACTGGTCCATGGTGTGTTGTGATATTACCATACTGGACCATTGTGTATTGTGATATTACCATATTGGTCCATGGTGTGTTATGATATTACCATACTGGTCCATGGTGTGTTATGATATTACCATACTGGACCATGGTGTGTTGTGATATTACCATACTGGTCCATGGTGTGTTGTGATATTACCATACTGGACCATGGTGTGTTGTGATATTACCATACTGGACCATGGTGTGTTGTGATATTACCATACTGGTCCATGGTGTGTTGTGATATTACCATACTGGTCCATGGTGTGTTGTGATATTACCATACTGGTACATGGTGTGTTGTGATATTACCATACTGGTCCATGGCGTGTTGTGATATTACCATACTGGACCATGGTGTGTTGTGATATTACCATACTGGACCATGGTGTGTTGTGATATTACCATACTGGACCATGGTGTGTTGTGATATTACCATACTGGACCATGGTGTGTTGTGATATTACCATACTGGACCATGGTGTGTTGTGATATTACCATAATGGACCATGGTGTGTTGTGATATTACCATACTGGTCCATGGTGTGTTGTGATATTACCATACTGGACCTTGGTGTGTTGTGATATTACCATACTGGTCCATGGTGTGTTGTAATATTACCATACTGGTCCATGGTGTGTTGTGATATTACCATACTGGTCCATGGTGTGTTGTGATATTACCATACTGGTCCATGGTGTGTTGTAATATTACCATACTGGTCCATGGTGTGTTGTGATATTACCATATGGGTGTGAGGTGGTGTTATGACCACACATACACCAGTATGATCATACTGTAGCTGGTGTATGATGTGCTCAAACTGTATAGTGATGTCTTGGCTGATTAGCCTAGTATCACGAATATTAATTTATGTAGTTTTTTCTGTTTTTGACAACACCGTAGTATTAAATGTGTATTGCCAATGTATGCCACATATATCTATGTATATTATATATCTGTACCATAAGTCCTTACCATGTATTTGTGGATATATATTAGAAGTCTAGTGAATAGCAGTAGCCTAATGTCATGTAGCTTGAAAAACATCCGCATATGCTTATATTATGGAATGCTACATAATGCTGTATAGGAAATATTATGTGAACTATGATGGAGAATGTATAAATTTAGGTCTCGGATGTATTACTGTCATGTATACTGTGTAATTTCCCTTTCATTATTGTGCATTACATTGTCCTCTAACATTAAATTAGATTTTGGCACTGTGAGATATATACCATATGAACATAGTTTTGATACACACATGTATATATATATAGACTTTATATTGTATTCATGTATACTTATGTATAATGGCTGGTTGGCAGACGTCTTGAAATCCTCCCTTAACCCCTCCTCCCCTCTCCCGCCAGTGTTACCATGTCTTGCCAATATGAATTCTTTGTTCACATATTTTTATATCATGATATAATTTTTAATGTACTGAATTATTGATATGTATTATTATGTAAGGTTTTGTATTATAGTCTTTATTTTGTTGATATATGAATTAGAAGTTCTTGATGGAGATATGTCTGTATATGAGCTTGAGATATTTGAAAGAGAGGAGTCAGCTGACTCATAGAGGTGAATACAGTGTCGCTCCCGGCCAGCATGGCTCTGGGCGGTCACTCTGATTTTCTCAGTCGAGCGCATGTGTTGCCGCTACGGTCCGGGTTTTGTGACCTTATTTGTGTCATTTGACTGGTAGGATATTTGTCATGTTGCAGTAATGTATACCATGGATCAGTTCTACCGTTGTGCATCCTTTATACCAGGTGATAGGTGCTGTTATATATCTTAGTGAGGTGGGTACCTGAGGATCTTAAGTGATGCCATTGTGCTGTATATGATATTGATTCCTCATACGTCATTTGTTAATGGTTGTGACACCACCACCACCACCCTGTATTGGTATTAGCAGCATAATAGGCGCTAGTGTCCCACTGCGCCACGATAGAGCCTGGCGTCAGCTAGTGCTGATTGTATGCAGTTTTGAGACCTGTTGATGATCATGCCCAGCTTTAAGAAGCTGGATAAATCATTGAGTGTGAGTTTATAGATTGTATTCTTTTTTATGTTATGTTCATTTATGTTAATGCCCAGTAAACTGGAATATTTTTTGTTAGCCTTTCACTCCCCTAGACACTTATTGATATTTGGCCAGGCTATGTTTTACATTGATGCTGTAGGTTACTCCCTCTTAACATATATATATATATATATATATATATATATATATATATATATATATATATATATATATATATATATATATATATATATATATATATATATGTCGTACCTAGTAGCCAGAACGCACTTCTCAGCCTACTATGCAAGGCCCGATTTGCCTAATAAGCCAAGTTTTCATGAATTAATGATTTTTCGACTACCTAACCTACCTAACCTAACCTAACCTAACTTTTTCGGCTACCTAACCTAACCCAACCTATAAAGATAGGTTAGGTAGGGTTGGTTAGGTTCGGTCATATATCAACGTTAATTTAAACTCCAATAAAATAAAATTGACCTCATAGATAATGAAATAGGTAGCTTTATCATTTCATAAGAAAAAAATTAAAAAAAATATATTAATTCAGGAAAACTTGGCTTATTAGGCAAATCGGGCCTTGCATAGTAGGCCGAGAAGTGCGTTCTGGCTACTAGGTACGACATATATATATATATATATATATGTCGTACCTAGTAGCCAGAACTCACTTCTCAGCCTACTATGCAAGGCCCGATTTGCCTAATAAGCTAAGTTTTCATGAATTAATTGTTTTTCGACTATCTAACCTACCTAACCTAACCTAACCTAACTTTTTCGGCTACCTAACCCAACCTAACCTATAGAGATAGGTTAGGTTAGGTTAGGTAGGGTTGGTTAGGTTCGGTCATATATCTACGTTAATTTTAACTCCAATAAAAAAAAATTGACCTCATACATAATGAAATGGGTAGCTTTATCATTTCATAAGAAAACAATTAGAGAAAATATATTAATTCAGGAAAACTTGGCTTATTAGGCAAATCGGGCCTTGAATAGTAGGCCGAGAAGTGCGTTCTGGCTACTAGGTACGACATATATATATATATATATATATATATATATATATATATATATATATATATATATATATATATATATATATATATATATATATATATATATATAAATATATATATATATATATATATATATATATATATATTTATATATATTTATATATATATATATATATATATATATATATATATATTTATATATATTTATATATATTTATATATATATATATACATATATATACATATATATATATATATATATATATATATATATATATATATATATATATATATATATATATATATATATATGTCGTACCTAGTAGCCAGAACACACTTTTCAGCCTACTATGCAAGGCCCGATTTGCCTAATAAGCCAAGTTTTCATGAATTAATTGTTTTTCGACTACCTAACCTACCTAACCTAACCTAACTTTTTCGGCTACCTAACCTAACCTAACCTATAAAGATAGGTTAGGTTAGGTTAGGTTAGGTAGGGTTGGTTAGGTTCGGTCATATATCTACGTTAATTCTAACTCCAATAAAAAAAAATTGACCTCATACATAATGAAATGGGTAGCTGTATCATTTCATAAGAAAAAAATTATAGAAAATATATTAATTCAGGAAAACTTGGCTTATTAGGCAAATTTGGCCTTGCATAGTAGGCTGAGAAGTGCGTTCTGGCTACTAGGTACGACATATATATATATATATATATATATATATATATATATATATATATGTCGTACCTAGTAGCCAGAACTCACTTCTCAGCCTACTATTCAAGGCCCGATTTGCCTAATAAGCCAAGTTTTCCTGAATTAATATATATACTATATTTTTTTTCTTATGAAATGATAAAGCAACCCTTTTCTCTATGTATGAGGTCAATTTTATTTTATTGGAGTTAAAATTAACGTAGATATATGACCGAACCTAACCAACCCTACCTAACCTAACCTAACCTATATTTATAGGTAAGGTTAGGTTAGGTAGCCAAAAAAAGCTAGGTTAGGTTAGGTTAGGTAGGTTAGGTAGACGAAAAAACATTAATTCATGAAAACTTGGCTTATTAGGCAAATCGGGGCTTGAATAGTAGGCTGAGAAGTGCGTTCTGGCTATTAGGTACGACATATATATATATATATATATATATATATATATATATATATATATGTCGTACCTAGTAGCCAGAATGCACTTCTATGCCTACTATTCAAGGCCCGATTTGCCTAATAAGCCAAGTTTTCATGAATTAATATATTTTCTCTAACTTTTTTCTTATGAAATTATAAAGCTACCCATTTCATTACGTATGAGGTCAATTTTTTTTTATTGGAGTTAAAATTAATGTAGATATATGACCGAACCTAACCAACCCTACCTAACCTAACCTAACCTATCTTTATAGGTTAGGTTAGGTTAGGTAGCCGAAAACGTTAGGTTAGGTTAGGTTAGGTAGGTTAGGTAGTCGAAAAACAATTAATTCATGAAAACTTGGCTTATTAGGCAAATCGGGCCTTGAATAGTAGGCAAAGAAGTGCGTTCTGGCTACTAGGTACGACATATATATATATATATATATATATATATATATACATATATATATATATATGTCGTACCTAGTAGCCAGAACGCACTTCTCAGCCTAATATGCAAGACCAAATTTGCCAAATAAGCCAAGTTTTCCTGAATTATTATATTTTCTCTAATTTTTTTCTTATGAAATGATAAAGCTACCCATTTCATTATGTATGAGGTCAATTTTTTTTATTGGAGTTAAAATTAACGTAGATATATGACCAAACCTAACCAACCCTACCTAACCTAACCTAACCTATCTTTATAGGTTAGGTTAGGTTAGGTAGCCGAAAAAGTTAGGTTAGGTTAGGTTAGGTAGGTTAGGTAGTCGAAAAACAATTAATTCATGAAAACTTGGCTTACTAGGCAAATTTGGCCTTGCATAATAGGCTGAGAAGTGAGTTCTGGCTACTAGGTACGACATATACATATATATATATATATATACATATATATATATATATATATATATATATATATATATATATATATATATATATATACATATATATATATATGTCGTACCTAGTAGCCAGAACGCACTTTTTGGCCTACTATGCAAGGCCCGATTTGCCTAATATGCCAAGTTTTCCTGAATTAATATATTTTCTCTAATTTTTTTCATATGAAATGATAAAGCTACCCATTTCATTATGTATGAGGTCAATTTTTTTTTATTGGAGTTAAAATTAATGTAGATATATGACCGAACCTAACCAACCTTACCTAACCTAACCTAACCTATCTTTATAGGTTAGGTTGGGTTAGGTAACCGAAAAAGTTAGGTTAGGTTAGGTTAGGTAGGTTAGGTAGTCGAAAAGCAATTAATTCATGAAAACTTGGCTTATTAGGCAAATCAGGCCTTGCACAATAGGCTGAGAAGTGCGTTCTGGCTACTAGGTACGACATATATATATATACATCTGAAAACTCACACTCCAGAAGTGACTCGAACCCATACTCCCAGAAGCAACGCAACTGGTATGTACAAGACGCCTTAATCCACTTGACCATCACGACCGGACATAATGAGGTGATAGCCGAGGCTATTTGAACCACCCCACCGCCGGCACTCGGATAGTTATCTTGGGCATAGCATTTTACCAAATCACCTCATTCTTTGGGGCACATGTGAGGAACACAAATGCGAACAAGCCTGAATGGTCCCCAGGACAATATGCAACTGAAAACTCACACCCCAGAAGTGACTCGAACCCATACTCCCAGAAGCAACGCAACTGGTATGTACAAGACGCCTTAATCCACTTGACCATCACGACCGGACATAATGAGGTGATAGCCGAGGCTATTTGAACCACCCCACCGCCGGCACTCGGATAGTTATCTTGGGCATAGCATTTTACCAAATCACCTCATTCTTTGGGGCACACGTGAGGAACACAAATGCGAACAAGCCTGAATGGTCCCCAGGACAATATGCAACTGAAAACTCACACCCCAGAAGTGACTCGAACCCATACTCCCAGAAGCAACGCAACTGGTATGTACAAGACGCCTTAATCCACTTGACCATCACGACCGGACATAATGAGGTGATAGCCGAGGCTATTTGAACCACCCCACCGCCGGCACTCGGATAGTTATCTTGGGCATAGCATTTTACCAAATCACCTCATTCTTTGGGGCACACGTGAGGAACACAAATGCGAACAAGCCTGAATGGTCCCCAGGACAATATGCAACTGAAAACTCACACCCCAGAAGTGACTCGAACCCATACTCCCAGAAGCAACGCAACTGGTATGTACAAGACGCCTTAATCCACTTGACCATCACGACCGGACATAATGAGGTGATAGCCGAGGCTATTTGAACCACCCCACCGCCGGCACTCGGATAGTTATCTTGGGCATAGCATTTTACCAAATCACCTCATTCTTTGGGGCACACGTGAGAAAATCAGAATGAGGTGATTCAAGTGGATTAAGGCGTCTTGTACATACCAGTTGCGTTGCTTCTGGGAGTATGGGTTCGAGTCACTTCTGGGGTGTGAGTTTTCAGTTGCATATTGTCCTGGGGACCATTCAGGCTTGTTCGCATTTGTGTTCCTCACGTGTGCCCCAAAGAATGAGGTGATTTGGTAAAATGCTATGCCCAAGATAACTATCCGAGTGCCGGCGGTGGGGTGGTTCAAATAGCCTCGGCTATCACCTCATTATGTCCGGTCGTGATGGTCAAGTGGATTAAGGCGTCTTGTACATACCAGTTGCGTTGCTTCTGGGAGTATGGGTTCGAGTCACTTCTGGGGTGTGAGTTTTCAGTTGCATATTGTCCTGGGGACCATTCAGGCTTGTTCGCATTTGTGTTCCTCACGTGTGCCCCAAAGAATGAGGTGATTTGGTAAAATGCTATGCCCAAGATAACTATCCGAGTGCCGGCGGTGGGGTGGTTCAAATAGCCTCGGCTATCACCTCATTATGTCCGGTCGTGATGGTCAAGTGGATTAAGGCGTCTTGTACATACCAGTTGCGTTGCTTCTGGGAGTATGGGTTCGAGTCACTTCTGGGGTGTGAGTTTTCAGTTGCATATTGTCCTGGGGACCATTCAGGCTTGTTCGCATATATATACATATATATATATATATATATATATATATATATATATATATATATATATATATATACATATATATATATATATATATACATATATATATATATATATATATATATATATATATATATATATATATATATATATATATATATATATATATATATATATATATATATTATTGGGAGTTCATAACCTCATATCATAACAGGTGAGGATTATTTCTTAGTTCTTTCTCACCCAACTTGGGAGTGTCAACAAGAATCACTGCTGTCGTTGCTGAGCAGCAATATGAGCCCAGAGGTCCACTTTGGATAGTCGTTGTCCCTGTGAGGCTTTGGGCACCCCCAGCTCTACTGGTTCCTCCCCTCAACTGTGAAGGAAAGAAAGCTCTGCTTCTGGCACTTCACTGATGCCAGTAACACCCAGAGAGTCACCTGGTGAGGCTTCACATCAACCATACGTGCACCAACCATACCAGATTGAAGAAATGCCATTTATTTATTTATTTATATAAAAGTAGGTTCATTGGGTTTATAAGAATACATAGCAATGATGTTTTTACATTCTTGTAAAGCCTTGTAAATTAGAACAGAAAGCCACTCAAGAGATAAAGAACACTCCAAAATATTTCTTCAAGTATGTGAAATCGTAATAAAAATCTCCTCCAGTATTGGACCTATTATTATAAACAAAGGTTCATGCACAGAGGACGACAAAGAAATTAGTGTAAGCCAAAAAAATCAGTACGAAGGCATGTTTAGCAATCCTCACTAATACTAATTTGATTCACAGCGAGTAATCACACTAACAACCTATGTGTTTGGTAGTCCAATGCACACGCCTCAGACAATCAGGCCACAACATGGAAAAGGACTGCAACCTGGAGTTCTGCTGAACACACGAGAATGTCCTGAGGGTTCTACTGAAGCCGGACCAGGATTTTCACACAATCCCCCCCCCCCCCCCATGCACTCTGAGGGATTTTCACACAATTCCCCATGCACTCTGGGGAGATTTTCACACAGTCCCCCCCCCCTCCCATGCACTCTCGCTGTCATCTAGGAATGTTCAACCTCTGATGCTCCTCTTTTAATAGAGTAATGACACTAAAATGTGATTACCCCCCCCCCATGCCACTTTGTCAGACTACATGGGGGGGGGGAAGATTGTGTGAAAATCCTGGTCCAGCTTCAGTAAAAGCCTCAGGAAACCCTCGTGTGTTCAGCAGAACTCCAGATTGCAGTTCTTTTCCATGTCGTGGCCTGATTGTCTGGGGTGTGTGCGTGGGAATACCCACCACATAGGTTCGAATCCTCATCACGGCTCCTAAGGATTTTCTCACTAATTTCATTATTCCCATCCTGATTTGTATCTATATGTATTCGAGATAGAGTGACGGGCTTTAATTACTCTCGGTTCACTTCCACACCTGCAGAGGTAGGAAATAAACTTCTAAGTCAAAAATTAAAACATTTAATACAAATAAATGACGATGGCAAATATTGATATTAACTGAGGCTGGACCCACAACCCCTCAGTGTACTCTTCTTGAACTCTCCTCAACACTCCCGTTACACTATGTCACAAACATGTTGTTAATTATCTTATATCACACGTGACTGTCTCCTCTGTAACTGAGGTGAACCTTTGGTCAAAACTGTACATATATCTAATGTGCTCATGGGCTCAATATCTTCACCACATAATCTTCACTTCCTGGCCAAAAATAGTTACCAATAAATCAACATATGGTCAAACACTCCACATAATGGACAACAATAAATGGATACACTAACTTGCACATATATGTCTAATATTGGTAAGTCCCTTGATGATTGTTCATCAATAACATTACCTGAGGTAATTAAGATCAGCCATTCTCGACACCAAGACAAAAGAATATTACATGCATGGAAAGGTATGAGCAGTTGGTCATAGGAGACACTACTAACGACCCGTTGTTGAGTGCCTTAAACACTCCACTGGGATGTTGGGACAATGTTTACACTGATGCATCTGGCAGCGTGGCGCCTCCCTTGCTGGCTGAGACCCAGTAACAGTCTGGGCTTCACACTCTCCTCCAAATATATCAACCCAGCCTCTTGTTTACACACTGCTTTTGTAACTGTGTGCACCTGTGTACTGCTGTGTAACTATGTGCACCTGTGTACTGCTGTGTAACTATGTGCACCTGTGTACTGCTGTGTAACTATGTGTACTGCTGTGTAACTATGTGCACCTGTGTACTGCTGTGTAACTATGTGCACCTTTGTACTGCTATGTAACTATGTGTACCTGTGTACTGCTGTGTAACTATATGCACCTGTGTACTGCTGTGAAACTATGTGCACCTGTGTACTGCTGTGTAACTATGTGCACCTGTGTACTGTTGTGTAACTATGTGCACCTGTGTACTGCTGTGTAACTATGTGCACCTGTGTACTGCTGTGGGAGTGGACGGGGTTAGAGGGAAAGACCCGGCTTAAAAAAGGTGAAACGTATAAGAGTCAATATCTTCACTAGTTTATAATCACATCTCCACCATTCTAGTTCTCTTCACACAATGGGACTTTCCACCTGCAGAGTTTAGTACGGTCATCCCGTGCAATTGGTGTTTGCCAGAGATGAATTTATAATAATCTGACCCAATTAACATTCCTATATCTTTGATACGTTTAGATTTGTTTTATGGGTCAGCTAATTTGACTCGCTGCTGTTTTAATGTTTAATTGTGATCCCTAGACCTGGTACATGTAGGTCAGATGGGATTTTGTCCACGACTATAGAGAATACAGGTCTGAGGTAACCACCCAAGGGAATGTAGGGTTTGTCTTCCCTGTAGGGTTTAGGTCCACTGTTGGATAAAAACCCAAGTATATTCAGGGTGACCTGCATCACTGGTTTGAATTCCATTTGTTCTGCCGCCCTCTGTGTGACAAAGGTTTTCTTGGAACTCCATTAAAAAGCCGCTGACTAGTAGTTACCTTTTCCCCTGAAGCAGAGTTAACATGGCTGTTGGTAGGGTTGCAGCAGTGTTGGTTTGGGTCAGCATAGCCCCTGTACTGCCTTCCACTTGACAGTCGTTGTCTGCTGCAGTAGTTTAGGGTTTAACGCCGGGTGACGATGGAGTTGGTCTCCTACCGTCACCCCTTCACATTCCAGCCCGTTGTTGACGTGAGGAGGCTTGGTGGGCTGCTGTCAGAGTGTGATGCTCCATGGGACAGCATCTCCTCGGTCCTTTAGTAGCCTTATGCTTATAAAGGACTTACCCCATTGTCCTTTTGTGAGAGGGGCTTAGTGGGCAGCAGCCAGGGTGTGATGCTCCATGGGACAGTCCTCTGCCGTCTTCACTAATCATGCTGGATGCTATTTCTTCTTCCTCAGGTTTCGTTTTGCCTTCCCCCTCTTCTTCTTTCTAATTGTCATTTCCCGCCGATCTTTTGCATGGCTTCATTATTCTTTCGAACATCTTCTGTTTTGACGCCCGGATGTTTGGGGAGGCACACTTTCACCCGTAGAACTGTGGTCTCCGACGTTGTGAGGGAGGGGACGCCTTTATTGTCAATCCTCACCTGCGTTGCTGAACCCGATTTCGACGGACTGACGGTTCTTAAGGTGATGATTGCGGGGAGTATACTCATGATGCACCCCTGGGATGGGGGGGGGGGGATCTTGCCAGGTGTTCTATCTTCTAATTGTGGCTCCATGGTGGGTATGGGGGTTTATTCGTAAATTAAATTATTACCTGCTCATTCCAATGCCTCTGAATGATCCTCTTATAACTTCCCCAGGCTCGTGGGGTGGGCGACCAAGCCCCCGAGGCGGACTGTGTTGGAAGATTGGGCTCCTTAGCCCCCACTACATTGGGCGCAGACCAAGCTACTCCTTTGACTCCATCGACTAACCCCCTCCGGTCCCCTCCCACCTCTGTGGTTGGGTTGAGCTCCACGACCCCAGGGTTGGGCACCTCATCACCTTTTACCCCCCCCCCCCAACACTTACTGGGGGGGTGGTGCTTCATTCCAACCCCCCCAACCCCCCACAGCTGCACTCACATGATTCCTGCCAGTGCTAATATGTTCCACACCTTGTTTGGCCCTGCTACGTGGACTAAATACTTTGATCTTAACCATCTGGATTCTACACAGTCTGATGATTTCTTCCTCCATAAACACCTCGATGATTCAGTGGATACCTCTGTTTCTTTTAACCTCACCCGTACTGGTTCATGTGTCATTGCTGCTCCTTCTCAGGAAGCAGCTGCCCACTTAGCCATATTGTCCAGCATTGGGGAGACCCCTGTTAGGATCTCCAAAAATGCCCGGTTAAATGTCAGTATTGGCACTGTTATCCGCCCGCACTATGTTGCGGCTGGTGTTAGGGACCTGAAAGACTGCCACGAGGATATTAAACATATCCTTGCAGCCCAAGGCCATTCTGTCCTCCAGGTTGATACGTTCACTTTGAACTGGACAAAGTACTGGAACGTTGGACATGTTTATTTAAACTTTGAACTTTTGGGGCCTGACAGCTGAGAGGACAGCGCTCAGCATTCGTAGTCCTGAGATTTCGGGTTCGATCCCAAGTGGAGGCGGACACAAATGGGCAGAGTTTCTTTTACCCTGATGCGTCTGTTCACCTAGCAGTAAATAGGTACCTGGGAGTACCTATTTACCTCGACATCACCTGGCTGTCGAGGTGATGACTCGCCTTTCCTTCAACGACGGTTTTAATTTATGATTGATGCCGTGTCGTCTTGGGCCACCAATCATGGCTTCAAGTTCTTTACAACTAAAACTTGTGCTATGACTTTTACTTAGAAGCAGGTCGTTCATCCCCCTTTGTCGCTCTATTGTCATCCCCTTGTGTACAAAGATTCTGCTAATCTTTTGAGGTTAATCTTTGACACTTGTTTGTCTTGGTCGCCCTATATCTCTTACCTCTGAGTTGAATGCTCTAAGGCCCCTAACTGATATAAGGTCTTGTCTCATACTTGGGGAGCGGACAGGCGCATGCTCCTCTTTCTACATTCATCTCTCTTACTGTCTAAACTGGATTATGGTTGCTCTGTTTACTCATCTACTTCTCCTTCTACTCTTCACCGTTTGGATGCTCTGCACCATACTGGGTTGCTCCTCAGATCTGGTGCCTTTCTTTCGACTCCTACCCTAAGCCTGTGATCGCTAACGCCCAAACTGGCGTCCTGTCTGTACAGGATCAACATGATCGCTACTGTCTTCGCTACCTTGCACGGTCCCTTACTCTCGTTAATGTCGTACTTTAACCTTTACTCCTCTTGTGGTCCCCTGTTCCCTTTCACCACTTACCTCTTACTGTACGATTGTCTCGCATACAAGATTCTCTTTCGGTTCTTGTTACCAATATTTCTCTTCATGTCGTTCCGTCCTTGCCCCTTTGAAGGGTTCCCTTTCCTTAGTTTTGTAAAACTTTGACTCACGTGACTAATGCTTTACCCCTCCTACAGGGGAGGGGGGGGTAAGAGGAGTAAAGTCTGGGTCTAAATCTAAGTACAGAAGGGTCTAAGTCTGCCGACGGTGTAGGCTACTCTGTTGTTTTTCCTGACAACACCTATATGTGTCGCCTGCCTCCGGAGACTAGCACCTTCATGGTGGAACTTTATGCTATTTTGTATCTCCTTCGTCACTGCTTTCTCGCTGTCAACTCTCCTTTGTTGTTGTAGTTGACACTCACAGTGCCCTCATGGCTCTGGAGTGCTTTAATCCAGTCCATCCTGTAGTAGTCGAAACTCAACATTGGCTGTTTCTTATCTCTAGTAGAGTGAAGACTGTGGAGTTTTGTTGGGTTCCCAGCCATATTGGCGTGTCCTTAAATGAGCGTGCAGACGCTGCCGCTAAGGAGGCTCTCCACACTTGTGCTATCTCCCGTAAAGGTATCCTCTATTCCAACTTCTACCCAGTTATTCATTCCTCAATCCTTGCCCGTTGGCAGGGTCGTTTGTCTTCTGTTACTGGTAAAATAAGTAAAGTAAAGTAAATTTTATTCAGGAAAGTACATACATAGTTGATTTACAAACATAATGTTGGATTTATAAATAAAGGTAGTACATACAATACCTAAAGCCACTAGTACGCAAAGCGTTTCGGGCAAGGTGTGTGGGGGGGGGGAAAACTTAGACTAAAACTTAATAGTAATTGGGATTTGGTATAAATTATGTTGAAAAAAAATAAAAAAAGGGGGGAACATGGCAGAAATCAGCAATTGTACAAGTTGGTAAACAAACAGCATTGTTTAAAAAAATAGCAAGACATGGGTTGACATATAGGGGTAAGGTAGGTTACATGGAGTTAATTAGGTAGTACTTGGTTTTACTCTTAAACTGGTTGAGGGAGGTACAGTCTTTGACATGATTGGGAAGGTCGTTCCACATTCTGGGTCCCCTGAATTGTAGAGCATTTCTAGTTTGGTTAAGTCGCACTCTTGGAATATCAAATAGGTATTTGTTTCTGGTGCGATGCCCATGAGTTCTGTTACAACCTTCTAGGAAGCTTCTAAGTTCAGGATTGACATTGCAGCTCAGAGTTTTAACAATATTGAGTACACATGAGAGAATGTGCAGTGACTTAATATCTAACATATTTAAAGATTTGAGTAAGGGTACCGAGTGCTGTCTGGGGCCAGAGTTAGATATTGTTCCAATAGCAGCTTTGTGTTGAATAATTAGAGGGCATAAGTGATTTTGTGTACTAGAACCCCAAGCACAGAGACCATAATTGAGATAAGGATAGATGAGAGAGTAATAGAGAATCACCAGGCCATGGCGAGGTATCTGATCTTAGAAAGAATGCCAACAGTTTTAGAAACTTTTTTTGAAATATTTAGAATGTGTCCCTGGAAATTCGGCTTGTGTTCTATGAGAACACCAAGGAATTTTCCATCTACTTTGTTACAAATTTGGATATTGTTTATCCTGAGATGAATTTAATTTGAGGATTTATTGCCAAACAAAATATAGAAAGTTTTGTCAATGTTGCGAGTGATTTTGTTGGCAGTTAGCCAGAGATGGACTTTATTTAGTTCAGTATTTACTGTGACATTTAGAGCAAAAGGGTTAGGACTGGAGAAAATGAAGGGTGTGTCCTCAGCAAAAAGAATTGGTTTGAGGTGTTGGGAGGCATTTGGAAGGTCATTAATGTAGATGAGAAAGAGGAGAGGGCCAAGTATGCTGCCCTGAGGAACACCAATGTTGATGGGTAGCGTGGAAGAAATTTAATTATTCACAGAAACATACTGAAGCCTGTCAGTAAGGTAAGATTGAAGGTATTGCAGGGAGTGACCTCTGACTCCATAATGATGTAATTTAAGAAGAAGGTTTTGATGGTTGACAGTGTCAACAGCCTTACGCAGGTCCACAAATAACCCAACAGGGAACTCATTTTTATCAAGAGCTGCATGTATCAAGTTAATCGTACTAATAAGTGCATCGTTAATGCTTTTTTAGGCGGTCTGAAGCCATATTGACAAGAGCTAAGTATATTGTGTTTAGCTAGATAAGAGTAAAGCTGCTTGTAGATTAGTTTTTCAAATATTTTTGACAAGTTAGGCAGAATTGATATAGGTCTGAAGTTGTTGACATCAGTGAGATCACCATATTTATGGACTAGGGTTACTCTCGTTTTTTTTTTAGAATAACTGGAAAGGTTTGGAGTTCAAGTGACTTGTTGTAGAGTAATGCAATGGCAGGGGCTAAAGATCTAGAGGCTTTTTTGTAGATTAGAGTTGGTATCTACACCAGTATCTGGTATCTGGTTGGTACCTGAGCACTACACCAGAAATAAATACAGTTTTGATATTCCTAGAGTACGACTTAATCAAACTAGAAATGCTCTACAAATCAAGGGGCCCAGAATGTGGAATGACCTTCCCAACCATGTTAAAGACTGTACCTCTCTCAACCAGTTTAAGATAAAAACGAAGCTATACCTAATAAATTCCCTGTAACCTAACTTACCCTTCTATTGTCAACCAATGTTTTTTTTTTTTTAAAGAGCGCTGTTTGTCGACATAATTGTATTTGTGCTGCTTTTTCAGCTATGTTTTCATTTCTTGTTTTCATTCTACTCTTTATGCTCAATTAGTATTAAGCTTGTCATTTAAGTTTTTCATGCCCGAAACGCTTTGCGTAATAGTGGCTTTAGGCATTGTATGTACTAGCTCTACCTATAAGTCAACCAATCTTTGTAAAAATTTCTTGTATGTATGTACCTTACCTAAATAAACCTTTTATTATTTATTTTTATTTTATCTCAGCAAGGGCACTAGACTTGATCTTAAGGGAAAGGATTCCCTCATTTACATCAGTGGAATTAGCGGGCGTTAGGTAGAGAGACTATGGGTAGTTACCTGTAAGATAGTCCTGAACATTAGTACTGGAAGATGGAATATCATTAGCAATGGATGACCCAATGGATGAGAAGAACCTATTGAATTCAATAGCAGTATCAGTGGCTGAAAGCAGACCATCGTTATTGGACAGGATTATTGGTACAGTTTTCTGTATACTGTACGGAGTGCTGTATACTGTACGGGGTTCTGTATACTGTACGGGGTTCTGTATACTGTACACTGTTCTGTATACTGCATGGACGTTCTGTATACTCTACACTTGTTCTGTATACTGTACGAGGTTCTGTATACTGTACGCTGTTCCATATACTGTACGTTGTTCTGTATACTGTACGCTGTTCCATATACTGTACGTTGTTCTGTATACTGTACGCTGTTCCATATACTGTACGTTGTTCTGTATACTGTACGCTGTTCAGTATCCTGTTCGCTGTTCTGTATGATGTACACTGTTCTGTATATTGTACGGGGTTCTGTATACTGTACAAGGTTCTGTATACTGTACAGGGTTCTGTATACTGTACAAGGTTCTGTATACTGTACAATGTTCTGTATACTGTATAGGGTTCTGTATACTGTACACTCTTCTGTATATTGTACACTGTTCTGTATACTGTACACTGTTCTGTATACTGTACACTGTTCTGTATACTGTACACTGTTCTGTATTCTGTATACTGTTCTGTATACTGTACACTGTTATGTATACTGTTTACTGTACGGGGTTCTGTATACTGAATGCTGTTCTGTATACTATACGGTGTTCTGTATACTGTACATTGTTCTGTATACAGTACGTTGTTCTGTATACTGTACGCAGTTCTGTATACTGTACATTGTTCTGTATACAGTACGGATTCTGTATACTGTTTACTGTTCTGTATACTGTACGCTATTCTGTATACTATACATGGTTCTGTATACTCTACAAGGTTCTGCATCCTGTACAGGGTCCTGTATACTGTACGGGGTTCTTTATTCTGTACACTGTTCTGTATGCTGTGGCTTGCTGTGTTAGTCCTGGGGCCCTCAACCGTTCCTGGTATGGGAGCCACCATGCCCCGTCTGGCTTGCTGTGTTAGTCCTGGGGCCCTCAACCGTTCCTGGTATGGGAGCCACCATGCCCCGTCTGGCTTGCTGTGTTAGTCCTGGGGCCCTCAACCGTTCCTGGTATGGGAGCCACCATGCCCCGACTGGCTTGCTGTGTTAGTCCTGGGGCCCTCAACCGTTCCTGGTATGGGAGCCACCATGCCCCGTCTGGCTTGCTGTGTTAGTCGTGGGGCCCTCAACCGTTCCTGGTATGGGAGCCACCATGCCCCGTCTGGCTTGCTGTGTTAGTCCTGGGGCCCTCAACCGTTCCTGGTATGGGAGCCACCATGCCCCGTCTGGCTTGCTGTGTTAGTCCTGGGGCCCTCAACCGTTCCTGGTATGGGAGCCACCATGCCCCGTCTGGCTTGCTGTGTTAGTCCTGGGGCCCTCAACCGTTCCTGGTATGGGAGCCACCATGCCCCGTCTGGCTTGCTGTGTTAGTCCTGGGGCCCTCAACCGTTCCTGGTATGGGAGCCACCATGCCCCGTCTGGCTTGCTGTGTTAGTCCTGGGGCCCTCAACCGTTCCTGGTATGGGAGCCACCATGCCCCGTCTGGCTTGCTGTGTTAGTCCTGGGGCCCTCAACCGTTCCTGGTATGGGAGCCACCATGCCCCGTCTGGCTTGCTGTGTTAGTCCTGGGGCCCTCAACCGTTCCTGGTATGGGAGCCACCATGCCCCGTCTGGCTTGCTGTGATAGTCCTGGGGCCCTCAACCGTTCCTGGTATGGGAGCCACCATGCCCCGTCTGGCTTGCTGTGTTAGTCCTGGGGCCCTCAACCGTTCCTGGTATGGGAGCCACCATGCCCCGTCTGGCTTGCTGTGTTAGTCCTGGGGCCCTCAACCGTTCCTGGTATGGGAGCCACCATGCCCCGTCTGGCTTGCTGTGTTAGTCCTGGGGCCCTCAACCGTTCCTGGTATGGGAGCCGATTTAGTTCTGAGATGCTTTTTGTCGCTCTGTGTTGTACTTTCTCCACAGCAGATATGTTCTGAAGCTGAGGCCTCTATGCTTGATACAGCAGTCCAAATGTGGCCGCACCAGAGAGGTTTACAGTTCAATAACTTTATTTTCCTTGAAAATAAAGTTGACTTTCTTACTAGTGTTCCCAATTGTTGTGCAACTTTCAATGACTGGTCCCCGTGGCGCAGTGGTGAAACACTATCCCCAGCACTTCGCGAACAGTATAGTCTGGGTTCGTATCCTGGCTGGGTTCGTATCCTGGCTGATTGACTGGGTTCCAATCCTTAACATTATGCCTCTTCACCCAGCAGTGAAACGATTTGACGGGTCGTATTCCGGAGTTATTAATTAAGATTAATATTAATCTTAGGACTTAGCCGTATTAGGATAAAGGACCTGCCCGAAATGCTATGCGTACTAGTGGCTTTACAAGAATGTAAAAACTGGTGGACCATCCAAGTAGTAGGCGTCCATCTGTCTCAGGAGACTATGGAGTTCCGTTCTGGTTGTCAGTCTGGAGTGGCCTCACCAGGGCACAAAGCCAGGGTAGGTTGATAAGGGGGAGAAGCTGTCACCCATGCAGCAGGTCCCCCTCTCCACAGCACAGAACGTCTCCATTGTAAAGGCAAGCGCCAATAAGATTGGTTCCAGCGCCGTCGCAGGAACTGTCAGAACGAGGTTGAAGGCAACAAGGAACTGCCCCCAGGGGGGCTCCAGCTCCGGAGTTAACCTCGAAGTTGGTACAAGAAGGCACAGGGACTCCAACCCCAGAGTCTTTTTTGTTGTTGTTACTCTTTTTTGTGGGGGGAAAGGAGGAAAATTAGGAAAAATGGGGGAACCATTGACAAGCTGCCGGCTTCCCGTCTCCGTCGTGACCACTAGACACAAGGTTACTTTAGGCATTAGGACACTATAGGAATTATCATCATCAGGAAAAGATCATCGAGGCAAATGGGGGGACCTTCGACAAGCCGCCGGCCTCCTGTCCTCATCGAGGCCAGTATTAGTAGCTCTCAAGTAAACTCAGATAATTATTACACTTCGATATCTAAGTAATTCCGCCTTATTACAAATTTGTTTAGTACGTTCCTCGAGCCTCCGTGGCGCAATTGGTTAGCGCGTTCGGCTGTTAACCGAAAGGTTGGTGGTTCGAGCCCACCCGGGGGCGATTATTTAGGCCAACTCTAGGGGTTGACCTCAGACAAGACCGACATAACACACTTGACAGCGATGTCACACTTGGCCCCGTGATCCAGCCCGTCCTCCTCAAGTCTGCCAACGTCAACAAACTCTCGCGCGTAATCCTAACACAACAGAGAACGGCACAGTATGTCAACGTCGCGACCCATCCTCCTGTTTACACAGTAGTTGTTGTATATGCTCCATAGTACAAACGTTGACGTACTAAGTCATTACATAATAGTACTTACTAATCACTTTATAGTCTGAAGTCTTAATTATAGTCTTAATTATAGTCTTAATTATAGTCTTAATTATAGACTCTTTATAGTCCGAAGTGAAGTATATAGTACCAATCACTTTATAGCCTGAAAAAATAAAGCTAAAAAATATATATATATTCCTAGGTCTAGTATAGCACACATATATGTACGATATTAGGCCTCAGATAGCGTGTATTAGGCCTAGGAAGGTTCAGTTAGTTAAGGTTGTCTTTGCAATATAAATACAAAACCTTTTCCGGTTTGTCTAAATTCAATAGTACAAATTTCTACTTTCTAATTGCGTTGTACGTTTATTTATTTATTTATTTATTTATATATATATACAAGAAGGTACATTGGGTTTGTGAGAATACATTGGATAGTACAGTTTTTACATTCTTGTAAAGCCACTAGTACGCGCAGCGTTTCGTTGATATATTTACTGTGGTCCGTACGTTGCATACGTTACGTACGTTGCGTACGTTGATATATTTACTGTGGTCCTCATCGTTACTATAAGTACTACCAACACAAGAGGATGGGCTGCAGTTTCACGAGCCGCTACCATTTTCTAGTACGACAATTGTTGGTCTCGGGAAGAGTATTCGTCAAAAGGCGCCGTTCTATTAGGAGGACGGGTTGAACAGCTACATACCGAGTTTTGGCGGCATAACACAACAATTTAGAAAATAATATATAGTTATAAACTGCCTCCCAGTCCTTCGGAGCTCATCAACTGTTTAATATGTGTAAAGTCGCCAAAGATTGAGATAACATGTTCGTAAGTACTTGCGTAACTGACTGATGAATCTCGGTCCAGACACTAAATATAATTCTTATGCTTGGAATGTTTACATGCAAGAAGAGTTGCTATAGACCTCAACAAACACGACAGATCAGCCTCCAGGGCTGAGTGGATCCCATACTTATCCTGTAGACCCCATGTATACCTATCCTGTGAGCGTTAGTGCCTCCAATACATGTCCTGTTCATGAGTGGTAGTGAACCCATACCCATCGTGTGCAGCAGTGATCACATACCCATGCTATGATGTATGTCATACGCAGCTGGCTGTGCTCAGTAGCCATGATGTGTGCATCCCATGCGCAAGATCAGTACGTACTGGTGCGTTACTGCGCAGAAACACTGATACTTTTATTTACGAAGAAAATATTACCAATTATAATATTGTAAAAGATGTATAAAATGTATCATCCAAATAATATGAACAGCAGAGTGGCGCAGTGGAAGCGTGCTGGGCCCATAACCCAGAGGTCCGTAGATCGAAACTACGCTCTGCTATGAAGTTATTTTAATGTATTAATAATGTATTTTCAATACAAATGTAGGTATAGCAGTGTCTTGCTACCTCCTTCAATATAAGTAATTACAAATTACAGGTTGAGCTAGTTATATGTTAAAAAATAAAGGCACAATAACGAACGTGGGAGATTTGTACCTGAATTTACCTGTCTAGTGTCCTCGACGGATAATGGAAGCCATCGGCTTGTCAAAGATCCCCCCTCTCCCCCCATGGTTCATGACGATTGTTTCTATTTGGATTTTGAACTGAGGTATCTTGGTATTTAACGACTTCGCTAGTTAGACAATTCCATGGGATAACCCTAGTTTATAGTATAGTTCATTTAATATGCATCCCATACCCGTCCTGTGGGCGGTAGTGGGAAGAGATACAGAGGCACATAATGGGCTCAGGGACTGAACCCCACAATTCATTTAGCTGAGCAAGTTAATCTTGCTGAGAGAGTTACAAAATTCAATGCACATCATCACATCAACAATGGGCTCGAGACCGCCAACAAGTACAGTTTCTAAATTAAGCAACTGACATGGTGAGAGCCCTACAGCGAGAAACATTTGTACGCTAACCAACTGTGTTACGGAGGCTACGCTCTCTAAAACCTTACAAATATTTCCACCTGCTTCTTACCGCTCGCTCCCGCCATCGAAAGTCCTAATATCACTTCCTCCTGCTTCCCCCCGCTCTCTGAAGCTCTAGTAACACTTCCTACCACTCTCTGGACCCATAAAAATACTTCCTCCTGCTCGCTCCCGCTCTCTGAAACCCAATTAATATTTCCTTCTCCTTCCTCCAACTCGTTCCCGCTCTCTGAAACCCTATTAATACTTCCTTCTGCTACCTCCCACTTCCTCCCGCTCTCTGAAGCCTTAAAAATATTCCCTCCCGCTCTCTAAAGCCCTAATAACAATTCCTTCCGCTCTCCGAATCCCTAAAAATCTTCCTCTTATTTCATCCCGCTCTCTGTAGCCTTAAAAACACCTGCTCCCGCACTCTGAAACCTTAAAAATACTTCCTACTGCTTCCTCCTACTCTCTGAAGCCCTAATATCACTTTTTCCTGCTTCCTATAACAAATGTTCCAGAGATGTGTAAATATTTAATTCAAAATGATCTGCTACCAGAAATTTTTGCCAAATATCCCCAGTTTGCTAACTGTAGGTAGTACCCAAGTGATTGTAAGCTATCCACCGCTGCCCACTGGAGGGGGGGCGTTGTGCAGGACAAACATATCAATTAAATAAAATAATAAAATGTTTATTCAGGTAAGGTACATACATTCAAGAAATTTTACATAATTTGATCGATTTATAGATGGAGCTAGTACATACAATGCCTAAAGCCACTATTACGCAAAGCGTTTCGGGCAGGAAATTGTGACACTAGCTCTCGACATGTCAGTTGCTTAATTTAGAAACCGTACTTGTGGTCAATCACGAACCCATTGTTGATGTGACGACTTATACTGAATTTTGTAACTAACTTATCAAGATTGAAACTTGCTTAGCTAAGTGAATTGTGGGGTTCAGTCCCTGAGCCCATTATGTGCCTCTGTAACCCCTTCCACTACCGCCCACAATATGGGTATGGGGTGCATAATAAGTGAACTAAACTAAACTTAACTTCTCATGTTATCGTGACGTCACACACGCCGTACACACATAAATCAGGATTTTCTCTCTATTTTCGTTATTAAACCTTTTATAATTTACATAATTACTCAAGCAATGTGTTTTGATCATATTATATCGCTGAAGAAAAACTATGTGCATCTTCGGTAGCAATTAACCGGATTTGGTCCATATAATAACAGCTCACTATACTTCAGGTTTCCGTAGTGTAGTGGTTATCACGTGCGCCTCACACGCGCAAGGTCCCCGGTTCGATCCCGGGCGGAAACATTTGACTTTTTAAATGTTTGTTTTCATAACTCATTGAAATAAACTCCAAATGTCCAACCACTTGGGTCGGACGGTAGAGCGACGGTCTCGCTTCTTGCAGGTCGGCGTTCAATCCCCGACCGTCCAAGTGGTTGGGCACCATTCCTTCCCCCCGTCCCATCCCAAATCCTTATCCTGACCCCTTCCCAGTGCTATATAGTTGTAATGGCTTGGCGCTTTCCCCCTGATAGTTCCCTTCCCTTCCCTTCAAAGAGCTAAAATTAATAACAAAGTATATTGACAATATTTATTAAATCATAAAACTTATACCATTTTGTAATTTGTTAATACTACATTATATTAATTGTTAATATTGAGAGTCATATAACTATGTATTGTGGAGCAGAGTGGCGCAGTGGAAGCGTGCTGGGCCCATAATCCCACTAGAGGTCCGTAGATCGAAACTACGCTCTGCTACAGCTAGTCTAATTTTTCCTACCATAACACCCCAAATGGCCGGGGAGGATTTACTGGGCGCAAATCCTTAACTGTAGCCTCTGTTTAACTCAACAGTAAAATGTGTACTTGGTTGTAACAACGATTCTTCGCGGCGGGGATCGTATTCCAGGGACCTGCCCGAAACGCTACGCGTACAAGACGCGTACAAAACGCTAGGCTGTACAAGAATGTAACAACTCTTGTGTATATCTCAAAAAAAAAAGTGAAATGTTTATATCTTTAATAAATACAATCCATCCTCCTGTACATTTTGTAACTATGTGGAGCATCGTACATATAAATTATATATTGACGTAATGGACAATTACATAGTAGAACTTGGTACTATTCACCTTATAGTTCGGAAAAAATATAGCTAAAATCAAACAGATATATTCCAAGGCCTAGTATAACATATATGTACTATATTTGGCCTCAGTTAGCATGTATTAGACCTTGGATGGTAAGTTACGTTAGGTTTTATGAGAAACAAATTCAAAGGTTCGGGCCAACCTTGCCTGAAACGCTTGGCGTAATACTGGCTTTAGACATTGTATGTACTATCTCTATCTATAAATCCAACAACATGTTTATATCTCACCTTGAATATATATACTTTACCTGAATAAACATTTGATTTGACAAAACCTTTGCCGGTTTATACAAATTCACTAATAGCAAATTCTACTATCCAATTGTCCATTACATCAATATATGCACGATGGAGGATGGATGTGTTGCTTATAAGCACTGCTATTAATATATCATAAGCTCCTACATAGATTACACACAGAAATCACAATAGCGTGATGCATCATATGAACAAATCTACCAGGGCCGTGACGAGGGTTCAAACCTACGTCCGAGAGGATTCCAGACGCTGCCTTAATCGACTGAGCTACGACATGGTAAAAGAATTGCAACCACAAGTTCTACTGACCTTACTTGGATCCTGCAGCCTCTCCGAGACACAAACCAGGATTTTACACAATTCCCCCCATGCACCCGAGCTCTGTCAATAAGCCGTTCTACCTCTTCGCCCTTACTTCATTACAAAATGAAGTAAGCTTGGATCATTACTGCTTGGATCCCCGAAGGTCCAAGTGATTGGGCACCGTTTTTCCACTCCATACTTTTGATTCTTGCAGGGTCGGCGTTCGATCCCCGATGGTGCAAGTGGTTGAGCACCGTTCCTTCATTCCGTCCTCACATCCCAGCCCATCCTAATGTCCCTTCCAAGTGTTATATATTCATACTGGCCTGGCGCTTTCACATCATTTCCTTACCTTACCTTACATCCTCTTCTCATAAAGATTAATTTTCCTTCCCGACTTTCTCCTTCTCACGCCTCAATTGTCAGTTGATGATGTATGATGAAGTGGATGAATGTATGACTGTTGAGTTCTTCATTAAGCAGGAAGAGTCGTGGCCAGACTGGGAGGTCAGACCCGGTGTTCACGCGGTCACCAGTTGGACCCGGTGTTCACGCGGTCACCAGTTGGACCCGGTGTTCACGCGGTCACCAGATGGACCCGGTGTTCACGCGGTCACCAGTTGGACCCGGTGTTCACGCGGTCACCAGTTGGACCCGGTGTTCACGCGGTCACCAGTTGGACCCGGTGTTCACGCGGTCACCAGTTGGACCCGGTGTTCACGCGGTCACCAGTTGGACCCGGTGTTCACGCGGTCACCAGTTGGACCCGGTGTTCACGCGGTCACCAGTTGGACCCGGTGTTCACGCGGTCACCAGATGGACCCGGTGTTCACGCGGTCACCAGTTGGACCCGGTGTTCACGCGGTCACCAGTTGGACCCGGTGTTCACGCGGTCACCAGTTGGACCCGGTGTTCACGCGGTCACCAGTTGGACCCGGTGTTCACGCGGTCACCAGTTGGACCCGGTGTTCACGCGGTCACCAGTTGGACCCGGTGTTCACGCGGTCACCAGTTGGACCCGGTGTTCACGCGGTCACCAGTTGGACCCGGTGTTCACGCGGTCACCAGTTGGACCCGGTGTTCACGCGGTCACCAGTTGGACCCGGTGTTCACGCGGTCACCAGTTGGACCCGGTGTTCACGCGGTCACCAGTTGGACCCGGTGTTCACGCGGTCACCAGTTGGACCCGGTGTTCACGCGGTCACCAGTTGGACCCGGTGTTCACGCGGTCACCAGTTGGACCCGGTGTTCACGCGGTCACCAGTTGGACCCGGTGTTCACGCGGTCACCAGTTGGACCCGGTGTTCACGCGGTCACCAGTTGGACCCGGTGTTCACGCGGTCACCAGTTGGACCCGGTGTTCACGCGGTCACCAGATGGACCCGGTGTTCACGCGGTCACCAGTTGGACCCGGTGTTCACGCGGTCACCAGTTGGACCCGGTGTTCACGCGGTCACCAGTTGGACCCGGTGTTCACGCGGTCACCAGTTGGACCCGGTGTTCACGCGGTCACCAGTTGGACCCGGTGTTCACGCGGTCACCAGTTGGACCCGGTGTTCACGCGGTCACCAGTTGGACCCGGTGTTCACGCGGTCACCAGTTGGACCCGGTGTTCACGCGGTCACCAGTTGGACCCGGTGTTCACGCGGTCACCAGTTGGACCCGGTGTTCACGCGGTCACCAGTTGGACCCGGTGTTCACGCGGTCACCAGTTGGACCCGGTGTTCACGCGGTCACCAGTTCCAACTCTCAGTGGCTGACATTTCCTTTTTTCATTTAGTTACATAATAATTCAGTTTTAATTATTTATTCGCAATTTTCATTTAAATAATCACATTTTAAATGTTCAATCTCGTTATGTTTGTCAATTACAGCAACTTTATTATATATGTTAACATAACATTTTATTGAATCTAACAGTTTGTTCATTCAGTCACATTTTATTTATTCATTTATTTTATATACATCTATTTAATCACTTGTTAGTTATTTGTTTTCTATCACCTTTTGTTTATTTATTCAATCGCTAACTTTTATAAAATTTACATATTTGCAATAAAACATTAATATCTGGCAAGAATACAACGTTAAACACTTGATGGCAATTTGAGTTGTGAGTGTTGCATCACAATAATTACACGATGATAGTTGTGAGTGTTGCATCACAATAATTAGACGATGATAGTTGCAAAATTGCAACGCTGTAAACTGTGCTTTGAGTGTTACAACACAGCAATGACGCGGTGTGAGTGTTGCAAGGCAATAACCTGTTGTTACAGTTACAACACAGCAATGACGCGGTGTGAGTGTTGCAAGGCAATAACCTCTTGTTACAGTTACAACATAAATAATGTGTTCTGAATGTTGCAGTACTTATAAATATAATTGCGTGTGGCAACATTGAAATAACGTGTTGTGATGTTGCAACAAAGAAATAATGTGTTGTATTGCAATGATGGCATAATGTGTTGTATTACAATGCCGGCATAATGTGTTGTATTACAATGCCGGCATAATGTGTTGTATTACAATGCAGACATAATGTGTTGTATTACAATGCCAGCATAATGTGTTGTATTACAATGCTGACATAATGTGTTGTATTACAATGCCGGCATAATGTGTTGTATTACAATGCCGGCATAATGTGTTGTATTACAATGCTGGCATAATGTGTTGTATTACAATGCAGGTATAATGTGTTGTATTACAATGCCGGCATAATGTGTTGTATTACAATGCCGACATAATGTGTTGTATTACAATGCCAGCATAATGTGTTGTATTACAATGCAGACATAATGTGTTGTATTACAATGCCAGCATAATGTGTTGTATTACAATGCTGACATAATGTGTTGAAACGTTACATTACAGTAATAACATGTTGTAACCCTCACAGTATGTTATTTATGAGTGACAATCCTGGCTACGTATTGTTTTGTTGCAACACTCACAACACGTTTTATTTTGCAACACTCGCAACACCTCCTTCTTGTGTTCAAACACTTATAACTTTTCATTTCAGTGTTGCAACACTCACAACACCTTATCTATGTGTTGCCACACCCAGAACACGCTGTTCTTGTACGTTGCCACACGTGCAGCATGTGTGTGTGTGTGTGTGTGTGTGTGTGTGTGTGTGTGTGTGTGTGTGTGTGTGTGTGTGTGTGTGTGTGTGTGTGTGTGTGTGTGTGTGCAATCGTGTGAAGTCTGTATTTTTGGATATGTATTTGACAAGTTTTATCTAAAGTCCGGTTTTCCTTCAGGAGTCTTTCCTCTCTTGAGTAAATAAACTTAAGTTATCAAAACCTTTTAAATGTCATAAGATATTGAAAGGAATATAAGATAATTACCTAAAGAATACTATAATATTACCATAATTACCTGAACTATTACTATAATATTACCATAATTACCTGAACTATTACTATAATATTACCATAATTACCTGAACTATTACTATAATATTACCATAATTACCTGAACTATTACTATAATATTACCATAATTACCTGAACTATTACTATAATATTACCATAATTACCTGAACTATTACTATAATATTACCATAATTACCTGAACTATTACTATAATATTACCATAATTACCTGAACTATTACTATAATATTACCATAATTACCTGAACTATTACTATAATATTACCATAATTACCTGAACTATTACTATAATATTACCATAATTTCTTTAATTATTACTATAATTTTACAAAAATTCCCTAATTATTACTATAATATTAACATGATTGTCTTTATTAGTACTATAATTTTGCCATAATTACCTTAACTAGAAGTAGGCATCGGTCAACCCCGTGCGGGTTATGGAGTTGTGTCCTGGGTGTCTAGTTGTTATAGTGTAGTTGGATGCTGCGCCTGCTGTGGCTGTGAAGGTCAACCCCGTGCGGGTTATGGAGTTGTGCCCTGGGTGTGTAGTTGTTATAGTGTAGTTGGATGCTGCGCCTGCTGTGGCTGTGAAGGTCAACCCCGTGCGGGTTATGGAGTTGTGCCCTGGGTGTCTAGTTGTTATAGTGTAGTTGGATGCTGCGCCTGCTGTGGCTGTGAAGGTCAACCCCGTGCGGGTTATGGAGTTGTGCCCTGGGTGTCTAGTTGTTATAGTGTAGTTGGATGCTGCGCCTGCTGTGGCTGTGAAGGTCAACCCCGTGCGGGTTATGGAGTTGTGCCCTGGGTGTCTAGTTGTTATAGTGTAGTTGGATGCTGCGCCTGCTGTGGCTGTGAAGGTCAACCCCGTGCGGGTTATGGAGTTGTGCCCTGGGTGTCTAGTTGTTATAGTGTAGTTGGATGCTGCGCCTGCTGTGGCTGTGAAGGTCAACCCCGTGCGGGTTATGGAGTTGTGCCCTGGGTGTCTAGTTGTTATAGTGTAGTTGGATGCTGCGCCTGCTGTGGCTGTGAAGGTCAACCCCGTGCGGGTTATGGAGTTGTGCCCTGGGTGTCTAGTTGTTATAGTGTAGTTGGATGCTGCGCCTGCTGTGGCTGTGAAGGTCAACCCCGTGCGGGTTATGGAGTTGTGCCCTGGGTGTCTAGTTGTTATAGTGTAGTTGGATGCTGCGCCTGCTGTGGCTGTGAAGGTCAACCCCGTGCGGGTTATGGAGTTGTGCCCTGGGTGTCTAGTTGTTATAGTGTAGTTGGATGCTGCGCCTGCTGTGGCTGTGAAGGTCAACCCCGTGCGGGTTATGGAGTTGTGCCCTGGGTGTCTAGTTGTTATAGTGTAGTTGGATGCTGCGCCTGCTGTGGTTGTGAAGGTCAACCCCGTGCGGGTTATGGAGTTGTGCCCTGGGTATCTAGTTGTTATAGTGTAGTTGGATGCTGCGCCTGCTGTGGCTGTGAAGGTCAACCCCGTGCGGGTTATGGAGTTGTGCCCTGGGTGTCTAGTTGTTATAGTGTAGTTGGATGCTGCGCCTGCTGTGGCTGTGAAGGTCAACCCTGTGCGGGTTATGGAGTTGTGCCCTGGGTATCTAGTTGTTATAGTGTAGTTGGATGCTGCGCCTGCTGTGGCTGTGAAGGTCAACCCCGTGCGGGTTATGGAGTTGTGCCCTGGGTGTCTAGTTGTTATAGTGTAGTTGGATGCTGCGCCTGCTGTGGCTGTGATGGTCAACCCCGTGCGGGTTATGGAGTTGTGCCCTGGGTGTCTAGTTGTTATAGTGTAGTTGGATGCTGCGCCTGCTGTGGCTGTGAAGGTCAACCTGAGAATGACAGTCCCAACTACAGCGAGTGCAGGTAAACGCCGAAGCGGGTGCGTCTGACAGTGGTCAAGACCTCCTCTGCTGATGTCGATGCTCATCTGATTGAGGTCGCGTTTGCAGCCGTCTTTGAAACGCAGCTGAGGTCTTCCGGTGGGTCTCCTTCCTGATGCCAGTTCTCCATACAAGAGATTCTTTGGTTTACGGCCATCTTCCATATGTGTGACATGTGCCAGTCATCTCAAGTGTCTGTTTCAGGAGAGTGAACATTGAAGGGACTCTTGTTCCCTCGAGTCCTGTATTCTTGGTGACGTGGTCTTTCCACGTGATGTCAAGGATGCGTCTCAGGTTCCGCATGTGAAAGGTATTAAGCCGTCTCTCCTGGCGAGAGCGCAGGGTCCAGGATTCCAAGCCGTAGAGAAGTGTACTCACCACACATGCCATGAAGACTTGTGCCTTGGTGTGCACTGTCAGTTTGGCATTTTCCCAAACGCGCTTTGTGAGCCTGGCCAGTGTTGTTGCGGCCTTCCCGATACGCCTGTTGAGTTCAGTGTCCAGGGAAAGGGTGTCAGAGATTGTGGAGCCCAGATACACAAACTCGTGAACTGCCTCCAGCACATAGTCTGCTATGTTTACAGGGTAGCTCATTGACGTCTTGTCCCATCACCTGTGTCTTCTTCAGGCTGATTGTCAAGCCGAATGCGGAACAGGCTGCGGCAAAGCGGTTGAGTAGCTGCTGCAAGCCTTCTGCTGTGTTTGTGGTGATCGCTTCGTCGTCGGCGAAGAGGAACTCCCTGAGGATTCGCATCTGTATTTTTGTCTTTGCTCGCAAATTAAAATTAAAATTAGCAAATAAAACTCCTAAGGGGGAGCCCATTGCTACTCCGTCTATTTGTAAATACATGTCTCCTTGTGGACTGATGAAAGGGGCTTCCTTTGTACATGCTTCGAGAAGACTTTTCAAGTGTAACTCAGGTATGTCTAATTTGGGGGTGCTCTCGTCTCTGTATACTCTGTCCAGTATCATTCCTATGGTTGTGTCGACTGGGACGTTGGTAAATAGGGATTCAACGTCCAGGGAAGCGATGATACCATCGGGCTGAGTAGATTTGATCAATTCTAGGAAATCTGCTGATGATTGTAGACTAAACTTACTTGGAGTGTATGGAGTTAGGAGTTCATTGAGTTTCTTTGCCAGGTGATAAGTTGGGGTTGGTATTTGGCTGATTATAGGGCGTAGTGGGTTACCTGGTTTATGCGTCTTAACATTGCCGTAGGCATATCCTAAGCCATAGTCGCCTTGAAGTTTATTGAAATGCACACTACCTTTCTTTGCGTTGATTGCTATAATTGTTTTGTTTACTTTCCGCTTAAGGTCTTCTACGGGGTTCCTCGTGATTCGTTGAAATTTGGAGTCGTCACTAAGGATGTCGCTAATTTTGTTCATGTATTCATGGGTTGGAATCAATACATATGCTGCTGTCTTGTCGGCTTTTCTTATTGTTACGTCTTTCAGATTTTTTAGTTGTTTCGCTGCTTCTTTGAGTCGTGGGGTTAAGATTGTAGATGAATATGTTCCTCGTTTTTTCCCTGCTTCTGCAAGTAGTTCAGCTTGAAGTGTGTCAGTGGTGATGACTTTTTTGTTGTCTTCTAGCTTATGGATATCCTCCAGAAGCATTTCGATTTCCAGGCGTTTTTGATGCATCTTTGGTTTAGATAAGAATTGACAATTTAGACCAAGATTTATAAGGTCTCGTTGGTCCTGGGTAAGATCATAAGAAGTCAGGTTAATGCAGCCATCTTTAGGACGAGGGATTTTTAACTGACCACCGTTTAGGGCTGTTAACTTACGGAGTGTCTTTGTTTCTACAAGAGTTTTATGTTGTTGTTTCAGGTTAAATAGTTCACTGTTGATGGTTTGCTTGAGTTGGATAGGGATGTCGTACTGGGTCCATTTGTTTAACAGATGCTCAGCCTGCTCTGTAAAGGTTTGGAGGGCTTCCTTCTTCTTGTTTAGTTGATGCCGAATGAGCTCTTGCCTATACCTATAGGTAAGCTCTGTATTGCGGACTGCTGGGTCATGTGGGTTTATATTGGTGTATACTGGCAGCAGGTTTTCTTTCATACATGTTTCATTGAATATGACCGCATATTCTGTGTTTATTATTTTCTGGTTTAGGGCTTCTATCCCTCTAACTATTTTCTTAGCATCAGGGCTTAATTGAATATACATATATATATATACATATATATATACATGTATATATATATGTATATATATACATGTATATATATATACATGTATATATATATATATATATATATATATATATATATATATATATATATATATATAAATATATATATATATATATATATATATATATATATATATAAATATATATATATATATATATATATATATATATATATATATATATGTATATATATATATATATATATATATATATATATATATATATACATATATATATATATATATATATATATACATATATATATGTATATATATATATATATATATATACATATATATATATATATATATATATATATATATACATATATATATATATATATATATATATATATATATATATATATATATATATATATATATATATATATATATATATATATATATTTTATTAAATATGACCGAAAAAGTAAGATTAATAATTCTAACACGAATTTTCTCAATCTTTCGTACATTATGCTTCACTGTTGGAGGTAAATCAAAAATCACTTCTCCAAAATTCATTTTTATTTCTAGTCTGACGCGACACGGGCGCGTTTCGTAAAACTTATTACATTTTCAAAGACTTCACAAATACACAACTGATTAGAACTTGCGTTTCCCTGATTTTATATCTACATTTGAGTGAGGTGGGAAGGGTGATGTGGCATTACATTTGAGTGAGGTGGGAAGGATGATGTGGCATTAGAGGATATTAATAGGGTATTAAAAGTATCAACACAAGACAGAACACGAAACAATGGATATTGAATAGAAGTGTTTGTAGAAAGCCTATTGGTCCATATTTCTTGATGCTTCTATATTGGAGCGGAGTCTTGAGGTGGGTAGAATATAGTTGTGCAATAATTGGCTGTTGATTGCTGGTGTTGACTTCTTGATGTGTAGTGCCTCGCAAACGTCAAGCCGCCTGCTATCGCTGTATCTATCGATGATTTCTGTGTTGTTTACTAGGATTTCTCTGGCGATGGTTTGGTTATGGGAAGAGATTATATGTTCCTTAATGGAGCCCTGTTGTTTATGCATCGTTAAACGCCTAGAAAGAGATGTTGTTGTCTTGCCTATATACTGGGTTTTTTGGAGCTTACAGTCCCCAAGTGGGCATTTGAAGGCATAGACGACGTTAGTCTCTTTTAAAGCGTTCTGTTTCGTGTCTGGAGAGTTTCTCATGAGTAGGCTGGCCGTTTTTCTGGTTTTATAGTAAATCGTCAGTTGTATCCTCTGATTTTTGTCTGTAGGGATAACGTTTCTATTAACAATATCTTTCAGGACCCTTTCCTCTGTTTTATGAGCTGTGGAAAAGAAGTTCCTGTAAAATAGTCTAATAGGGGGTATAGGTGTTGTGTTAGTTGTCTCTTCGGAGGTTGCATGGCTTTTCACTTTCCTTCTTATGATGTCTTCGATGAAACCATTGGAGAAGCCGTTATTGACTAGAACCTGCCTTACCCTACAGAGTTCTTTGTCGACTTGCTTCCATTCTGAGCTGTGGCTGAGAGCACGGTCGACGTATGCGTTAACAACACTCCTCTTGTACCTGTCAGGGCAGTCGCTGTTGGCATTTAGGCACATTCCTATGTTTGTTTCCTTTGTGTAGACTGCAGTGTGGAAACCTCCGCCCTTTTCCATGACTGTTACATCTAGAAAAGGCAGCTTCCCATCCTTTTCCGTCTCGTAAGTGAAACGCAGCACGGAACTCTGCTCAAATGCCTCCTTCAGCTCCTGCAGATGTCTGACATCAGGTACCTGTGTAAAAATGTCGTCAACATACCTGCAGTATATGGCCGGTTTCAAGTTCATGTCGACTAAGACTTTTTGCTCGATGGTACCCATGTAGAAGTTTGCAAACAGGACACCTAGGGGAGAACCCATAGCGACCCCATCTACTTGCTTATACATATGCCCATCCGGGCTCAAGAAGGGTGCCTCTTTAGTACAAGCTTGGAGTAGTTTCCTCAGAATACTTTCTGGCATGTCAAGAGGAGTACAGGCTGGATCACGATACACTCTGTCGGCTATCATTCCGATTGTCTCGTCCACAGGTACGTTGGTAAACAGCGATTCTACGTCCAACGAGGCTCTTATCCCTGTGGCCCGTGCGCCCCGCAGTAAGTCCACGGGCCACAGGGATAAGAGCCTCGTTGGACGTAGAATCGCTGTTTACCAACGTACCTGTGGACGAGACAATCGGAATGATAGCCGACAGAGTGTATCGTGATCCAGCCTGTACTCCTCTTGACATGCCAGAAAGTATTCTGAGGAAACTACTCCAAGCTTGTACTAAAGAGGCACCCTTCTTGAGCCCGGATGGGCATATGTATAAGCAAGTAGATGGGGTCGCTATGGGTTCTCCCCTAGGTGTCCTGTTTGCAAACTTCTACATGGGTACCATCGAGCAAAAAGTCTTAGTCGACATGAACTTGAAACCGGCCATATACTGCAGGTATGTTGACGACATTTTTACACAGGTACCTGATGTCAGACATCTGCAGGAGCTGAAGGAGGCATTTGAGCAGAGTTCCGTGCTGCGTTTCACTTACGAGACGGAAAAGGATGGGAAGCTGCCTTTTCTAGATGTAACAGTCATGGAAAAGGGCGGAGGTTTCCACACTGCAGTCTACACAAAGGAAACAAACATAGGAATGTGCCTAAATGCCAACAGCGACTGCCCTGACAGGTACAAGAGGAGTGTTGTTAACGCATACGTCGACCGTGCTCTCAGCCACAGCTCAGAATGGAAGCAAGTCGACGAAGAACTCTGTAGGGTAAGGCAGGTTCTAGTCAATAACGGCTTCTCCAATGGTTTCATCGAAGACATCATAAGAAGGAAAGTGAAAAGCCATGCAACCTCCGAAGAGACAACTAACACAACACCTATACCCCCTATTAGACTATTTTACAGGAACTTCTTTTCCACAGCTCATAAAACAGAGGAAAGGGTCCTGAAAGATATTGTTAATAGAAACGTTATCCCTACAGACAAAAATCAGAGGATACAACTGACGATTTACTATAAAACCAGAAAAACGGCCAGCCTACTCATGAGAAACTCTCCAGACACGAAACAGAACGCTTTAAAAGAGACTAACGTCGTCTATGCCTTCAAATGCCCACTTGGGGACTGTAAGCTCCAAAAAACCCAGTATATAGGCAAGACAACAACATCTCTTTCTAGGCGTTTAACGATGCATAAACAACAGGGCTCCATTAAGGAACATATAATCTCTTCCCATAACCAAACCATCGCCAGAGAAATCCTAGTAAACAACACAGAAATCATCGATAGATACAGCGATAGCAGGCGGCTTGACGTTTGCGAGGCACTACACATCAAGAAGTCAACACCAGCAATCAACAGCCAATTATTGCACAACTATATTCTACCCACCTCAAGACTCCGCTCCAATATAGAAGCATCAAGAAATATGGACCAATAGGCTTTCTACAAACACTTCTATTCAATATCCATTGTTTCGTGTTCTGTCTTGTGTTGATACTTTTAATACCCTATTAATATCCTCTAATGCCACATCATCCTTCCCACCTCACTCAAATGTAATGCCACATCACCCTTCCCACCTCACTCAAATGTAGATATAAAATCAGGGAAACGCAAGTTCTAATCAGTTGTGTATTTGTGAAGTCTTTGAAAATGTAATAAGTTTTACGAAACGCGCCCGTGTCGCGTCAGACTAGAAATAAAAATGAATTTTGGAGAAGTGATTTTTTATTTACCTCCAACAGTGAAGCATAATGTACGAAAGATTGAGAAAATTCGTGTTAGAATTATTAATCTTACTTTTTCGGTCATATTTAATAAAATATGTCTACAGGAAAGACTGCTACCAAAATATACTAATATATATATATATACATATATTGGTGTATACTGGCAGCAGGTTTTCTTTTAAGCATGTCTCATTGAGTATGACCACATATTCTGTATTTACTATCTTCTGATTTAGGGCTTCTATCCCTCTAACTATTTTCTTAGCATCAGGGCTAAGCTGAAATAGGAGTTCTCCAAAAATCATTTTCGTAATTTCAAGGTGAAGAAAAGAGGTGAATTACTATAGAATGTATTACACTTATTTATACAATTTGCACAACGTTTCGAACCTCCATGGTTCATTCTCAAGTGAAGAGATTTTACAATGCTGGTTGATTTTATACCCGCACTGGGTCAGGTGATAAGACAATAAAGCATAAAACATGGGGGGATACACAAGGGATAAATGTGGGGTGAAACATAGAGGTAACTGCAGAAGGCTTATTGGCCCATACGAGGCATCTCCTATCTAAACACAAAGATTAATCCAGTGTATATGGCCTGTTATGTTTAACATTGTCTTCTGTGTTGGCATCGTTATGTTCTGGTCTTGTCCTTACTCTCATGGTGGGTAGAGTAAATAGTTCCGTGATTTGGGTGTTCATGGTAGGTCGCTCTATTCTTATGTGAATTGCCTCAAGAATTTATAATCTTCTTGAATCTTGGGTTTTGTCTATTATGCAAGTATTCTTGTTCAACATTTCTCTTGTTAGGGTGATGTCATGGGCTTGTCTCATGTGATTCCTAGGGGCACCGGATTGAAGATGGCATGTCAAACGCCTCGTCAGCTTGGTCGACGTCATACCTATGTACTTAGATTGAAGGTTACATCCTTCGTGGGGGCAAGTGTACATGTATACAACGCTTGACTGCTGTAGAGGGTTCTCTGTCGGCTTCGGGCTGTTTTTGATAAGGAGTTCGGAAGTCTTCTTGGTTTTGTAGAATATTATCAGGTTTATGTTTTGGTTAGGAGTAGTGCTTTTTACTCCTTATGGATTATTTCTTTCATTATTCTTTCCTCTTTTATATGTTCACTGTGCATGGTTGATTTGTAATATAATTTTCTTGGAAGTATTATGGTTTCTGTTCTAGGTTCTGGATTATACCAACGGTCCAAGTGTCTTCTTATAGCAGCGTTTATTTCCGCGTTGCTATATCCGTTGTTCACCAATACCTGAGTTACTCTTTCAAACTCTCTACTCACGTTGCTCCATTCAGAGCAGTGGGTAAGCGCTCGACGAATATAAGCATTGAGAACATTGGCTTTGTATCTTTGGGGGCACTCACTTCTACCGTTCAGGCATAATCCTATGTTGGTGGGCTTGGTATATACGTTGGTGCTTAAAGAGGTTCCTGTTTTTGTTATTAGTACATCCAAGAATGGCAGACTGTTATTTTCACTATTTTCATGTGTAAATCGGAGTACTGACTCTCTCTCTAGATGGCTTTTTAGATCAATTAGTTCATCTGAGTCTTTTACTATTACGAATATGTCATCTACATAACGGCAATATACAGTTGGTTTTTGTCTGCTACTGAAGACCCTGTCTTCGATGGTTTCACTTAACCAATTTATTATGGGTCTGGGAGTTGGTTTACTATTTTCGATATTTTCTCTGTTATTTTACTATATTATATTAATTACATTAATTATTTTACAGTTACGGATCCCTAGCCTTCCTGGTGTCCATTTCTCTTGCCTCAGATCTCCAGATCTTGTTGAAGTTCTTGGGGTACTGCTGCTCGCAGAATGCTCATTGACACTCCAAGACTGAACTCATCGATGCCTCTTAAGGCAGTTTCTTAGGCTAACTATTCAGCTCTTAACATGCTTTCGGAGGCCAATATACAATGGAGATCACTGTAACGGACTCGGTTACCATCCTTATAATTTGTTGTGTTCGTGTTACTCTGGACGCAAGCATGTTGCAGTTACGCCTTAAAGAACTGTTTCTTATATTTGATTTATTGTTTATTTATATATTGATTTGATATTATATACATATTGGTCATATAAATATTGATTATGTTGGTCTGTTCTATTGTTTTATATTATGCTAATGGATTATTTTGAAACGAGTTATTACTTGCTAGATCCCTCCCCCTGGATTAACTTCTGCCCTTGACCCAGATACAGTAACTGGTTCCCCCCCCCCCAACCCTTTTTCACTTGTCCGGTTTTTTTCCCGCTAAAGTTCTGCTTGGTTTGGCAGTTACCTCACTTCGCTACAGACTAGTTTCCTGGAAGATCTTTTTCTCTTCCTTTCCCCTCTAGTCACTCCTATTCCCTGTGCCAGTGTTCCATTTCAGAGTTTCTGCAGGGTATAACCCTGGCTTTATCCATTAATGACACTTGCCCAGTTCGCTTCCAGAAATGTCCCCCTCCTCTTAGAAACTAATTCCAGCAGTACCCTTAAGGGGTAGGTTCCTTGCCCGTCACGTTCATACTGCATGCCCGTTTCTGCCCACCCTTACTGCCTTAATACTTCCAGAACCGACTACGGAAGGCGCACAAGGTACACCATTGATGAACAAGGAAAAGGGATGGAGCCGAGGGCAGACTACTGCACCCATGAGGTCGACACACATTCCTAGTTACAGCGGCCAGCCGCCGCGTTCGCCCTTCGGGGTTGGGGGTTCCGCGCCGCTGGCCCTCGCGGGATTGGGGGTGCTCCGCCGGAACCCCTAAAGTGATAAGCCTGCAGATAGTTAAGAAATATTCCCATGAATTGTAATTAGTGTAATTAAATTAATGTAACTTTCATTTACTACCTATATAGATGTAGTTATTAATTGTAATTGATTTCTACTTTATAATAATAAGGATTATTCATTATAATTATTCCTTAATACTTTATTGTTATGCACTAGTCAATAATTATTTATCATTCACCCTAATTAGCTATTTGATTCATTAAAAATAATTGCTTATCATTATAGTATTTGTTATTATTATTTATTATATAATAATAATAAATTTATTATTTATTAATTTATTATATATTTATTATTTACCATTATAAAATAAACAAGTCCCCAATGTGAGCACGTTTTCTTCCAACCTCAGAAAACTGAATGTGTCTCTTAACCCTAATAAAACTGTTCACTATATTCCCCCTTGGAAAGATGTGGAGGTCTCTCTGCATTATACTCCCATCAGTGTAAAACAAATGTATAACACTGACATTTTGAGATGTATAACATTAGAAGCTATTGATAGTCGTCTTCAAATTCTCAAACCGACTGAATCCTATGCCTTTACTGATGGCTCTGTGCAGTTAGGCACTGGTAGAACAGGTTGTGCATGTGCAGTGTATAAAGGGAATGAAATGATCATGACTAGTACACAGAGATTGAACAACTGGGCAAGGACGACACAGACCGAGCTATTGGGTATTTATCTAGCCACTGAATACCTTAAGCTCAATGGTGGTGGAGTTATTTTCTGTGACTCTAAAAGTGCTCTGCAGTCCTTAAATAACCCATCACAATGTATGTCGGAAGTAGCTTGTAATATTAAATGGAATGTAATTTTTGCCAATGATAATAACTCTTGTATAAAATTTGTGTGGATCCCATCCCATGTTGGAGTTGGAAAACATGACTTTGTAGATCAATTGGCCAATGAGGCTTGCAGGAAAGAAAACATTGATTATGACTTTGGACTATCTAATGCAGTTATTAGAAACATACAAATTAAAGAAATTAATTCAGATTTAGAAGAACTAAGAAATGCCTAGAGACCTGAAAGCTGCAGTATTAAAAGTTATGACAAGTTTTGTAATAATAGGTATTTGTATGGTCAGCACAGTAACCGGACCAGGCAATGTGATGTAGTCATTGCGCGAATTCGCCTTGGCTATAGACACATCTGGCAGGTTAGTGAGGCTGAGCCAATACCAGAATATTCAGATTGTAAACTCTGTGATAAACCTTTAATGCATTCACTAGAACACTATATTGATGAATGTGAAACCGTAAAGGACTTTAGACCTCCTGGCCTATTAAAAAAAAAAAAAAATGTTTATTTAGGTAAGGTACATACATACAATAAATTTTTACAAAGATTGGTTGACTTATAGGTAGAGCTAGTACATACAATGCCTAAAGCCACTATTACGCAAAGCGTTTCGGGCATGATAAACTTAAACGACAAGCTTAATACTAATTGAGCATAATGAGTAGAATGAAAACAAGAAATGAAAACATAGATGAAAAAGCAGCACAAATACAATTATGTCGACAAACAGCGCTCTTTAAAGAAAAACAGACATTGGTTGACAATAGAAGGGTAAGGTAGGTTACAGGGAATTTATTAGGTATAGCTTCGTTTTTAACTTAAACTGGTTGAGAGAGGTACAGTCTTTAACATGGTTGGGAAGGTCATTCCACATTCTGGGCCCCTTGATTTGTAGAGCATTTCTAGTTTGATTAAGTCGTACTCTAGGAATATCAAAACTGTATTTATTTCTGGTGTGGTGCTCATGGGTTCTGTTACAACCTTCTATGAAGCTTTTGAGATCAGGATTGGCATTATAGTTTAGCGTTTTATATATGTATAATACACATGAGAGAATGTGCAGTGACTTAATGTCTAACATATTCAGAGATTTGAGTAGGGGTACCGAGTGATGTCTGGGGCCAGAATTGGATATTGTCCTAATAGCAGCTTTGTGTTGAGTAATTAGAGGACGTAAGTGATTTTGGGTAGTAGAGCCCCAAGCACAAATACCATAGTTGAGATATGGATAGATAAGGGAGTAATAGAAAGTCACCAGGGCAGGGCGTGGTACTTAATATCTGATCTTAGAAAGAATGCCCACAGTTTTTGAAACTTTTTTTGATATGTTTAACATATGTCCCTGGAAATTCAGCTTGTGGTCAATGAGAATGCCAAGGAATTTGCCATCTAATTTGTTACAAATTTGGGTATTGTTTATTTTGAGATTTATTTGATTAGAGGATTTATTGCCAAACAGAATATAGAAAGTTTTGTCAATGTTAAGGGTGAGTTTGTTGGCAGTTAGCCACAGATGGACTTTATTTAGCTCAGTATTTACTGTGGCATTTAGAGCAAGGGGATCAGGACTGGAGTAAATGAAGGTTGTGTCGTCAGCAAATAGAATTGGTTTGAGGTGTTGGGAGGCATTTGGAAGGTCATTAATGTAGATGAGAAAGAGGAGAGGGCCAAGTATGCTGCCCTGGGGAACACCAATGTTGATGGGTAGGGTGGGAGAAATTGTATTATTCACAGAAACATATTGGAGCCTGTCAGTAAGGTAGGATTTGAGATATTGTAGGGAGTGTCCTCTGACTCCATAATGATGTAATTTAAGAAGAAGGTTTTGGTGGTTGACAGTATCAAAAGCTTTACGCAGGTCCACAAATAACCCAACAGGGAACTCATTTTTATCAAGAGCTGTATGAATCGAGTTAATCATACTAATAAGTGCATCGTTAGTGCTTTTTTGGGTCTGAAGCCATATTGGCAAGGGCTAAGTATATTGAGTTTGGCTAGATATGAGTAAAGCTGCTTATAGATTAGTTTTTCAAAAATTTTTGACAAGTTTGGCAGGATTGATATAGGTCTGTAGTTGTTAACATCTGTGAGATCACCACATTTGTGGACAGGCGTTACTCTCGCTTTTTTTTTAGAATATCTGGGAAGGTTTGGAGTTCAAGTGACTTGTTGAAGAGCAAAGCAATAGCAGGAGCTAAAGATCTGGAGGCTTTTTTGTAAATTAAAGTTGGTATCTCCTCAAGGGCACCAGACTTGGTTTTAAGGGAAAGGATTATCTCATTGACGTCAGTGGAATTAATAGGCTTTAGGTACAGAGACTGTGGATAGTTACCTGTAAGATAGTCCTTAATGTCAGTACTGGAAGATGGAATATCATTTGCAAGGGATGAACCAATGGAAGAGAAGAACCTATTGAACTCAATAGCAGAATCAGAGGCTGAAAGCTGACCATCATTATTAGACAGGAGAGTCGGTTTGTTATTGAAAGACTTCTTTGTTCCCAATATTTGTGAAATTTTTCTCCAAGTTTGTTTAATGTTGCTCTTTAGTTGGGTAAATTTATCTTCATAGTATTTAGTTTTGGCTCATCTAATTATCTTAGATAGCAATAATGAGTAATTCTTTGAGAATTCTTTGGAGACAATTCCTAACCTATACTTCTTCTCAAGGTCATGTTTTTTATTAATAGATTTAAGTATTCCCTTTGTAAACCAGGGATTGTTAAGCCTTTTGGTTGTGACTTGTTTTGTAAGCATAGGACAGTGGGTATTATAAAGGCTAAGAGTTTTTTGGAGAAAAGATTGCACTGCTAGGTTGATGTCCTCTATGTTACCTAACTCGGACTCCCAGTTGACATTATCAGCAGCAGTTATAAAATTGTCTATAGCAGTTTCATTGTGTAGTCTAAAACGTATCTCTCTTGACTCAAGAGGTGGTTTGCTAATGTTAGTTAAGAGAAATGTGGGGTAATGGTCTGTAGTGCTATCGGTGATTATACCTGAAGTAAGCGGAGAGGTTATGTTTGTCCAGATGTGATCTAGAGTCGTGGCAGTGCTATCAGTGATTCTAGTAGGTCTAGTGATTAAGGGTATGAGGAAGCAGGAATTCATACAGTTGAGGAAGCTAACAGCAGTAGGGTGTTCTGGCTCGCAGAGGTCAATATTAAAGTCCCCTGCGATAATTAGGTGGTTTTTGTTCAGTCTGTTATCAAGTATTAGATTTCTAAGGTTTGAGTTGAATTCGGACACATCAGTGTTAGGAATTCTATAAACTGCACCCACAGACAGGACAGACTCGGCACCCTTGACTCTGAAGCTGGCGAAGATATACTCCCCATAGCAGTCTCTAGTTCTAATTTCTTTTAAGCATGTTAGTTCTTGGTGGTAGTAAAGAGCAGTGCCACCACCTATCTGAAGTTGACGACAGTTGTGAATTGCTGAGTAGTTGGGCATGTTAAAGAGTTGAGTAGTATCCTCTTTCAACCATGTTTCAGTAAGTATAATAAAAGAGAATTTGTTGTCAATAAGTTCAATCAAGGCACTAACATCATCGAAGTGTTTACCTAGGGATCTAACGTTCAAATTGATTACAGAGATATTGTGATTATGAGTTAATACATTGTTTACATCTTGTGCTGCAAAATATCTGCAATTTAGATCATTAAAGTGATTATTGTCATAGATAGTGGATAAGAGGTTAAGTTCTGGGTCTATACTTGTCTGCATAAAAAAAGCTGATTGCAGGAAAAACAAGGAAAGAAAGGCAAATTACAAGGTAGAAATAAGCTATAAAATAGGGAAAAAAAATGTACACAATACTGTACAAAACAAACACAAAAGGGGCTTACAGGGGTACAATGGAGTAAGGGAGTATGGCTAGGCTAGGCAACCTAGGTAATAAATGAGATTAACGAAAAAACATATAAACATGGACTATACAAAACACAAGATATAGAAATACAAAACAAAAATATAAACAAGACTAAGCAATACAAAAACAAATTGAGCAAAAATGAAAAATGAGGTAGATTGCTTACAAGTACTCTCAGGTACACTGTAAGTAACAATTTGCAATTTGAGATGCAGGCAAAGCCAGGGGTACAATGGAGTAAGGGAGCATGGCGAGGCTAGGCAACCTAGGTAATAAATGAAATCAAAGAAAAAGCTATTGTACCATCAACTGTGTAACTATTTTATTGACTCAGGTGTTCTGGACGACATCCTAACAATTTACCCAAAATTTGCTTGTCCATTTTAAAGAATGAAGAACAATTTTTATTTATATTACTTCTAAGCTGTATCACTTATGAACCCGGGCCATCCCTGCCCTTGTGTGGCAGTGCACAATAGAAAGTTGTTTTCACATATCCTTACATTAAAACATTGATTGTAATCATGATATATATGTGCTTCAGCCTACAGTTTAGACCTATTGTCTTATGTATGACCCTCTGTCCTGCGTGACAGTGAATACTAGCATTATCCTCACTTTAATAAGACTATCAAAATTCTCAGATTAGGCAAAATTGTAATTAATTTTGTCAATAAAGATGTTAATAATAATAGTGTTATGTAGTAGAGAAAAAATGACTTATATCCAGTTTATGTAAAGCTACGAGTGGTCGAAACCACACTTAAATCCCGGAATGAACTTACAAAGGTTTTTCCACTTAGTGTAGCTACTTGAATACGGACGTAGCCGCCACGAAGGCGCTAAGAAGGAAAACGTTCTTAGCTAAGAGGAAAAACCTTCGTAAGTACCTTCCTGAATCCTGCCCCTGCCCGAAACGCTGTGCGTACTAGTGGCTTTATAAGATTGTAATTACTATACTATGTATCCTCACAATCCCATGGTACCTTCTTGTATATAAATAAATAAATAAATAAATAAATAAATAAATAAATAAATAAATAAATAAATAAATAAATAAATACCTTTACCTGAATAAAAAATCTAAATCTATATCTAGGCGTGTGCAGGGCTCCTCACATGCATAGACGTACATCCACCAAGGGAGAACTGTTTCCTTTAAAAAATATTTAATTATGTGCTATTATATTTAAAGAAACAATTCCAAGTACTTTCTGCGACTGGAAAACACGAGGAAAACAAAATATTAAATGAACACAACCAGCTCCAAATAAAAATAAGTTGAAGGAATAAGATATGGAACCAGAAAAAAACATTGGAATGCTTGTATGTGCATCGAGCGCCATTTTGTCAACAGTGCTAGTGAGTGTCCAGAGAGGAGCATGAAACCTTGACACAAACTGCACCTGTTATAAAGAAGAAGCACTACCAGTGACCGCTAAGGGCTCATATCAAGTCTAAGTTTAAGAAACAACACTCAAGCCTTGCCCAACCGTCAACATTGACTTTGATCCTGACGCGTCGCCCACCATCACCACTCTTGCAATCACCCAGAGGAGAATACCTTCACACAAACTGCACCAATAATAAAGAAGATGAAGACGCACTAGTGTCCACAGTGTGGAACTCGTCTTGGACACATAAAGCGTCACATGTTAGTGCATTCAGGTGACAAACCTCATGAATGTCCAGAGTGTGGGAAGAGATTCAGTCGTCTTGGAGATATGAAGCGTCACACGTTAGTGCATTCTGGTAACAAACTTCATGAGTGTCCAGAGTGTGGGAAGAGATTCACTCATCGTGGAACTATGAAGACTCACATGTTAGTGCATTCAGGTGATAGACCTCACGAGTGTCCAGAGTGTGGGAAGAGATTCAGTCAGCTTGTAAGTATGAAGTCTCACATGCTAGTGCATTCAGGTGACAAACCTCATGAATGTCCAGAGTGTGGGAAGAGATTCAGTCAGCTGGGAAATATGAAGTCTCACATGCTAGTGCATTCAGGTGACAAACCTCATGAATGTCCAGAGTGTGGGAAGAGATTCACTCATCGTGGAACTATGAAGACACATGTTAGTGCATTCAGGTGATAGACCTCACGAGTGTCCAGAGTGTGGGAAGAGATTCCGTCATCTTGCACATATGAAGACTCACAGGATGGTGCATGCGGACGAAAGACCTTTAGAATGTGCTGAATGTGGCAAAAAATTTAGAAAACGTGAAGACATAATTCAGCACATGCTAGTGCATTCAGATGACATACCTCATGAATGTGCAAAGTGTGCGAAGAGATTCAGTCGTCCTAGTCAACTGAAGTCTCACATGCTAGTGCATTCAGATGACAAACCTCATGAATGTCCAGAGTGTGGGAAGAGGTTCAGTCGTCTTGGAGCTATGAAGCGTCACACGTTAGTGCATTCTGGTAACAAACTTCATGAGTGTCCAAAGTGTGGGAAGAAATTCAGTTGTCTTGGAGATATGAAGTCTCACATGCTAGTGCATACAGATGACAAACCTCATGAATGTCCAGAGTGTGGGAAGAGATACAGTCGTCTTGGATATATGAAGTCTCACATGCTAGTGCATTCAGGTGACAAACCTCATGAATGTCCAGAGTGTGGGAAGAGATTCAGTCGTCTTGGATATATGAAGTCTCACATGCTAGTGCATTCAGGTGATAAACCTCATGAATGTCCAGAGTGTGGGAAGAGATTCACTCATCGTGGAACTATGAAGACTCACATGTTAGTGCATTCAGGTGATAGACCTCACGAGTGTCCAGAGTGTGGGAAGAGATTCCGTCATCTTGCACATATGAAGACTCACAGGATGGTGCATGCGGACGAAAGACCTTTAGAATGTGCTGAATGTGGCAAAAAATTTAGAAAACGTGGAAATATAATTCAGCACATGTTAGTGCATTCAGATGACAAACCTCATGAATGTCCAGAGTGTGGGAAGAGATTCAGTCGTCTTGGAGATGTGAAGTCTCACATGCTAGTGCATTCAGATGACAAACCTCATGAATGTCCAGAGTGTGGGAAAAGATTCAGACTTTTTGGACATATGAAGAGACACCGGATGGTGCATGCGGATGAGAGACCTTTTCAATGTGCCGAGTGTGGCCAAAAATTTAGAAAACGTAGATCTATAATAGAGCACATGTTAGTGCATTCAGGAGACAAACCTCATGAGTGTCCAGAGTGTGGAAAGAGATTTAGTCAGAGTGGAAATATGAAGACTCACATGTTAGTGCATTCAGGTGACAAACCTCATGAGTGTCCAGAGTGTGGAAAGAGATTCCGTCAGCTTGGACATATGAAGAGGCATAAGATGATACATGCAGATAATAGGCTAAACACTTTGAGTATGGAAGATAATTAAGAGAATGTTGAAGGATAATGAGGCACATAATGGTATATTAACTTACCTTTAATCACAATGTCAGTTGGATGTTCTTCAGAGGTAATTATATTTCGTTTGTGAAAAACACTTCACCATGAAAGGTAAAAATCTGAAAATATTTTATTATGTTGTTCTTCTATGAAAGTTAGATGACCAAGCAAGAAATAGAGAAGCTGTCACTGGTGGAAAACTCAAAATTGCTTATAAGTATAGAAATATCTATTTAGTTTAGCAAAGATAAAACAAAGCTTTAAATGTTTTTCTTCATATTTATGTAAATAATAATGTGCTTTGTTTTTGCTCTGTGGAAATTTATATAAAATTTAATATACTCTGTAGGTAAATTTGGGACATTTATGTTGTAATATTATTTAGCATTGGAATTGGTGATGAAGACAGTCTGAGACGTACTTAAGATGGAATCATTTGATTGGTAGGGAAATGTATGTTAATCAAGGAATTTTCTCATCAGATTCATATGCAAACTGATGTCCATTCTTTATTTTTTTGCTTAGGCCTATTTATGAGTTCTACTCCTGATTATAAATATTTCACCAAAGAATTTATTGACGGCAGGCTGGTATTTATAACTGTCAGTGAAGTGGCTATGAAATTTAAATTTATATTACAGTACTCTAAAAATTTATATCACTCTAAATTTACCAGAAATTTATATTACTCTAGCCTAACTTTATCAGATATGCGATAATTGTCTGGGAATAATAATTTACCTGATTTACCCAAGGGCCACTAACCCTAGTGGCCTTGATGAGAACAGGAAGTCAGCGGCTTGTTGAAGTCCTCCCCCCCCCCCCCCCCCCCCTTCCCCTGTTCCCCTATTTGCTTGATGATCTTTTCCATGTATATTTTGAAATTCAGCACAGTTTTGGCAGGGGGGCAGTTCCATAGATCAAAGACACTGGGTGAAAAAGCTTGATTCGAAGTTATATTAGCCTGATTACCAATTATATATATATTTTTTTTTTGAGATATATACAAGAGTTGTTATATTAGCCTGATTGGCAATTATATTAGCCTGATTGAAAATTATATTAGCCTGACTGGCATAATCCTCTCCTGACAATTATATTATCCAAACTGGCAATTATATTAGGATGATTGTGAATTACATAAGCTGACTGGCAATTATATTAGCATGACTGTCAATTTATATCAAAGGGATATTTATTTATGTTTTGGTTATCTTGAGGTTATCTTGAGATGATTTCGGGGCTTTCAGTGTCCCCGCGGCCCGGTCCTCGACCAGGCCTCCACCCCCAGGAAGCAGCCCGAGACAGCTGACTAACACCCAGGTACCTATTTTACTGCTAGGTAACAGATAGTGGTGGTGCTCGTGGGTTCCATTACATCTATCAATGAAGAGTTTCAGATTAGGATTAGCATTTAGGAACAAGGTATTGTACATGTAAATTGCACAAGAGAATTTGTAGAGTGACTGTATATTTAACATGTTCAGGGATTTGAAGAGAGTTGCTGTGTGTTGTTTGAAGACAGTTTTATAGTTCTGATAGCAGAATTTTTTTTTTGATGATGGGCTTGAGGTAATTTGCAGTGGATGAATGAACCCCATGCATAGATACCATATGTTGAGATACCAACCCTAATTTGCAAAAAAAGCATCTAGATTTTTAGCTCCAGCCATTGCATTGCTCTACAACAAATCATTTGAACTCCAAATCTTTCCTGATATTCAAAAAAAAAAAAAAAGCCATACTAACCTTAGTCCATAAAAGTGGCAATCTAACTGAAGTCAACAATTATAGACATATATCAATTCTGCCAGTTATGTCTAAAATATTTTAAAGACTTAATCTACAAACAGCTTTACTCCTATTTAGCAAAACAAAATATACTTAGTTCTTGCCATAATTGCTACAGGCCCCAAAAAAGACCAATCATGCACCGATAAGTATGATTAACTAGATATATGCAGCTCTTGGAAAAAATGGGTACCCTGTTCATTTATTTGTTGAACTACATAATAAGACTTTTTGACACTGTTAACACATTAACCCTTAAGCTGAACAACGTGCCTGCAGGCCCACATCTGACTTGCGCAACGCGCCTCCGGGTATTCTTATTTTTCACGTTTCATTCAAAACTCCCGCGGCTACATAGAGTTCATATGTCTCTACCCTCATCTACTCCCACCCCAACCCACATGCCCTAAATGGTGTTGTTAATAATGAACTAAAAAAAGTACACTTATGGATGTCAACCAACAAACTAACACTTAACATAGAAAAGACCTACTACATCCTATTCGGAAGCAAATCTACAAATGCAATTCAACTTCAGATTGACAATGTAAACATTAGCAATAAAAATGATGGAAAGTTTCTTGGCATATTCCTAGACAAAAGACTCAACTTCAGTACCCACATACAACACATAACTAAGAAAGTCTCTAAAACAGTTGGTATACTCTCCAAAATCAGATATTATGTTCCTAACTCTGCTCTCATCTCTCTATATTATGCACTAATCTATCCCTATCTCAACTATGATATCTGTGCATGGGGTTCAACCACTGCAAACCACCTCAAGTCCATCATCACCCAGCAAAAATCTGCTATCAGAATAATATCAAATTCTGCTTTCAGACAACACACAGCCCCCTTGTTTAACTCCCTAAACATAATCTCACTCCACAAATTCTCTTGTGTCAACTACATTTACAAAACCCTGTTCTTAAATGCAAATCCTTGTCTGAAACTCTTCTTGGACAGATGTAATAGGACCCATTATCACCACACCAGAAATAAATATCTCTTTGATATCCCCAGAGTTAAACTTAATCTGTGTAAACACTCTATGCAAATAAAGGGACCCAGTTTATGGAACTCACTCCCTACTGAATTGAAAAGCTGTCCAACTTTTACATCATTCAAAATTAATACTAAAAAGTACCTAATTTCATCTTCATAGTTTTTCACTTTTTGCCTTAAAATTGCACTGTATCAATTGCTACCCAATCTCCCAACCTTTATGTTCCCAATTTGTACATCTTTACCATTGTGATCATTGCTGTTTTCTTATATGTGCTGCCAATCTGTTGTATGGTGTTTATAAATCTTGTTTATCTGTATCTTTTGCTACCCAGTCTCCCAATCTTTATGTACCCAATCTGAACATCTTTACCATTGTGATCATTGCTGTCTTATATGTGCTGTCAATCTGCTGTATGTTGTCTATTAACCTTGTTTAAATTACTAATCAAGCTGTCAATGTAATCAATCAGAGCTTTAATATAACAATATGCTTTAATATACCTACTTATCTCTCTCATCTCATTTTTCTCTTGTAATGTATTTTTATCATTTATCAATTCTGACTGAAATTACCTACTTAAAATTATCTGCTAGATTAAGGACCTGACCGAAACGCTGTGCATACTATTGGCTTTGCAAGAATGTAAATACTGTACTATCCAATGTATTCTCACAAACCCAATGTACCTTCTTGTATATATATAAATAAATAAATAAAATAAATAAATAAAATAAATAAATATCAGCTTCCTCAGAGCTCTTGTTATCAGACGCCATCTTTAAAAAAAATCGTGGTCCACATTCCCGGGTGTGGGAGCCTCAGTAGTGTGTGAGCAACCAAGGCTGGCGCTCACAGCATGAGCGCACAGCACTGCTGTTCAGCATGTGACCACAGCATCACCTAATAATGTCAAAATATATATACATATAACTTGTATTATTTAACCATGATAGTATTATAGAAGGGCCTGAGTGTGATAATGACTGGGTACAATGTTCAAATATCAGTGATTCAATGCTGTTCACGATGTTCACAGCGCTAGCCACAGCACCACAGCATTATTTCGTCCATCTAGGAATCTTCAAATGACTTCTTAGATTCCTTTTCAAAATAAACGTGTGGTCAATTATTCATTTACAGGACCAGGATTGTGATAATAGCAGGATTGTGGTTATAATTAGCATTGTGCATAGTATTGTGGAAAGAGGAATTTTGGTGAGGAGGGAGGGAGAGAATTGAGGTTGCCTCACTGTGTGTGGCTGCCACTCTTGGTTTGCTCACCATACTAGCTTAGTGGTTCACTATGGGGAACACATATGTACATAGGTATATACAGTGTGTGTGTATATATAGTGTAATAACAGCAACAGGAGTATGTTGAGAGGAGCTATTTTGGTGAGGTAGGTGACGTCGCAATCGTAGCATCGTCTGCTGTGTGATTTCTCATGCAGTGTATGGTGGCCATTGTACTGTTTGGACACAATACCGGCTTACTTGCGTAGTTCTGGTGAATAAAACATGTAGATAGGTATACATAACATATGTAAATAGTGTAATAAAAACAGTAAGATTATGGTGGGAGGAGGGGTGATGGCGAGTACGATGTTGGAGGAGAGAGGGAGGACTAGCTGGCTGGGTGTGGCTGCTCACACTCGCAGAGTTGTGTGTGTGTGTTGATGGTGAATGTATATACTGTGTGACAGTGTATAGTGTGTAAATAGATTGTATATATACATAAATTAGCATGATACCTGGTAAATACACAAGTGTCATGCACGTAACATAGTGTCTTCAGACAGTACGGATGTTTTACTGCCATAATATAGTATACATGTTCATTATACATAGGATTAGCATGTAAAAACAAATAAAATGTATTTGGAACTGTGCGCAAAAAATGAACAAAAATATATTCGCGGCAGCTCGCGTGTCCCGGGAGCGTACGTCACGGGCGAACAGGGAATGATGACGTCACGCGCCAACTTATGGACCCCATAGCAGCCAAAGTACATACAATGTCGATTTTTTTTTTACAATACCCATACTGAAGGAAGGGCTTTTGGCACTTTAAAAAAACAAAATAATTTTTTCCAGAGAATTTATTTCCTGCACACTGGGGGGGGTGTCATATTTGGAAGCCGAGCAGTTATGGGGTTAACCTTCTTAAATTACAACATTATGGAGTAAGAGGTCACTCACTCCAATACCTACAATCTTGCCTCATTGACAGGCTCTGGTATGTCTCTATGAATGATTGCAATTCTCCCACTCTAGCCATTAACACCGGAGTTCCACCGGGCAGTATTCTTCGCCCTCTCGTCTTTCTCATTTCCCCCTCCCTTTCCAGCCCATTGCCATTGTGACGGGGCTTGGTTGGCAGATGCTACCTTACTTTGAGGTTACCTTGAGATGTTTTCGAGACTTAGCGATCCCACGGCCCGGTCGTTGACCAGGCCTCATCGTTGCTGGACTGGTCAACCAGGCTGTTGGATGCGGTGGCTCGCAGCCTGATGTATGAGTCGCAGCCTGATTGATCAGGTATTCTTTGGAGGTGCTTATCCAGTTCTCTCTTGAACACTGTGAGGGGTCGGCCAGTTATGCCCCTCATGTGTAGTGGAAGCGTGTTGAACAGTCTCGGGCCTCTGATGTTGATAGAGTACTGTACCTGTTACCTAATACCTGGTACCTAGTATCTGGTACCTTATTAACTCCATGTAACCTACCTTACCCCTAAATGTCAACCCATGTCTTATTTTTTTTAAACAATGCTGTTTGTTGATCAACTTGTATATTGGCTATTTTCTACCATGTTCCCCCGTTTTTTATCTTTTATTTTTTTCTTTCAACACAAATTTTACTTTAAGCTCAATTACTATTAAGTTTTAGTCACAGTGTTTTTCCCCCACCTCACCTTGCCCAAAACGCTATGCGTACTATAGTTTTAGGTATTGTATGTACTAGCTCTGTCTATAAATACAACATTATGTTTGTAACTAATCTTCTATGTATGTACTTTTACCTGAATAAAAATTTGATTTGTTACACTGCTTTTCAGTGGGGGAATTCTCTACATCCTGCCGTGCCTTCTGGTCTCATGTGATGTTATTTCTGTGTGCAGGTTTGGGACCAGCCCCTCTATTTTCCACGTGTAAATTATTATGTATCTCTCCCGCCTGCGCTCAAGGGAGTACAGATTTAGGCTCTTTAGTCGGTCCCAGTAATTTAGATGTTTTACTGAGTGGATTCTAGCAGTAAAGGTTCTCTGCACGCTCTCTAGGTCAGCAATTTCTCCTGCTTTGAAAGGGGCTGTCATTGTGCTGCAGTATTCCACTCTTAGAGAGCACTAGCGTCTTGAAAATTTTCATCATCGGTATAGAAACTCTAATTTGAAAAGTCCTTGTTATTCAACCTGTCATTTTTCTTGCAGTTGTGATGGCTACTTTATTATGTACTTTAAAGGTAAGGTCTTCCAACATGAGTACACCCAAATCCTTTACATTGCTTTTTCGTTCTATGTTATGGTTTGGCTGCATTTTGTGTGGTTTCCGCTTTTATAATTTAATTTTTTCCATAGCGCAGGAGTTGGAACTTACCTTCATTAAATTCTATATGTAGTCCATTGAAAGACCTGATTTACGTGTGATTGGAGGTTTGCTGTGTTCTCTATGTTGTTTACTCTCATATAAATCTTAGTGTCATGTGCAAAGGATGATACAGTGCTATAGATTGTGTCCTTGTCTATGTCCGATATGAGGATGAGAAAAGTACTGAAGCAAGCACAGTACCCTGGGAGACTGAGCTTTTCACAGTTGATGGTCTGGATTAAATTTTGTTGACTATTTACACATTGGGTTCTGTTAGTCAGGAAATTGTAGATCCATCTGCCTAATTTGCCGGTAATTCCTTTTGCACCTATTTTGTGTGCAATAATACCATTGTCACATTTGTCGAAGGCTTTTGCGAAATCTTTGTAAATTACATCAGCGTTTTGCTTGTCTTCCATGCCATCTAAGGCCATTTCATAGTTGTCCAGCAATTGTGATAGGCAAGGGCATCCTGTTTTGAAACCATGTTGTCCAGGGTTATGGAGATGCTGTGATTCCATGTGTTTTGTGATCTTATTTCTTAGCACTCTCTCAAATTTTTTAAGTTGAGTGATATTAGTGCTATCGGTTTGTAATTTTTTTCCCTGTGCTTTATTTCCACCTTTATGGAGTGGTGCTATGTTTGCTGATTTTAGTATGTCAGGGATAATGCCAGTATCTAGGCTTTGCCTCCAAAGAATGTGAAGGGCCTGCAACAGTGGTTTTTTACAGTTCATGATGAATATGGAGTTCGAAGAATCAGGGCCTGTTGCTGAGTTCATAGGCATACTGTCTATGGCTTCTTCAAAATTCAGTGGGGATAGGATGACATAAGATATATGATTTAATTAATGTTGGCATCACATCCATGAAAAATTAATTTGGGTTTGGGTTGTCAATCTTTAGTGTGTGTAGTGGCTCGCTTCAAACAGTCGTATTGATTAATCAGTATTTTGCTCATTTCTTTGTTGTCATCTGTGAAAGTTCTATCTCTGTCGCAAGGGCCTGATATTAGATGTCGTTTTTGATGACAAGACACAGGGTGACTCGAAGCTGTGACTAGTATTTTTGTCTATATCCGAGATTAGAATGAGAAATAGCAGCAGTGCAAGGACTGTGCCCTGGGGGTTCAGAACTTTTCACTGCACTTGGGCTTGATCTTATTTGATTTACTGTCACACTCTGCATTCTGTTTGACAACGTTGAAAATCCAATGCCCCACTTTTCCCGTTATTCCCACTGATTTAATTTTATGGGCTATCACTCCCATTTTATGCGCTTTCACTCCATGGTCACATTTGTAGAATGCCTTTGCAAAGTCTGTGTACACAACATCTGCATTTTGCTTTTCTTCTAAGCCTTCTGTTATTTTGTCATAGTGGTTGAATAACTGTGACAAACAGGATCTCGCCTCAAATCCATGTTGTCCTGGGTTGTGTAGGTCATTATTTTCTATCAAACTAAAAGTTTGATTCTTAATTACTCTCTCATAATCTTTTATTATGTGTGAAGTTAGTGCAACTGGTCTATAATTTTTTGCCAAAGCTTTACTACCTTCCTTGTGCAGAGGAGCTATATATGCTGATTTAAGTGCTGCTGGTATCCCCCCCCCCCCTTGTATCTAGGCTCTTTTTCTATATTATATTGAGCTCTCATGCTACTGGTACTTAATATTCCTTTATGAATATTGAATTCCACGAGTCTGGTCCAGGGACTGAGTGCACGGGCACGTTGTCAATTTCTCTTTCAAAGTCTTACAAGTTCGTGTTAATACCTGTTATATTATCTGCCGCTTGGATGTCATTCATAAAGAAGCTGTCTGGATCTTCAGCTTTCATTTTGTTTATTCGGGTGCTAAACAGTCTCATACTGGCTTTTTATCTCTTGTATAGCTTTCCGTTTCAATTCTATTTAAAATAAAAAATCAAATGTTTATTCAGGTAAAGTACATACTGTACATACAAGGTGTGATACAAACATTAATGGATTTATAGATAGAGCTAGTTCATGCAATGCCTAAAGCCACTTTTACGCAAAGCGTTTCGGGCAGGAAAAACACTTAAGAATAAAACTTAATACTAAATAATTCAAATATAAATACAAATATTTATTCAGGTAAAGTACATACATACAAGGTAAGATACAAAAGTTGATGGATTTATAGATAGAGCTAGTACATACAATGCCTAAAGCCACTATTACGCAAAGCATTTCGGGCAGGAAAAAAAACTAAAGACTAAAACTTAATACTAAATAATTCAAATATAAATACAAATATTTATTCAGGTAAAGTACATACATACAAGGTAAGATACAAAAGTTGATGGATTTATAGATAGAGCTAGTACATACAATGCCTAAAGTCACTATTACGCAAAGCGTTTCGGGCAGGAAAAACACTTAAGAATAAAACTTAATACTAATTGAGATTAAAGTTTAAATTGTGTTGAGAAAAAAATAAGAAAATAATGGAAAAAGGGGAGGGGGGAATGGCAGAAAAAAAAAAAAAATACAATTTGGTCAACAAACAGCATTGTTTAAAATAGAAGACATGGGTTGACATTTTGGAGGGTGAGGTAGGTTACATTTAGTTAATTAGGTAGTACTTAGTTTTTATCTTTAACTGGTTGGGAGAGGTACAGTCTTTAACATAATTGGGAAGGTCATTCCACATTCGAGGTCCCTTGATTTGTAAAGCATTTCTAGTTTGACTAAGTCGTACTCTTGGAATATCAAATAGGTATTTGTTTCTGGTGTGGTGCTCGTGGGATCTGTGACAACCTTCTAGGAAGCTTTTAAGGTCAGGAGTGACATTAACGTTCAGCGTTTTATATATATAAAATACACATTTGAGGACGTGCAGTGACTTAATATCTAACATATTCAGAGATTACTTACACTTACACCACTTAGTCTCCGTGGTGTAGTGGTAAGACACTCGCCTGGCGTTCCGCGAGCGCTATGTCATAGGTTCGTATCCTGGCCAGGGAGGATTTACTGGGCGCAATTCCTTAACTGTAGCCTCTGTTTAACACAACAGTAAAATGTGTACTTGGATGAAAAAACGATTCGTCGCGGCAGGGGATCGTATTCCAGGGACCTGCCCGAAACGCTACGCGTACTAGTGGCTGTACAAGTATATAACAACTCTTGTATATATCTCAAAAAAAAAAAAAAAAAAAAAAAAAAAAAAAAAAAAAAAAAAAAAAAAAAAAAAAAAAAGATTTGAGTAAGGGTACCGAGTGATGTCTGGGACCAGAGTTAGATATTGTCCTAATAGCAGCTTTGTGTTGAGTAATTAGATGACGTAAATGATTTTGGGTAGTTGAACCCCAAGCACAAATACCATAGTTGAGATAACGATAGATGAGAGAATAATAGTGTTGTGGTGTTTGTGTGTTGCTGAGGAAGTCTTGGTTGTAGGGTTGATGTAAAGTCATGACTTGGTTACTGACTTTAATATTTAATATGATTACATGACTAGTAGCTACCAAGCTTGGCGGGCGTCCTGTACGCTCTTGTTTACCTTCCCTCTCTCTGGCGTCTGCTCCGCCACACATAGAAAATGGATGGTACCATTTTCTGTGAACATGACAAGTGTCACCAGGGCAGGGCGAGGTACATAATATCTGATCTTAGAAAGAATGACAACAGTTTTTTATTTTTTTTTTTATATATATTTAGAATGTGTCACTGAAAATTCAGCTTGTGGTCAATGAGAAGGCCAAGGAATTTGCCATCTACTTTGTTACAAATTTGGGTATTGTTTATCCTGAGATTTATTTGATCTGAGGATTTATTGCCAAACAAAATATAGAAAGTTTTGTCAATGTTGAGGGTGAGTTTGTTGGCAGTTAGCCAGTGATGGACTTTATTTAGCTCAGTATTCACTGTAACATTTAGAGCAAGGGGGTCAGGACTGGAGCAAATGAAAGTTGTGTCCTCAGCAAATAGAATTAGTTTGAGGTGTTGGGAGGCATTTGGAAGGTCATTAATGAAGATGAGAAAGAGGAGAGGGCCAAGTATGCTGCCCTGACGAACACCAGTGTTGATGGGTAGGGTGGGAGAAATTGAGTTATTCACAGAAACATACTGGAGCCTGTCAGTAAGGTAAGATTTGGGGTTTTGCAGGGAGTGACCTCTGACTCCTTATTGATTGTTACGACCCTGGGTTCTTCAGTGGAAACCAGAGGTCAAAATTTAACTAATTAAGCTACGTTAGAGTAGGAAATCGCAACCCGATGTGTCTTTGTTTGTATCTTCCCTGCCAGACGTAAGACTATTCTTGTTTCTCAAAGAGCATTTAAAGACTGAGCTGGGGGTTGATTATTATATAATAACATAGGCACCAACTATGCTTACTATTACTTTCTAATCAGTTGTAAAGTAAACCTGAGTAAACTTGGTATAGGGCTGTGGTACGATTAGTTGAGCAGTCTGCCGGCAGCTGTGGGGAAGGGGACTGAGACTCCATCTTTTTCTGAGCTGGCGTGGTGTGGACAGGAACCTCTTACCCTTCCTCTTCGTTTCCGTATTTCTGTGTCTTGTTCAAGATGAGTATATTGAGCACCGTATTATGCATGTCTGGCATACTCATGTCCTATGTGTTAGTAGTATACTTTATGTGTAGTAGGTGTTTTTAGGGTTTATATTACTAGTTATTCAAAAGGGGGTCCCATTGGAACCACGTGGTCCCCTACCCTAAGCTGACTCTAACTTCAAGTTATTCAATAGTAGAGCTTTACCCTAGCTTGTGCTCCGTGTAAAACCTTGTATCCTGTCTATGTGGACCAAGGCTTTTAACGTAAGGTAGTGTGGTGAAGTTATTATTATTATTGTTATTGGTGTGAGTGTATATGGGGGGCTGTTAAGGGGTTAATAAATAAGTACATGAATTATAGGAGTATCCCTTCTTCCTGTGTGGGAGTGCATTGATCAACCCTTAGACTGACATATATGGTCTAGTAGCAAGGTATTATTACTGTGGATAGTTTATTTTGGGGGCCGGGCCTTTTAGCTCTCCCATATTTGATACTCTGTCTTCTAACTACCCTTACCCCTTAATAGTGCCAGTGCCCCATAGCAAGCCCACAACACCATTATTTATAACAAGTGGTTGGCCAGTCCGGGAGGAACATTATAAGTGTAAAAAATTAGATTCTTGAGTGCCAAAGCTAAAATTTTTTGTTTTCCGCAGAACGGTTGTGTGCTAGCCTAGGGTCCAGCTCATCTAGCAAAGGACATTCTTGCACTGACTGGACACCCAGCTGGATCCCTTCATGATTAAGGTTAGTGTGGCCTTGTGTTAGGGGCCGTGCAAATTTGTGTTTTTTTCCAATTTTTATTTTTTTTAATTTTTTCTCTGGCTGGGAGCTAAAATTATTAGTGATATCATCTGAAATGCAGAGACTGGCAAGGGAGCCTTCAGTGGTAGAGATAAAGAAACTCACCAAGTCTAATTTAGTATTGTTAGGCAAGGAATTTGACCTAGAATTAAATGTCGCGGATAAAAAATGGACTTTGGTGAATGAAATATTACAACATTGTATTGATGAAGAACTATTGGCAAGTGATACACCTTTATGCCAGCCTAGTCAAGCAGAAAGTGCAACTCATAGGGATAGAGAATTAGCTCTAGAGTTAGCAAAAATAAAATTAGAGGAGCAAAGACTCAAAACCGAGGAGGCTAGAATTAGAGCGAATGCCACTGGACCTCCACCTGCCGGGGATTCAAACCCCAGGCATTATGAGAAAAAGCATAATTTGCCTGAATTTTCCGAGTCGGACCCTGAAAGGTTTTTCAACCATTTTCAGAGATTGGCCATGTCCATGAACTGGCCAAAGGAAGAGTGGGTGAAAATCCTAGAGGGAAGACTTAGGGGTAAAGCACAAGATATTTTTATAAACATGCCTGACGACGAGTGTTTTGAATATGATAAAGTCAGGGAACGTATTTTGCGGGCATATGAAATTACTCCTGAAGCTCACCGCCAAGCTTATTGCAACCTTAGGCCTACTCACAACCAACCGCTCACTGAATTTGCTAATGATCAAATTAGATTGTTTGATAAATGGATTCGCTCGGCTAAAGCCGAAACATACGAGGCACTCAAGAACACTTTGTTAATCGAACAGTTTATAGATAGTATGTCAGACATGGTAGCTCAATATATTAGAGGAAGGGTAGAGGTAAATTCTAAAATAGGGGATTTGGCCAAGTTGGCAGAAAACTACCAATTGGCGGGCAAAAGGCCCAATAAAAATAATTGTACCCCACAGAGTAACAAAACTTATACCCACAGCCAGTCCAGACCAGCTCATTCTAACCCTTTAACTAATGCACCTTCTGTTTCAGACATAACTAACCCTGTTAAAGTGTCTAGCCCCACGGCACCTAAGGGTGAACCGAAGGGTAATTCTGTTAGTAATGTCTCTTCTCCCCGACGTTTTTGTGGTCACTGTAAACGCCCAAACCACACTATTAGCCGTTGTTGGCAACTGTACCCGGAAAAAAGACCCAATGCTCTAGTTGTGACACAGAGCTTGAGGCCTTCGGAAGGGTTAGGGAGTAAGACCTCCAACCCACAGTGGTTGGACTTGCTTACCCCATTCTTATCGAAAGGGAGACTACTTTTGTCTGAGGGTTCTTCCTGGAAGGACGTGGTGATCTTCCGAGACACCGGTGCCATCCAGACTTTAATTTTAGAGAGTGCATTGCAAGGTGCCAACACTCTCGACACTGGAGAGGTGGTACTGGTCGAGGGTGTCACTAGTGATACTCGAGCAGTACCCCTCCATAAGGTTATACCCTGGAATCTGATTTCCACAAGGGTGTACAGTTGGAGTCACTTCATACCTACCTTTCCCTAATGTTGATTTAATAGTTGGTAATGATTTAGCAGGGGATAAGGTAGGGGACTCCAGACTGCCTATTATGTTGCCTACCCCTAAGGTTTGCCTGGATCCACCCGCCGCAGAGGATAATGTTGTGTACCCTGCGTGCACAGTGACCAGGTCTATGGGACTTAAATGTAAGGGCAGCCCTGTGCTTGCCAAGGTGGTAAATCCCGAGGACACAAGGAACTTTCCGAGTGGTGAAACCAAGTGGACCTCGCGGACACATTCATGGCCCGACTCGATGACGTGGCCGAGGACATTGTGGAGAGCCTGCCACCGCCATCTACCGAGAGTAGTGGGGAGGTGGAGGAGAACACTGTTGAGCCTCGGCCAATAGCATCTGACCAAGGCCTAGATGCCTCCTTGAGTGAGTTACAGAAAGCTGACCCCACTCTTGCAGATTGGCATGAGACAGCTGTCTCTATGGAGGAAATTGTAGACGCAGCAACTGGGTACTACTACAGTGATCGGATTTTGATGAGAAAATGGAGACCACAGAGTGCTCCCTTGTCAAATGAGTGGGAGGTAGTCCACCAGGTTATGTTGCCGACCTGCTATAGAGAAAGAGTTTTGGCAGCTGCTCATGATGATCCTATGGGAGGACATCAAGGTATAAATATTACGTATCACAAAATTTTAAAGTATTTTTTCTGGCCCAAGCTGAAAAGCGATGTGGCAAAATTTTGTAATGCGTGTATTGTTTGTCAACTGGTTGGGAAACCAAACCAGACTCCACCTAAAGCTCCCCTAAGGCCTATTGTCGTGCCAGAGGAACCATTTTCTCATGTGGTAATGGACTGTGTTGGACCATTACCTATCTTGAGATGATTTCGGGGCTTTAGTGTCCCCGCGGCCCGGTCCTCGACCAGGCCTCCACCCCCAGGAAGCAGCCCGTGACAGCTGACTAACTCCCAGGTACCTATTTACTGCTAGGTAACAGGGGCATTCAGGGTGAAAAAAACTTTGCCCATTTGTTTCTGCCTCGTGCCGGAATCGAACCCGCGCCACAGAATTACAAGTCCTGCGCTCTATCCACCAGGCTACGAGGCCCCAGACCCTAGAACTAAGTCTGGTAATATTTACCTAATCACGATGATGTGTATCACTACTCGTTACCCAGAGGCTTTTGCTGTAAGGAACATCCGAGCAAAAACTGTTGTTGCTCGTATGTTGCAATTTTTTTCCACTTTTGGACTGCCTCGGGTCGTGCAAACTGACAATGGTACTAACTTTAAGTCTGATATTTTTGAGCAATTTTGTAAGGACCGTGGAATAACTCATAAGGTTTCCAGCCCATACCATCCACAGAGTCAGGGGGTAATTGAACGTTTCCATCTAACTCTGAAGCAGATGTTGAAGGCATCGTGCGAGAGTTCCCTCACCTTCTGGGATGAGAATTTACCGTATGTTTTGTTTGCGGCTAGAGAGGGATTACAAAGTTCAACGGGTTGTTCTCCTTTTGAGTTAGTCTTTGGCCATAAAGTTCGTGGACCCTTGCAAATGTTACAGGAGAATCTGTTAGGGAACGTAACGTTAACCGAAGGTTCGGCTTTCTTTGCCCAACACCACCAGAGACTCAAGGACTGCAATGCGGCGGCACTAAAGTATCTTGGGGAAGGCCCAAGAAAAGATGAAAGACCGAAACGATGTTAAGGCTAAGTTGCGGGTATTTCAGCCTGGCAACCCTGTCCTGGTATTAAAGCCTCGACTAGGGAACACTATGTCCCACAAGTACGAAGGCCCCTACATCGTGACAGAAAAGACTGAGGACCTCACGTACAAAGTGAGGCACTCTGACAAGCGTAACCAGGTAATGCTCGTACATGTAAATCGGCTGAAGAAGTTCCAGGGCCCCAGGCCCATTGCACTAACCAATGTTTCCATTTCCAGTGAGGGAGGGGATGATTGTTCTGGGAACCCAACTAATCTCATTTTCAATAATTCTAGTTCTGTGAATGCTGTGGAGGGACTGTCTCATTTGCAAATGGCCCAACGTGAAGAGGTGCAGTCTTTGCTTGATGAATTCTCCAGTCTGTTTGGGGAGGTCCCGACCCAGACTGATGCCATTTGCCATGATGTCGAATTGACGGACTACACTCCCATTCGCCTTCAACCCTATCGGATAAGTCCAGAAAAGAAGGCCATCATACGGAAGGAGGTCGACTTCTTGCTCCAGCACGGCCTCATCCGGCCGAGCCAGGGAGCTTGGTGCTCGCCCTGCCTTTTGGTCCCTAAACCAGACTGCTCCTGGCGATTATGCACCGACTATCGGCAGCTCAACAAGGTAACCATTGTGGATGCCTATCCGCTGCCCCTCCTCGAGGACTGCATCGACGAGCTGGGAAATGCCAAGTACGTCTCGAAATTCGACCTCTCGAGGGGGTATTATCAAATCCCACTCACTGAACGTGCTAAACAACTAACTGCGTTCGTGACACCAGAGGGTGTTTTTGAGTATCAAGTGTTACCGTTCGGCTTGCGTAATGCCCCTGCCACGTTCCAGAGGCTAATGAACTCTCTGCTCGCTAATGTGCCAAATTGTCGGGTGTATTTAGATGATATCGTGCTCTTTGACAGTAATTGGGCTGACCACATAGCTAGGTTACGCCAGTTGTTTGCAATCTTGAAAAGGGCAAACCTTACCTTAAATGCTAAAAAGTGTCATTTTGGCCAAGGCACAGTGACGTACCTCGGTTATGAAGTGGGCCAAGGAAAAGTGTTACCTCGGCAAGATAAAATCAGTGCCATTCTGGAATATCCAGTCCTAAAGTCTAAAAAGGACGTTCAAAGATTTATCGGTATGTGTGCGTACTATCGACGTTTTTGTCAGAACTTTTCCAGTGTCGCCACTCCTCTCACAGACTTGTTGCGGAAAGCCGTTAAATTTAAGTGGTCATCAGACTGTGCAGAGGCCTTTAAAAATTTGAAATTGATCTTAGCTTCCGCCCCAGTGCTTGCTAGTCCAAGGTTCGACCGACCGTTTAAAATTCATGTTGACGGGTCTGACTCGGGTGCTGGTGTAGTGTTGTTGCAAACTGTCGATGATCAGGTGGAACACCCAGTATATTATTACTCTGTGAAATTCGACAAGGCGCAACGCAATTATTCAGTGGTAGAAAAAGAGGCGTTGGCGCTAGTGTTAACATGTAAAAAGTTCGAAGTTTACCTCACAGGTAATATAGTGGAAGTGTACACGGACCATAACCCACTAGTCTTCCTGACTCAGATGAAGGGTAAGAATAAACGCATCCTCAGGTGGGCGTTGTACCTACAGGACTTCAATCTTTCCATCACCCACCTACCGGGCCGACTCAACGTGATGGCCGACGCTCTGTCCAGGTTGCTGGAATAACATTCATCTAGGCCAGGGGTCTCCAAACTTTTCAATGTAAGGGCCACATTATATATTTCCCATATTTATGCGGGCCGGAGGAATAAAAAATGAAATTGCTATTTTGTATAACTAAGATAAAGGCATTGTCAAAGTACAGAGAAAAGAATATTGTACAGTGTTTGTGCTCCCTGAAACGGAAGCAGCGAAGTCCCACTCGCCCTCCATCCCCACAATATACAGTTATACACAACTGATTGGTTGTAGTGCACAACACATACCTACCAGTATTAGTATCTGTGCGTCACACTATCGAGAGAGAGGAAAACTGACTCAGGTTGAGCGCCACCTGTCAGCAGCCCCAGCTTTGAATAATTCTGCGATGCCATTCGTACGATAATTATTTTTTCAAGGCCACCACACAGGGATTTGTTTGGAGGGCCGGATGAAATTATGTGGCGGGCCGGATGTGGCCCGCGGGCCATAGTTTGGAGACCCCTGATCTAGGCCACAGGAAGCCATTTACCAACTGTTATGCTTTAGTTATTTTTTTTTTAGGTTCTCCTGTGACATTAAATATTCCGTGTCCAATTTATTTACTTCCCTGTTTTTTTTGTGTGTTTTTTTTTTCTTTCAGAGAACTCCTTTCTATTTTTCTTACAGAGAAATTGTTGTTTTTGATTGATTTTTTTTTGTCATGTTTTTTCTTTTTATTCTCTGTATACTCTTACAAAAAAATATGACTACTATTCTGGTAGTCACATTTTTTTTTTCTCTGAAGGGGGGAGGAGTGTTACGACCCTGGGTTCTTCAGTGGAAACCAGAGGTCAAAATTTAACTAATTAAGCTACATTAGAGTAGGAAATCGCAACCCGATGTGTCTTTGTTTGTATCTTCCCTGCCAGACGTAAGACTATTCTTGTTTCTCAAAGAGCATTTAAAGACTGAGCTGGGGGTTGATTATTAAATAATAACATAGGCACCAACTATGCTTACTATTACTTTCTAATCAGTTGTAAAGTAAACCTGAGTAAACTTGGTATAGGGCTGCGGTACGATTAGTTGAGCAGTCTGCCGGCAGCTGTGGGGAAGGGGACTGAGACTCCATCTTTTTCTGAGCTGGCGTGGTGTGGACAGGAACCTCTTACCCTTCCTCTTCGTTTCCTTATTTCTGTGTCTTGTTCAAGATAAGTATATTGAACACCGTATTATGCATGTCTGGCATACTCATGTCCTATGTGTTAGTAGTATACTTTATGTGTAGTAGGTGTTTTTAGGGTTTATATTACTAGTTATTCAAAAGGGGGTCCCATTGGAACCACGTGGTCCCCTACCCTAAGCTGACTAACTTCAAGTTATTCAATAGTAGAGCTTTACCCTAGCTTGTGCTCCGTGTAAAACCTTGTATCCTGTCTATGTGGACCAAGGCTTTTAACGTAAGGTAGTGTGGTAAAGTTATTATTATTATTGTTATTGGTGTGAGTGTATATGGGGGGCTGTTAAGGGGTTAATAAATAAGTACATGAATTATAGGAGTATCCCTTCTTCCTGTGTGGGAGTGCATTGATCAACCCTTAGACTGACATATATGGTCTAGTAGCAAGGGATTATTACTGTGGATAGTTTATTTTGGGGGCCGGGCCTTTTAGCTCTCCCATATTTGATACTCTGTCTTCTAACTACCCTTACCCCTTAATAGTACCAGTGCCCCATAGCAAGCCCACAACACCATTATTTATAACAATGATGTATTTTAAGAAGAAGGTTTTGTTGGTTGACAGTGTCAAAAGCCTTATGCAGGTCCACAAGTAACCCAACAGGGAACTCATTTTTATCAAGAGCTGCATGTATCAAGTTAATCATACTAATAAGTGCATCGTTAGTACTTTTTTTGGGTCTGAAGCCATATTGACAAGAGCTAAGTATATTGTGTTTGGCTAAATAAGAGTAAAGCTGTTTGTAGATGAGTTTTTCAAACATTTTGACAAGTTTGGCAGGATTGTTATAGGTATGTAGTTGTTAACATCAGTGAGATCACCACATTTGTGGACAGGCGTTACTCTCTGTTTTTTTTTTAGAATATCTGAAAAGGTTTGGAGTTCAAGTGACTTGTTGAAGAGCAATGCAATAGCAGGAGCTAAAGATCTGGAGGCTTTTTTGTAAATTAAAGTTGGTATCTCCTCAAGGGCACTAGACTTGGTTTTAAGGGAAAGGATTATCTCAATAACATCAGTGGAATTTGCAGGCATTAGGTACAGAGACTGTGGATACTTACCTGTAAGATAGTCCTGAACTGAATTATTCAAAGCAGAGTGATGCTTTGGCCATGCACAAGATTAACCAAGATCTGTCTGTCAGAGTCGACCACCTCGAACAGGAATTAAGCTCTCTTCAGATCTCGGTTACTAACTCTAAATCAGCAGAAACCTCTAAGAAGCAAGAAGATATGTTACAAAAGTTAGAGAACCATTTTAACTCCCTACAACAGCAACACACTGCAACCCAAGACGAATCAGACCAACTTAAGCTCCTTGATTCTGTCATCATCTCATCACATGATTTTCCCCATGAAACTGACAGAGAAGATTGTACTGCCATCGTGATCCAGGAATTGCGTACTAAGTTGAATTATTCAATCGAAGCAAGAGACATTAAGTCAGCTTATAGAGTGGGTACGAAATCATCTGGTACAAACAACAGAAAGATTCGTGTGAAGTTAGATAGCTGCTCCCGCAAATCAGACCTTATCACTGCTGCAGTCGCTACAAAATCCAATGTTTATGTGAACGAATGTCTAACCAGATTCAGACAAAATCTCTTATTTAAACTACGTGGAATCTGCAAAAAATCCACTGCTATTAAACATTGTTTTGTGCGCGATGGTAAAATAATAGCTAGGAAGACTGACTGGAAAAACTTATGTCATAACCACTGAGGCACACCTCACTTCTTTCCTGGATGACTGTGGGATATCAGCTGAATAACCTGAACATAATTTGTAGTCTCACATACAACCAAAGTGTACTTAAGCTCTGCCTCTCCTTTCCAAAGGTTTTTATTTTTATTTTATTTTTTGTTTGTCATCTTTGCCTGTTTTATACTCTTAATTATTTGGTCTTAGTTAATCCCCTTGTCACTAAACCTAGGGCTTTTTATTACCCTGTTACTTAAAGTAACTTTGTATTTGTTTCTTGTAATCATTTATTGGAATTAATTAACAGTATAATTGTTTATATAAGCATCTACCTCAGTATCTTAGTAAAATCTTCCACATGAATATACTCTCACCCTGTTTATTTTTACACTTAGATTTATATTAGAGTAAATTTCAAGATTTAATTAGATTTACATGCCATCTTTTTTTTCTTTTTTTTTTCTCTTGGAATTATCTATTTGAGCTCACTGTTTTCTTAGGTTCATACCAATTATAGGATTTTAATTAACCATTACTAAGCTAATTATCTTCAAGATCATTTTTTTTTATGATTATTATTTTTCTTACTATTTTTTATTTTACATTTATATTGTCAGTCTCTACTGATTTTTTGTTTTTTATTTTATGTAACTTCTGTGTCCTCCCTGGCTATCTATTGGATCTTTATTTTACTTCTAAATTGTTACTATTTTATTGTATTTGCTTTTATTCTTGTGTTTTGCTTTATCGTTTATCTTGTATCGTGATCCCTCTGCATCTCTATGCACACTGATATTCATCCTGATCAAAATCTTCTGTCTCATATCTACACCAACCAGCACATTGATCATTATTATTGCAAGTATTTCACAGCACACCAGGCTAAAAACAAACTTCAAAATAGCACCTGTCTATCAGTTTATAACCAAAATGTTAGATCACTTGGTAAACATTTTGACGATTTAAATGCATTACTCACAGCACTAGGTACTAACTTATCGTTCATTATTTTAACAGAAACTTGGCTAAATAAAGACTATACCCAACTCTACAACTTAGCTGGTTATAAAGCCATTCATAACTGTAGGCCTAATAAAAAAGGTGGTGGCACAGCTATATATTACCGAGATACATTTATCTGCAACAGTGCTATTAGTGACAGAGATGACTACTGTGAATATACTTTTGCTCAATTTACAATTAAATCCCTTAAATCCTCTTTGACTATTGGAGCCATCTATAGATTTCCCAATACTAACATATCTTCTTTCTCAGACAACCTAAGGAATCTTATTATAAACAACAATCTCAACAAAAACCACATCATTCTGGGAGGAGACTTTAATATTGACCTGGGTCAACAAAATTGCTCTCAAGTTGACTATTTCCTTAACAGCATGAACTCATGTATGCTAATCCCCACAATCACCAAACCTACCCGAATCACTCAAACATCAGCCACTACCTTGGACCACATATGGACAAACATAACAGCTCCCCTTGTATCTGGTATAATCTACGACAGAACAACTGACCACTATCCTACCTTTCTCATAGCGAACATGGACATAACACCACCAAAAAGCAAGAAACTTTCATATAGGCTACACAGTGAATCAGCTTTAGGCAATCTTACAGATGCACTTCACAATATTAACTGGGATTCTGAATTCAATAATACCCATGATATAAATTTATTAGCTAACCTCTTCCTCTCCAAAACTCTAAGCCTCTACAACCTTCATTGTCCCCTTCTTACCAAGCAAGTAACTGACAAAAGATTAAACAATCCATGGCTCACAAGTGGCATTCACAACTCAATCAACAAGAAACATGAATATGAAAAGAAACTTAGGATTGGCATAGTTTCAAAGGAAGTAGCTAAAAGGTACTCATCAATGCTTACCAGATTCATAAGAAAGGCAAAACTTGCATATTATGTGAATAGATTCAATGAAGCAAAAGGCAACATGAAAAGCACTTGGAAAACAATCTCTAGTATCCTAGGAACAAAAAAACACTCACATAACCAAATAAAACTCTACAAGGATGGGGATATACCGTCAACTGATTTAGAAATGGCAAATGAATTTAATAGTTTCTTTTCATCGGTTGGTGCTAATCTTGCCAGTAGAATCCAACAGACTCAGACACATATTAACACATATCTCTCAGGCAGCTATCCAAACTCTCTTCTCCTTTCACCAATCAGCCCGGCAGATGTTGTGTCCATCATACACTCTCTAAAAACCAAGGCAGGGAACACCAGTGAAATTCCATCCATTGTGTACAAGAGAGCCTCCCATGCCCTTGCCCCACCCATAGCACTACTGTTCAACAAATCTATAGAGTGTCACACCTTCCCTGATATCCTCAAAAAAGCAAGAGTAACGCCAGTCCATAAAGGAAGCAATCCGGCGGACATAAACAATTATAGACCAATATCAAATCTACCCATTCTATCAAAAATATTTGAAAAAATTATTTACAAACAGCTCTATTCCTACCTCGTAAAATTCGACATACTCAGCCACTGCCAGTTTGGCTTCCGGTCCCAAAAGAGCACCAACGATGCCATCATTAGTCTCCTTGACGTTATCTACTCAGCCCTTGACAAAAATGAGTTTCCGATTGGACTCTTCATTGACCTAAGAAAAGCCTTTGATACTGTTAATCACAACTACCTCTTACTTAAACTCCAGCATTATGGAATCCGAGGCCTTGCCCTTGACTACATCCGATCCTATCTTAGTGACAGACACCAATATGTAACCATCGTTGATACAACTTCTTCCACTCTACCAATTACCGTTGGAGTGCCACAGGGCAGTATCTTAGGACCTCTTCTATTTCTTATATATATAAACGATCTGCCTAATGTCTCTAATATTCTCAAACCTATATTGTTTGCTGACGATACTACCCTTATCTATTCAGACCTCAACCCACATACACTAAATAATGTTGTGAATAATGAATTAAAAAAAGTCCACTTATGGATGTCAACGAACAAACTAACATTAAACATCGAAAAGACTTACTACATCTTATTTGGAAGCAAATCATCAAATGCAATTCAGCTACAGATAGACAACATTAACATCAGTAATAAAAATGATGGCAAGTTTCTTGGCCTATTCTTAGACAAGAGACTCAACTTCAGCACCCACATTCAACACATAACTAAGAGTCTCTAAGACAGTTGGTATACTCTCTAAAATAAGATATTATGTTCCTAACTCTGCTCTCCTCTCACTATATTATGCACTAATCTACCCCTATCTTAATTATGGTATCTGTGCATGGGGGTCTACCACTGCAAACTACCTTAAGCCCATCATCACCCAGCAAAAATCTGCTATCAGAATAATAACTAACTCTGCTTTCAGACAACACTCAGCTCCCTTGTTTAAATCCCTAAACTTGCTAAATATTGACTTCCTCCACACATTCTCTTGTATCAACTACATTTACAAAACCCTGTTCTTAAATGCAAACCATGCTCTGAAATTCTCCCTGGACAGATGTAATAGGACCCATTATCACCACACCAGAAATAAATATCTCTTTGATATCCCCAGGGTCAAGCTTAATCTGTGTAAACACTTTATGCAAATTAAGGGACCTAGTCTATGGAACTGTTACGGCCCTCTCGGGACGCAACGGGGTTCTTACTCTGATGTTGTTAGAGGAAGTTGTATCCGGCCCCAAGCCAGTAGTGGCTATCAAGGGATGTGATCCGTGACGCAAGAAACTTAAAGGGGGAAGGGAAAGAAAGTTAAGAACTTAAGATTATAATTTACCATCACCAAATAAATAATATATAAAAGAGTGCACAGGGGGAGGGGTATTAACACTGTACAGGGGAAATACACAATAGTCTTCTGCTGAAGACTCTGGATGCAGACTCTCGGTGCTGAGTCCTCGGTGCTTTCGTGGTCCCTTGACGAATCCTTCGACCAAGCTGAGTCTACCCCAGACACAGGCCAGCCAAAACACAGTTCCACTGGGGGCACCGCCGTGGAGGCCGTCAACCACAAGTCCAGCAGGTCTGCTGGCAGGTTCCGGATCAGCAAGGCTGGTCAGGCCACTCCACGAACGATATAAGGGTAATGCCCTAGACAGGAGCCTCGTGTGATACCACAAATCACTCTCCTGTCCTCAGTACCCCAGTGGATAATCGTCTCCAGCGGTCGGTAATCGTCGGTCCCGGGTAATCCTTCTACTGCCACTCCACTGGCAGGGTAACACCACAGTGTTCTTCCGGGGGACGACGTCACAGCTGCTGCAGCAAAGCACAAGGTATGGAGACGGCTGCCTTGGGTAGACTGACTCAACTTCCATCACAGCAGTCCCAGGTCGACTCTGTAAGCAGACACGTCATCAATAACAGGGACACTAAAACACCTCACTTACAGGCTCAGACACAAACGCCCGACATATCCACTCCATAGATGGCGTTGTAGTCTGAGCACCACCTCACCAGAGGTCAGCGGCGGCGGTGCTGTGAACTGAACGGGACTGGAAACTGGCCCTTGTAGCCAGTACACGTCGTCCTCACCAGGTGTCGTCGTCCATTTGGTGGGGGGTTTCGGGAGCTGACCCTCAGATGGCGCGGTCGTCACTGCTCCGTGCTCGGACGTCGGATCCGAGTTCGTAACAGGAACTCACTCCCTAGTGAATTGAAAAACTGTAAAACATTTGCTTTATTTAAAAGCAAAACCAAAAAGTACCTAATTTCATCGTCTTAGTTTCCTACACTGAGCTTTAAATTTGCTCTGTACCTAGTGTTACCCAATCTCCTAATTTTTATGTAGTATTAAGCAACCTTATCATTGTGTTCATTGCTGTCTTCTTTTATGTGCTAGCCATATGCTGTATTGTGACTACCAATTTTTGTCAACTACCATTCAAGCTGTCATTGCAATCAATCTTATATTGTTTCTGCCGTATTGTGCCTACCAATTTTTGTCAACTACCATTCAAGCTGTCATTGCAATCAATCTTAGCTACCTATGTGCTTTAATATACTGTACCTACAATTTTCTCTCATCTTTCTTTCATTCCATGTAACTGTTATCATTTTTTTGTCTATAAATTTTGCAAGTATTTACCTCCCTAAAATTTTCTTAGATTAAGGACCTGCCCGAAACGCTGCGCGTACTAGTGGCTTTACAAGACTGTAATCACCATATTATGTATCCTCACATTCCCAATGTACATTCTTGTATATGCATAAATAAATAAATAAATAAACCCCGTGTATCCGCGGGCCGTTTAAATCTTGCGTAGTACTCCAAAGCATCACATGATGCGATGCGCAATTTACTGCAAGTCGGTCAAAGCATCATATGATGCGATGCACAATTGAAGGGTTATTAAACAATAATGATTAATGACTGAACTTGTAATAATGCTATCTGCCATGTAAAAAAAAATATTATGTTTAGTTAAAATTACCATCTGCTCTTCTGTTGCACTTTTGCTGTTCCATTCAATATGTAATTATTGTCATTCTTTTTATTTGTTCTAGATCTGTTTAACTTTTGCTTTTGATCTCAATTACTTTTAACTCTTAGTTTTAAGTTTTTTCCACATCATGCCTGAAACGCTGTGCGTATTAGTCGCTTTAGGCATAGTATAAACTTGTTCTATCTAGAAATCCAACATTGTGCTTGTAACCCATTTTGTATGTATTTGTCTCAAAAAAACATTATCATCATTAGCATTAGCATTTTGTTAAATAGGGATAGCTTAGGAAATAGTATAGTGAAAGGAGAGAAGAGTGGGTAATATAATATGTGATTTTTGAGAATATACCAACAGTTTGAGACATTGCCTGTGTACTGTATGTAAGTGTTAAAGTTTAGTCTCTTGTTTATGTATAGGCCAAGGAACTTTTCATCATTTTTAATGCTAATGTTGTCATTATAAATCTGAAGGTGAATTTCATTTGATGATTTACTTCCAAATACAATTATTACAATACATATACAATTCCAAATACAATTACAATAATTCTACCTCTAATTGTTTCAATTCTTTTGTTTACTTGCATTTATTGTTGTGTTTTGCCATAATTATTCTCTAATTTTAGCAGACTCAATACTTTGTAAGCTCTTATTGTATTGTTATATTATTATATTGCTGTGTTTTGCTATAATTACTTTCTATTTTACAGCAGATTTAGTTTTCATCTGTTCCTGTAATTGCTTATCTTATTGTATCGTGACATTCTTATCTATATGCTTACTGATATTGATCCTGATCGAAATCTTCTGTCCCATATCCACACTAATCAGCACATTGATCATCATTATTGCAGGTACTACACAGCAAATCTTGCAAAAAACAAACTCCTAAACAGCACGTGCTTATCAGTTTACAACCAAAATGTTAGGTCACTTGGTAAACATTTTGATGATATAAATGCACTACTCACAGCACTAGGTACTAAATTATCTTTCATCATTTTAACAGAAACTTGGCTAAGTAATGACTATACCCAACTCTACAATTTAGCTGGTTATAAAGCCATTCATAACTGCAGGCCTAACAAAAAAGGTGGCGGTACAGCAATATATTACAAAGATACCTTCACTTGCAATAGTGTCATTAGTGATAGAGACGACTATTGTGAATATACCTTTGCCAAGTTCTCCAGTAAATCCCTTAAATCCTCCCTGATAATCGGTGCCATCTATAGATTTCCTAATACCAACATAGCTTTATTCTCTGACAATGTAAGGAATCTTATCATAAATAACAATCTCAACAAAAATCACATCATTCTGGGAGGTGATTTCAATATTGACCTGGGTCTTCAAAACAACCCTCAAGTTGACTATTTCCGTAACAGCATGCACTCCTGTATGCTAATCCCCACAATCACCAAGCCCACCCGAGTCACTCAAACATCTGCCACTACCCTGGATCACCTATGGACTAATATAACAGCTCCCCTTACATCTGGGGTAATTTATGACAGAACAACTGACCACTATCCTACCTTCCTCATAGCAAACATTGACACATCACCACCAGAAACCAAAAAACTTTCATTCAGGCTACATAGTGAATCAGCTTTAGGCAATCTCTCTAATGCACTTCACAATATTAACTGGGAATCAGAATTTAATAATTCACAGGATATAAACTCATCAACTAACCACTTTCTCTCCAAAACTCTAAGCCTCTACAACACTCACTGTCCCCTCCTCACCAAACAAGTAACTGATAAAAGAAAAAATAACTCGTGGCTCACAAGTGGCATAATTAAATCAATAAACAAAAAACATGAATACGAAAAGAAATTTAGGAGTGGCCTAGTTTCAATGGAAGTAGTTAAAAGGTACTCATCAGTGCTTACCAGTATCATAAGAAAAGCAAAACTTTCATATTATGAGACTAGATTCAAAGAAGCAAAAGGCAACATGAAAAGCACATGGAATACCATCTCTAACATACTGGGAACTAAACAACACTCCCACAACCAGATAACACTCTCTAAGGATGGCCTTACACTGTCATCTGACTTAGAAATGGCGAATGAATTTAATAGCTTCTTTTCATCGGTTGGTGCTAACCTTGCTAGTAAAATCCCACAGACTCAGACACATATCAACTCATATCTCTCAGGCAGCTATCCAAACTCTCTTCTCCTCTCACCAGTCAGCCCGTCAGATGTTGTGTCCATCATACACTCACTAAAAACCAAAGCTGGGAACATCAGTGAAATCCCATCCATTGTATACAAGAGCGCCTCCCATGCCCTTGCACCACCTATAGCTCTGCTGTTCAACAAATCCCTTGAGTGTCATACCTTCCCTGATATCCTTAAAAACGCAAGAGTAACGCCAGTTCATAAAGGAGGTAATCCGTCAGACATAAACAACTACAGACCAATATCGAACCTACCCATACTATCAAAAATATTTGAAAAAATTATCTACAAACAGCTCTACTCCTATCTCGTAAAATTCGACATTCTTAGCCCCTGTCAGTTTGGCTTCCGCTCTCAAAAGAGTACCAACGATGCAATTATTAGTCTCCTTGATATAATTTACTCAGCCCTTGACAAAAATGAGTTTCCAATTGGACTCTTCATTGACCTGAGAAAGGCCTTTGATACTGTTAATCACGATTACCTCTTATGTAAACTCCATCATTATGGAATCCGAGGCCATGCACTGGACTATATCCAATCCTATCTTAGTGATAGACACCAATGTGTAGCCATCAATAATATAATCTCTCCCATTCTACCAATAACCGTTGGAGTGCCACAGGGCAGCATCTTGGGACCCTACTATTTCTTATATACATTAATGATCTGCCTAATGTCTCTAACATTCTGAAACCTATTTTGTTTGCTGATGATACTACCCTCATTTACTCCAACCCCAACCCACATACACTAAATGATGTTGTTAATAATGAACTAAAAAAAAGTCCACTTATGGATGTCAACCAACAAACTAACACTTAACATAGAAAAGACCTACAACATCCTATTTGGAAGCAAATCTACAAATGCAATTCAGCTTCAGATTGACAATATAAACATTAGCAATAAAAATGATGGAAAGTTTCTTGGCATATTCCTAGACAAGAGACTCAACTTCAGTACCCACATGCAACACATAACTAAGAAAGTCTCTAAAACAGTTGGTATACTCTCCAAAATCAGATATTATGTTCCTAACTCTGCTCTCATCTCTCTATATTATGCACTAATCTATCCCTATCTCAACTATGATATCTGTGCATGGGGTTCAACCACTGCAAACCACCTCAAGTCCATCATCACCCAGCAAAAATCTGCTATCAGAATAATATCAAATTCTGCTTTCAGACAACACACAGCCCCCTTGTTTAACTCCCTAAACATGCTAAACATAATCTCACTCCACAAATTCTCCTGTGTCAACTACATTTACAAAACCCTGTTCTTAAATGCAAATCCTTGTCTGAAACTCTTCCTGGGCAGATGTAATAGGACCCATTATCACCACACCAGAAATAAATATCTCTTCGATATTCCCAGAGTTAAACTTAATCTGTGTAAACACTCTATGCAAATAAAGGGACCCAGTTTATGGAACTCACTCCTTACTGAATTGAAAAGCTGTCCAACTTTTACATCATTCAAAATCAATACTAAAAAGTACCTAATTTCATCTTCATAGTTTTTCACTTTTTGCCTTAAAATTGCACTGTATCTATTGCTACCCAATCTCCCAACCTTTATGTTCCCAATTTGAACATCTTTACCATTGAGATCATTGCTGTTTTCTTATATGTGCTGCCAATCTGTTGTATGGTGTTTATAAATCTTGTTATCTGTATCTTTTGCTACCCAGTCTCCCCATCTTTATGTACCCATTCTGAACATCTTTACCATTGTGATCATTGCTGTCTTATATGTGCTGTAAATCTGCTGTATGGTGTCTATTAATCTTGTTTAAATTACTAATCAAGCTGTCAATGTAATCAATCAGAGCTTTAATATAACAATGTGCTTTAATATACTTACTTATCTCTCTCATCTCATTTTTCTCTTGTAATGTATCTTTCATTTATCAATTCTGATTGAAATTACCTACTTAAAATTTATCTGCTAGATTAAGGACCTGCCCGAAACGCTGCGCGTACTAGTGGCTTTACAAGAATGTAAATACTGTACTATCCAATGTATTCTCTCAAACCCAATGTACCTTCTTGTATATATATAAATAAAATAAAATAAAATAAAATAAAAAAACAATGTAATAGGTCTTTTCTATGTTTATTGTGAGTTTGTTGGTTGACATCCAACCATATCCAGTTTGTTTTAATTTGTTATTTACAATACTATATATATTGTGTGATGCATTGGGGTTTGAATAGATGAATAGATGGTTTGAATAGATCGCCAGCAAATAGTATTCGTTTAAGGATGTTAGAGACATTTGGTAAATCATTGATGTATATAAGCAATAGGAGAGGTCCTAAGATGCTGCCCTGGGGCACTCCTACGGTTCATGGTAGAAATGGGGAGGTTATGTCATTAATAGCTACATATGGGTGTCTGTTATTAAGATGTGATGAAATATAGTTATCAAAAAGGCCTCAGATTCCATAATGATTAAATTTAATTAAGAGGTAGGTATGGCTTACAGAATCAAAGCCTGAGTGTCAATTATGTTAACCTGAATCTGGCAATTATATAATATATATAAAAGTAGCTAGCAGTTATACTAGTATATCCCCCCTCCCTGCTCAGCTCGTTGATGCCGTGAGGGGGCTTAGTGGGCGGCTGCCGGAGTGTGATGCTCATTGGCACAGTCCTCTGTCCTTTTCTAGCCTTGTGCTCCTGCTGCCGTCCTCTCTAATTGTGCTGAGCACCTTTTCCTTTTCCTTCTGTTTCGTTTTTCTCTCCCCCTCTTCTCCTATCTGCTTGTCGTTTCCTGCCGACCTTTTGCTTGTTTTGGTTCTTTCTTTGGACTTCTTCTATTTTGACGCCCGGGTGCTTGAGGAGGCATACTCTTGCACCCGTAGAACTGTAGTACCCGACGTCTCGAGCGAGGGGAACCTTTTATTGTCAATCCCTCTTTCATCACTGAACCCAATCTGGATAGACTGGCGGTTCTTAAGGTGGCGTTTGTGGGGCGTATACTCACGACGTACCCCTAGGGGGCCCTGGCATGATCGGCGATAGCTTCCTGTTGGGTGTCCTGCCTCTAATTGTCGCTCCATGGTGGGTATGGGGGCACATTCGTGGATGAATTCCTTTCTCTTCGTATATATGTCGATAAACGTTTCTGTTGTACCCTCTCAGGCTCGTGGGATGGGCGACCAAGCCCCCGAGTTGGCCTGTATTGGAAGACCAGGCTCTGTAGCTCCCGCTGCGTTGGGCCCCGACCTTGCTCCTCCTTTGACCGTCCTGACTTCTTCCCCCAGCTCCCCTCCCTCCTCTGTGGTTGGGTCGAGCCTCCAGCCCCCAGTGGTGACCACTTCGTCCCCTGGTGCGGCTAAGTCTCTCGTTGTGACTCCTGCGCCTTTTAACCCCTCTCTCTGGGGGTTCTCAACGCCGTTCGCGTCCCGGCCGCACTCGCTCGATTCCTTCCCGTACTACCGCGTATCAGGCCTTGTTTGGTCCCGCTTCATGGGCCAAATACTTTGATCTCCTCCCTCTTGATTCTGCGCCTCCTGACGATTTCTCCCTCCATCGGCATCTTGTTGATTCCGTGGATGCGTCTGTTACATTCAACCCCAGTCGTCTCGGTACACATGTCGTTGCTGCTCCTTCTCAGGATGCAGCTTCCTGCTTGGCAGCCTTGTCTTGCTTTGGCGAGATCCCTGTTCGGGTCTCCAAGAATGTTCTGATGAATGCCAGTGTTGGCACTATTCTCCTCCCGCCCCATGTTGCAACCGGTGTTCAGAATCTGCAGGATTGCCACGATGATATTCGGCACATCCTTGATGCCCAAGGCCATTCTGTCTTTCAGGTTGACTCGTTTACTCGTCCCCCTCGTGGTCGTCGCCGTCAACGCCTTCTTGTTGTGAAGATCACCTTTGATGGTAGGACCCTTCCATCCTCTGTCATTCTTGCTGGTGCTAGGTGCTCTGTCCAGGAGTATATTCCTTATCCTCGGCTGTGTAACAAGTGCTGGAGGTTTGGGCATGGTGCCCTTCGCTGCTCTGGGACTGTCTCTCTCTGTCCTTTGTGTGGGGGTGAAGGTCACTCTAAGTCGGAGTGCACTTCTCCCCAAGCTCGCTGCCTTAACTGCGGTGAGGCCCATCCTACCTTCTCCCGTGCCTGTATCCATTACAAGCTTGAGGCGGCCGTCCTCAACTTGAAGCACCGAAAGCGTTTATCTTTTCCTGAGGCGAGGCGCCAGGTTCGCTGGCTCTCGCCTTATGCTAACGTCTCTTATGCTCGCGTGTTGCGCTCTTCCTCTCCTCGTCCTTCCCACCTTCCTCAGACTCACAACCGTTTCCGGGCCTTGGCCCCTGATACGCCCACTGACCCCTCCTCTGTTCCTTTGAGTTCTGTCCCAAAGGGTCCCTCTCCTGGTCCTCTGTCTGGGGTTCCCCTTCTTTCTACCCGGTCTGTTGTGTCTACTGTGTCTTCTTCCTCGTCTCCCTCAGATCCTCCTTCCCATCCTCTTCCTCCATCTATTGGCTCTCCCCGCCGCCTGTCGGTGCAGGCGGATGTCCATCGCTCTCCTAACGGCTGTCGTGTGTGCTCTCGTTCAGCTTCTCCTGTTGAGATGCTGGAATCCGTTGCCCGGTACGTAGTTGCTGGGACACCGGTCTCTTTAAGTCAGAAGCGTAAGCCTGGCTCCTCTCCTTCCTCCTCCCCGGCAGGTAAGAAGGCTTTGCTTTCTTCCTTGGCCCCTACTTCTGGCTCTGTTGCTCCTTCCCCTCCCATTTCTGTGCTTGCTATGGAGGTTTCTTTGGCCCCTGCTTCCCTTTCAGTTGCTGCTCCTGCTGAGGTGCGCTCCCCTCTTTCTACTCCCCCTCTTCCTGCTGCTGTCCTTGACTGCTCCTATCCGTTGTCTCCTCCTCTTCCTCCTCCTCCGGACTTCGCCCGCCCACCTCTGGTCTGTTCTCCCACTTCCTTCCCTCCGTCTTTGCTCAGTTTACCCATGCCCCCTAACCCTGACTTTGCTGACCCTGATCCCGACCCTGATATTCTTTAACGTGTTGTGTTGCTCTTTCGCCTTTGTTTCTTCCTTGTTCTCTATTGTCGTCCTTTCCCTTCTCGTCAATGTTTATTCTTCAATGAAACGTTCGAGGTTATTACGCCAATTTCCTCGAACTCCAACTTCTGATTTCACGGTTTTTGCCCCTTTGTGTCTGTCTCCAGGAGCCGATGCTTGGTGCTCGTCCTGGTCGTTTTCGTGGCTATTCCTTTCTCCCCCCCCCCCCCCAGTCGCTGTTGGGGGCTCCTAATTCTTCTGCTCTCTTGATCCGCGCTGATGTTCCATTTGTTCCTTTACTTTTTCCTTTGCCTCTCCATTGTTCTGCTGCTCGTATCTTTGTGGGGAAATGGTACACAGTTTGTTCCATTTATCTCCCCCTTAGTGTCCCGCTTTCTCTTCCTGATATGAAACACCTCTTGGACTCCTTGCCGGAGCCTGTGCTCCTGCTGGGTGACTTCAATTGTCGTCATTCTCTTCGGGGTGACGTTCTGACGAATACCCGGGGTCGCCTTCTTGAGCCGTTTCTCCTCTCTTCTTCCCTGTCTTCTGAATTCTGGTGAGCCCACTCATTTGGACTCTCAGACTCGCACCCTTTCCTGTCTTGATCTTTCTCTCTGCTCTTCTTCTCTTTACTTAGATTTCACGTGGCAGGTTCTTGATGACCTCCATGGCAGTGATCATTTCCCCATCCTTGTTTCCTTTTTCTCGTTTCGCCCTTCCCTCTCTTTTCCTAGGTGGCAGTTTGCTAAAGCGGACTGGAACCTATTTACCCTCAGTGCTGCTCTCTCTGACCTCTCCCTTCTGCCTCTCCCTCGCGCTCTCCTCCTTTTTCATGACTCTGTCTTCACCGCTGCCCTCCACTCTATTCCTCGCTCTTCCTCTCGGGGTCCGCGGAAGTGCGTTCCCTGGTGGAATGCGGATTGTGCCCGGGCTGTCCGCTGTAAGCGTGCAGGCTGGAAGAGGCACCGCCAATTCTTTTCTTTTTTTTCAGAAAGCGAGTGCGGTGGCCCGTAGGGCCATCCGTATGGCTAAACGTGAATGTTGGGCATCTTATGTCTCAACAATTACGTCCGAAACTCCTCTGCTTCAGATCTGGAAGCGTATCCGCAAGATAGAGGGTAAGTTCGTTCCCGATGTTTCACCGGCCCTTCACCTCCATGATACTCTTGTGGCGGACCCGTTGCAGGTCGCTTCCGAACTGGGTTCCCACTTTTCTTCTGTTAGCTCTGGTCTTCATCTTCCCCAATCTTTCCTTCTTCGTAAACCTGTCCTTGAGTCTCGTCCTTTAGATTTCTGCACTCGTCTTCAGCTTCCCTATAATGATCCCTTCTCTCTCTCTGAATTTCGTTCTGCCCTGGCCCTCTGTGGTTCTACGGCAGCGGGCTCCGATGGTATTCATTATGAGATGCTTCGCCATCTCCCTCCGTGCACGTCTCAGTATTTACTGAGTCTGTATAATCGGATCTGGGAGTCGTCGTCAGTCCCTGAGGACTGGCTCGATGCCGTTGTCCTCCCTGTTCGCAAACCGGGGTCTCTGGGTACTTACCCTAAGGACTTTCGCCCTATTGCCCTCACAAGTTGTGTCTGCAAACTCTTTGAACGTATGGTTAACGTTCGTCTGATGTGGTTCCTGGAACACCATCACCTCCTCTCTCCTTCTCAATTTGGTTTCCGCAAGTGCCGCAGCACGACAGATGTCCTGGTGAACTTGGAGGTCTATATTTGTACTGCTTTTGCTGCGAGGACCTCCGTTGTTGCCGTCCTTTTTGACCTGGAAAAGGCTTACGACACCACTTGGAGATATCATATTCTATCTCAACTTCATTCTTTTGGCCTTCGTGGTCATCTCCCTCTCTTTCTCCGCAGCTTCCTCTCTCGTCGTTCCTTTCGGGTGGTCCTTGGTACCGCTCTCTCTGCCTCTTTTCAGCAATATGAAGGTGTGCCCCAGGGTAGTGTTCTGAGCACTACTCTTTTTCTGGTTGCCCTCAATGGTCTTCTTTCCTCTCTTTCTTCAAATGTCTTCTCCGCTTTCTATGTCGATGATCTTACCCTTTGCTGTCAGGGTGATGATTCACCTTTCCTTCAGCGCCGGCTTCAACTTGCAATTGATGCCGTGTCGTCTTGGGCCACCGATCATGGCTTCAAGTTCTCTACTTCTAAGACTTGTGCCATGACTTTTACGTGGAAACGGGTCGTTCTTCGTCCCTCTTTTTCACTTTATGGTCATCCCCTTGAGTACAAAGATTCCCCAAAGCTTTTGGGGTTATTCCTTGACACTCGTTTGTCTTGGTCTCCCCATATCTCTTACCTCCGTGTTGAGTGCTCTAAGGCCCTTACCCTCCTTCGGGTCTTGTCCCATACTTCTTGGGGGGCAGATAGGCGCACTCTCCTTGCTTTACATTCCTCTCTCGTCCTGTCTAAGCTCGATTATGGTTGCCCTGCTTACTCGTCTGCTTCTCCTTCTACTCTTTGCCGTCTTGATGCTTTGCACCATACTGGGTTGCGCCTCAGTTCTGGTGCCTTTCATTCGACTCCCGTCCTTAGCTTGTATGTTGACACTGGCTTCCTGTCTCTCCAAGACCGCCGTGATCGCTACTGTCTTCGCTATCTTGCGCGGTCCTTACAACATCCTTCCTCTCGCCTCTGTCGTGCTTTAACTTTTACCCCTCCTGCGGTTCCTGTTCCTCTTCACCACCTCCCTCTTTCTGTCCGGTTATCTCGCCTACAGGATTCTCTTTCCGTTCATATTTCTAATGTTTCTCCTCGTGTTGTTCCTTCTTTGCCCCCGTGGAGAGTCCCTCTTCCGCGGTTTTGTACTTCCTTGACCCATATCACTAAAGCTTTTACCCCTCCTACGGTTCTCAAACGCCTTTTCCTTGAGCCCTTTTCTTCTCACTCCCACTCCATTTCTGTCTTCACCGATGGGTCTAAGTCTGCGGACGGTGTTGGCTACACTGTTGTTTTTCCTGATCGCACTTATATGTGTCGCTTACCTCCGGAGACTAGCATCTTTACAGCGGAGCTTTATGCTATTCTCTATGCTCTTCGTCTCCTGCTTTCTCGTTGTCAGTCTTCCTTTGTAGTTGTTGTTGACTCTCGTAGTGCCCTCATGGCTCTCGGGTCCATTAATCTGGTTCATCCAGTAGTTGTCGAGATCCAGCATTGGCTGTTTCTTGTTCACAGTAAATTTAAGTCGGTTGAGTTTTGTTGGGTTCCCAGCCATATTGGTGTGTCTTTAAATGAGCGTGCGGATGCTGCCCCCAAGGAAGCTGTTCGCTCTTGTCCCGTCTCTCGTAAAGGTATTCCATAATCCGACTTTTACCCGGTTATCCATTCCTCCGTCCTTACCCGTTGGCAGGCTTCTTGGTCGTCTGTTACTGGTAACAAACTACGTACTCTTAAATGTTGTGTTTTTCTCGTGGCCGTCCTCCTACCACCGTAACCGGTGATGGGAAACAGCTCTGGCGAGGTTGCGTATTGGCCATACTCAATTAACCCATGGTCACTTGATGGAGCGCCACCCAGCTCCTTATTGTCCTAGTTGCATTGTCCCTCTTACGGTCGTGCATGTTCTCCTTCAATGTCCTGACTTCCAGGACGAGCGTATGTCTTGCTTTCCGATCGCCCCTTGCGGTCACCTGTCCCTCAATAGTATTCTTGGTGACTCGGATACTTTTGATATCGTTCGCCTTATGCGTTTTTGTTCTCGTATTGACATCCTTGGTGATACTTAGCGCCCTCTGATTATTCTGCGCATTTGATGGTGCTACATTGCCCTCCCGGTTTGGTGCTTTCTTTTGATAATTACTTCTTCTCTTTCTCATCTACATTAATGACCTTCCAAATGCCTCCAAACACCTCAAACCAATTCTATTTGCTGACGTCACAACCTTCATTTACTCCAGTCCTGATCCCCTTGCTCTAAATGCCACAGTAAATACTGAGCTAAATAAAGTCCATCTTTGGCTAACTGCCAACAAACTCACCCTTAACATTGAAAAAACTTTCTATATTCTGTTTGGCAATAAATCCTCTAATCAAATAAATCTCAGAATAAACAATACCCAAATTTGTAACAAATTAGATGGCAAATTCCTTGGCGTTCTCATCGACCACAAGCTGAATTTCCAGGGACACATTCTAAATATATAAAAAAAAGTTTCAAAAACTGTTGGCATTCTTTCTAAAATCAGATATTATGTACCCCGCCCTGCCCTGGTGACGCTCTATTACTCCCTCATCTATCCATATCTCAACTATGGTATTTGTGCCCGGGGTTCTACTACCCAAAATCATTTACGTCCTCTAAATACTCAACACAAAGCTGCTATTAAGACAATATCCAACTCTGGCCCCAGACATCACTCGGAACCCCTACTCAAATATCTGAATATGTTAGACATTAAGTCACTGCTCATTCTCTCATGTGTATTATACATATATAAAACGCTGAACTGTAATGCCAATCCTGACCTCAAAAGCTTCATTGAAGGTTGTAGCAGAGCCCATGAGCACCACACCAGAAATAAATAGTTTTGATATTCCAAGAGTACGACTTAATCAAACTAGAAATGCCCTACAAATCAAGGGACCCAGAATGTGGAATGACCTTCCCAATCATGTTAAAGACTGCCTCTCTCAACCAGTTTAAGATAAAAACGAAGCACTACCTAATAAATTCCCTGTAACCTACCTTACCCCTCTATTGTCAATCCATGTCTGTTTTCTTAAACAACACTGTTTGTCGACCTAATTGTATTTGTGCTGCTTTTTCAGCCATGTTCCCCCCCCTTTTTTATCTTTATTTTTATTTGTTCTCAACACATTTTATTCTTTATACTCAATTAGTATTAAGTTTTAGTCATTAATGTTTTTCCTGCCTGAAACGCTTTGCGTAATAGTGGCTTTAGGCATTGTATGTACTAGCTCTATCCATAAATCTATCAATTTATGTAAAATCTCTTGTATGTATGTACCTTACCTGAATAAATATATATATATATATATATATATATATATATATATATATATATATATATATATATATATATATATATATATATATATATATATATATATATATATATATATATTATTAAATATGACCGAAAAAGTAAGATTAATAATTCTAACACGAATTTTCTCAATCTTTCGTACATTACGCTTCACTGTTGGAGGTAAATAAAAAATCACTTCTCCAAAATTCATTTTTATTTCTAGTCTGACGCGACACTTGCGCGTTTCGTAAAACTTATTACATTTTCAAAGACTTCACAAATACACAACTGATTAGAACTTACGTATCTCTGAGTTTATATCTACATTTGAGTGAGGTGGGAAGGGTGATGTGGCATTAACACAAGACAGAACAAGGGGGGGTATTAATAGGGTATTAAAAGTATCAACACAAGACAGAACAGAAACAATGGGTATTGAATAGAAGTGTTTGTAGAAAGCCTATTGGTCCATATTTCTTGATGCTTCTATATTGGAGTGGAGTCTTGAGGTGGGTAGAATATAGTTGTGCAATAATTGGCTGTTGATTGCTGGTGTTGACTTCTTGATGTGTAGTGCCTCGCAAACGTCAAGCCGCCTGCTATCGCTGTATCTATCGATGATTTCTGTGTTGTTTACTAGGATTTCTCTGGCGATGGTTTGGTTATGGGAAGAGATTATATGTTCCTTAATGGAGCCCTGTTGCTTATGCATCGTTAAACGCCTAGAAAGAGATGTTGTTGTCTTGCCTATATACTGGGTTTTTTGGAGCTTACAGTCCCCAAGTGGGCATTTGAAGGCATAGACGACGTTAGTCTCTTTTAAAGCGTTCTGTTTTGTGTCTGGAGAGTTTCTCATGAGTAGGCTGGCCGTTTTTCTGGTTTTATAGTAAATCGTCAGTTGTATCCTCTGATTTTTGTCTGTAGGGATAACGTTTCTATTAACAATATCTTTCAGGACCCTTTCCTCCGTTTTATGAGCTGTGGAAAAGAAGTTCCTGTAAAATAGTCTAATAGGGGGTATAGGTGTTGTGTTAGTTGTCTCTTCAGAGGTTGCATGGATTTTCACTTTCCTTCTTATGATGTCTTCGATGAAACCATTGGAGAAGCCGTTATTGACTAGGACCTGCCTTACCCTACAGAGTTCTTCGTCGACTTGCTTCCATTCTAAGCTGTGGCTGAGAGCACGGTCGACGTATGCGTTAACAACACTCCTCTTGTACCTGTCAGGGCAGTCGCTGTTGGCATTTAGGCACATTCCTATGTTTGTTTCCTAAAATGCCAACAGCGACTGCCCTGACAGGTACAAGAGGAGTGTTGTTAACGCATACGTCGACCGTGCTCTCAGCCACAGCTCAGAATGGAAGCAAGTCGACGAAGAACTCTGTAGGGTAAGGCAGGTCCTAGTCAATAACGGCTTCTCCAATGGTTTCATCGAAGACATCATAAGAAGGAAAGTGAAAAGCCATGCAACCTCTGAAGAGACAACTAACACAACACCTATACCCCCTATTAGACTATTTTACAGGAACTTCTTTTCCACAGCTCATAAAACGGAGGAAAGGGTCCTGAAAGATATTGTTAATAGAAACGTTATCCCTACAGACAAAAATCAGAGGATACAACTGATGATTTACTATAAAACCAGAAAAACGGCCAGCCTACTCATGAGAAACTCTCCAGACACAAAACAGAACGCTTTAAAAGAGACTAACGTCGTCTATGCCTTCAAATGCCCACTTGGGGACTGTAAGCTCCAAAAAACCCAGTATATAGGCAAGACAACAACATCTCTTTCTAGGCGTTTAACGATGCATAAGCAACAGGGCTCCATTAAGGAACATATAATCTCTTCCCATAACCAAACCATCGCCAGAGAAATCCTAGTAAACAACACAGAAATCATCGATAGATACAGCGATAGCAGGCGGCTTGACGTTTGCGAGGCACTACACATCAAGAAGTCAACACCAGCAATCAACAGCCAATTATTGCACAACTATATTCTACCCACCTCAAGACTCCACTCCAATATAGAAGCATCAAGAAATATGGACCAATAGGCTTTCTACAAACACTTCTATTCAATACCCATTGTTTCTGTTCTGTCTTGTGTTGATACTTTTAATACCCTATTAATACCCCCCCTTGTTCTGTCTTGTGTTAATGCCACATCACCCTTCCCACCTCACTCAAATGTAGATATAAACTCAGAGATACGTAAGTTCTAATCAGTTGTGTATTTGTGAAGTCTTTGAAAATGTAATAAGTTTTACGAAACGCGCAAGTGTCGCGTCAGACTAGAAATAAAAATGAATTTTGGAGAAGTGATTTTTTATTTACCTCCAACAGTGAAGCGTAATGTACGAAAGATTGAGAAAATTCGTGTTAGAATTATTAATCTTACTTTTTCGGTCATATTTAATAATATATGTCTACAGGAAAGACTGCTACCAAAATATACTAATATATCTATATATATATATATATATATATATATATATATATATATATATATATATATATATATATATATATATATATATCTTTGGACAACACCCACCAGTGGGACTCGAACCCAGAAAGCACAACTACCTTCCAGTAGCTGGCATAACTAGTATGCTTTAACCCACTACGCCATCAGACCTTACAAAAGAAGTAGATAGTTCGAGATATATATATCTCAAACATCTCTACCTCCCGAAGGCACCAGATGAGTGAGGGGTCAGTCTGCATTTTTCGTCAAGCCACTGTCAATGTGAGAGAACTCGTGTCCAGCTTATAAGCCTATACTTGCATAAACCACAAGTGAAGATAAACAATCTTTGGACAACACCCACCAGTGGGACTCGAACCCAGAAAGCACAACTACCTTCCAGTAGCTGGCATAACTAGTATGCTTTAACCCACTACGCCATCAGACCTTACAAAAGAAGTAGATAGTTCGAGATATATATATCTCAAACATCTCTACCTCCCGAAGGCACCAGATGAGTGAGGGGTCAGTCTGCATTTTTCGTCAAGCCACTGTCAATGTGAGAGAACTCGTGTCCAGCTTATAAGCCTATACTTGCATAAACCACAAGTGAAGATAAACAATCTTTGGACAACACCCACCAGTGGGACTCGAACCCAGAAAGCACAACTACCTTCCAGTAGCTGGCATAACTAGTATGCTTTAACCCACTACGCCATCAGACCTTACAAAAGAAGTAGATAGTTCGAGATATATATATCTCAAACATCTCTACCTCCCGAAGGCACCAGATGAGTGAGGGGTCAGTCTGCATTTTTCGTCAAGCCACTGTCAATGTGAGAGAACTCGTGTCCAGCTTATAAGCCTATACTTGCATAAACCACAAGTGAAGATAAACAATCTTTGGACAACACCCACCAGTGGGACTCGAACCCAGAAAGCACAACTACCTTCCAGTAGCTGGCATAACTAGTATGCTTTAACCCACTACGCCATCAGACCTTACAAAAGAAGTAGATAGTTCGAGATATATATATCTCAAACATCTCTACCTCCCGAAGGCACCAGATGAGTGAGGGGTCAGTCTGCATTTTTCGTCAAGCCACTGTCAATTGACAGTGGCTCACATTGACAGTGGCTTGACGAAAAATGCAGACTGACCCCTCACTCATCTGGTGCCTTCGGGAGGTAGAGATGTTTGAGATATATATATCTCGAACTATCTACTTCTTTTGTAAGGTCTGATGGCGTAGTGGGTTAAAGCATACTAGTTATGCCAGCTACTGGAAGGTAGTTGTGCTTTCTGGGTTCGAGTCCCACTGGTGGGTGTTGTCCAAAGATTGTTTATCTTCACTTGTGGTTTATGCAAGTATAGGCTTATAAGCTGAACACGAGTTCTCTCACATTGACAGTGGCTTGACGAAAAATGCAGACTGACCCCTCACTCATCTGGTGCCTTCGGGAGGTAGAGATGTTTGAGATATATATATCTCGAACTATCTACTTCTTTTGTAAGGTCTGATGGCGTAGTGGGTTAAAGCATACTAGTTATGCCAGCTACTGGAAGGTAGTTGTGCTTTCTGGGTTCGAGTCCCACTGGTGGGTGTTGTCCAAAGATTGTTTATCTTCACTTGTGGTTTATGCAAGTATAGGCTTATAAGCTGGACACGAGTTCTCTCACATTGACAGTGGCTTGACGAAAAATGCAGACTGACCCCTCACTCATCTGGTGCCTTCGGGAGGTAGAGATGTTTGAGATATATATATCTCGAACTATCTACTTCTTTTGTAAGGTCTGATGGCGTAGTGGGTTAAAGCATACTAGTTATGCCAGCTACTGGAAGGTAGTTGTGCTTTCTGGGTTCGAGTCCCACTGGTGGGTGTTGTCCAAAGATTGTTTATCTTCACTTGTGGTTTATGCAAGTATAGGCTTATAAGCTGGACACGAGTTCTCTCACATTGACAGTGGCTTGACGAAAAATGCAGACTGACCCCTCACTCATCTGGTGCCTTCGGGAGGTAGAGATGTTTGAGATATATATATCTCGAACTATCTACTTCTTTTGTAAGGTCTGATGGCGTAGTGGGTTAAAGCATACTAGTTATGCCAGCTACTGGAAGGTAGTTGTGCTTTCTGGGTTCGAGTCCCACTGGTGGGTGTTGTCCAAAGATTGTTTATCTTCACTTGTGGTTTATGCAAGTATAGGCATATATATATATATATATATATATATATATATATATATATATATATATATATATATATATATATATCAGTGACCAGTTACCTGAACAAGCTTCAAGTTATATCTAATGTCACTGATCTCACTGCAGTCCCTGAATCATACTTGACTGTAGTACTTGATCACATTCAGTCTTCTGGGTTGATATGTAATTAGGCTAGAATTTTAGCCTCTCAAGAGTTAACAGGGATATGAAATCACATTAGACTTCTAGCCCCTGCAACTCTAGTACGGGACATTCGTCCTGTACGAACAGACACACAAATGTGTGATTACTAACTACTAACATCAAATTAATCTAATAATTCGAAGGAGGAGTATTGGTGTTCATCTGTTCTAAATAGGACTTCGACCCGTGAGCAGCCCCCGGGGAATTATGTCGGAAAACCCGACACCATTTAATAATATTACATACAAGCAGATAATATTGCTGATGTTGTATACACAAGTTAACCCATAGAAAATGTAGCTTGTAGTGGAATTTTCCGTCAATAGAAAACGGGATATCATTGTCACATAGTACTATAAATTCACCAGCTATTCTGTTGGGAATTATTCTTAAATACATTAGTCTTTGGACTTTTAATATCATAAAAACATCTCATTTGAATTAACTTAATTATCAGTATCAAAATAAAGTAAATGTGACCCTTCTATCAGTTACTGACACCTGGACAAAGTGAGCCAGTAGCGTCAGAGTGGAGATAGGGCAGCCATTGTTTGTTAAGACCAGAGTCGATGGAGCGAGTTCAGCTCCTATAATTTCTCTTGGATGAAGTGTTATGGAGATCAAATCTATTAGTGCTCTACCATCATCAACACGCTGTCAACATAAACAAGGGAAGTGTCTTTCCAAAATCTTATCTAAGTCATTATTGGCCAGTAATGTTATGTTAGATAGGATTATTTCCGGTTAGAACACGAATGATCGACTCAACACAGGTAATTAAGCCTTGGTCCTTATTATATAATATACAGTGTTTTCTCTGATATAGCTGTCATATATTAGGATTCCGGCTTTACAGCTAGTGCCTTTGACAGGAACAAGAAGAGGAAGCAAGAATTAATCTTGGTACATCAGTTACTTGGGGTGTAGGAAGCTAGCCTCTCACGAGGATAATTTGGTGTCTACATCCTAGTTATACCTGGTGGACTAAACCGGCTGTACAATAAGATAAGGCACCTCCAATTTTACTAATATATGTAGTTTGATTGGCTGCATATATATAAATTTGGTATAAACCCCACCTAATGTGTATGGATCGATTTGTGAGATTATTGCAGAAATACAGTCCACTTAACATCATACCAATTGCTATCAAAATATATAAATTAACATAAATATAAATTCTATATAAATTCATATAAATTAAATAAATATTAATTTCACAGGTCGGTTCCCACACACTTCATATTTTTATTTTTTATTCTTAAGATGTGAGTATTAATTTGGAAAAATATAGTAAATTATCGAACAATCTAAAGAGAAAATTGAAGATCAAATCAATATGGATGTGACTGTGGAACATTAATAAGTTCGCGACACTGCGTTGCCTAGATAATAGTCTTTTGGTCATCTAAACGTTTCTCACAACTTTGATGTAATTTATCTGTCCATGTGCTCATGTAACATCATAGCAGTCTTCACCTTGATGTGTTAACAGAACCAGGAAATTGCTTTCTAGCCAATACTATTCCTGGTGCCATCTCTTCGTCTCACCTCTGGGAGAGTAATACTTTTTAATTATTTATATTTTTATTATAATAATAATTATACTAATAATTGTCGGAATTAATAATTATCACTCTTCCTTCCGCTTGGTCATGAAGGCAGCCGGCCTCGGGTGACAGGGGGCTGTGACGATCTCTGGCTGGAATCCGTAGGTGCGGGGCTGGGACGTCCACCTCCTTGGGCTCAGCCGCTCAGGCTCTGCTTCAGGAGGCTGGGGTCGTTCTTGCTCCTGCTGGGGTGGTTCTTCTCCGGCCCCGAACACGGCGGTCTTCAGGTTTGGAGTCACTGTGCATTCTTTTACGAACTTCGAGGTAACCTCCGAAGCTGGAACCCCTAAGGGCAGTTCGATGTTACTTTCAACCTCTTTCTGACAGTTCCTGTGAAAGCGCTGGAACCAATCGTATTGGCATTTGCCTCTCCATTGGAGAGTTTCAGAGCCATGGAGAGGGAGAAAACTGCTGCATGGGTGTCAACTTCTTCCCTATATCAACCTACCTTGAAATTGTGCCTTCGATAGGCAACTACAGACCATCAACTAGAGCGCCCTACATAGTCTCCTGAGACTGATGGACGCCTACTACTACTACTACTACCTCTGTTTAGTGCTTTGCATTTGTCAGTGGTAAAGGAAAGTGACCATCTGTCCGACTACCGCTTGAGCGCATCTAGATCTCCTTGTACTCTCCCTGAAACGTCTTGGTTTGTAAATCTCAGACATGATGCATAATCCGCAAGTGAATACACTTAAGACTTTCTTCCATTAGTTTTATCATTAGTTTTTAAACATAGCACTTATAAACTCCTCAGGGATTATCTGCCTTAACTGAATAAATGCTGGTGCTTTGAGAGAAATCTTTATTTCTTAAGTGTTCCAAGAGACACTTAAGACAGACAAGAAGCTTGCAAGGAAACCCTAGCAAGCTTCTCTGGCGCCTAACTGAGAATGGTCGATAATGAATCTACTGTGTAGTTTAGTGCTCCTGTGTCCTTTCATTCTGGCACGTTGACACTACATTGGCTGTCTTCCATTCCTTTGGCAACTCCCTCTTTTTCACTGATGAGTCGAAGGGTTAATGGGAGGCTCAAGTCCGCAGCTACATCTTTCAGTCTCTGCAAATACCATTTCTTGCTTGCAGTATAATGGTGGGTGAGTATTTATGACTCAAGTGTTGCTTACAGTAAGGTGGTGGGTGAGTGTTCATGATTCTAATGTTGGTTACAGTAAGGCAGTGGATAAGTGATTATGGTCCGAATGTAATAGTAAAGTTGGATACAATGTGTTTTACAACTTCATCTGAGTCGTTAAACTTCATTGAAAAACTGATTTAATTTGTAACTTTCTATTGAAGTACACATCAAATCAGCACTTGCATGCTCATGTGAATGTCTGAGTGACTGTTTGTGTTGGTGTGTGTGTGTGTCCTTATTATGCCTGGACCATACATATATCGACATCTTTTACGTTACTTACACTTATTCAAACACATTCCAAAGTTCATCAACAGTAACCAGTCAACAAATATTATTCATATACAGTTTACTTATCTATTAATTTGGTAACTCACTAACCCTCACAAAACAAGCAACACACAAGATTTCATTTTGCTTATTAGATTCTTGGTGTTTATGCAAGATAAGATCTGTGTTTATGGAAGAGTAATCAGAAGCTGTCGTAGCCCAGCTGTGGGAGCGTCCTCCGCGGCCTCGTAGCCCAGCTGTGGGAGCGTCCTCCGCGGCCTCGTAGCCCAGCTGTGGGAGCGTCCTCCGCGGCCTCGTAGCCCAGCTGTGGGAGCGTCCTCCGCGGCCTCGTAGCCCAGCTGTGGGAGCGTCCTCCGCGGCCTCGTAGCCCAGCTGTGGGAGCGTCCTCCGCGGCCTCGTAGTCCAGCTGTGGGAGCGTCCTCCGCGGCCTCGATCGTAGCCCAGCTGTGGGAGCGTCCTCCGCGGCCTCGTAGCCCAGCTGTGGGAGCGTCCTCCGCGGCCTCGTAGCCCAGCTGTGGGAGCGTCCTCCGCGGCCTCGTAGTCCAGCTGTGGGAGCGTCCTCCGCGGCCTCGTAGCCCAGCTGTGGGAGCGTCCTCCGCGGCCTCGTAGCCCAGCTGTGGGAGCGTCCTCCGCGGCCTCGTAGCCCAGCTGTGGGAGCGTCCTCCGCGGCCTCGTAGCCCAGCTGTGGGAGCGTCCTCCGCGGCCTCGTAGTCCAGCTGTGGGAGCGTCCTCCGCGGCCTCGTAGTCCAGCTGTGGGAGCGTCCTCCGCGGCCTCGTAGTCCAGCTGTGGGAGCGTCTTCCGCGGCCTCGTAGCCCAGCTGTGGGAGCGTCCTCCGCGGCCTCGTAGCCCAACTGTGGGAGTGTCCTCCGCGGCCTCGTAGCCCAGCTGTGGGAGCGTTCTCCGCGGCCTCGTAGTCCAGCTGTGGGAGCGTCCTCCGCGGCCTCGTAGCCCAGCTGTGGGAGCATCCTCCACGGCCTTGTAGCCCAGCTGTGGGAGCGTCCTCCGCGGCCTCGTAGCCTAGCTGTGGGAGCGTCCTCCACGGCATCGTAGCCCAGCTGTGGGAGCGGCCTCGTAGCCCAGCTGTGGGAGCGTCCTCCGCGGCCTCGTAGCCCAGCTGTGGGAGCGTCCTCCGCGGCCTCGCAGTCCAGCTGTGGGAGCGTCCTCCGCGGCCTCATAGCCCAGCTGTGGGAGCGTCCTCCGCGGCCTCACAATCCAGCTGTGGGAGCGTCCTCCGCGGCCTCGTAGCCCAGCTGTGGGAGAGTCCTCACAGTCCAGCTGTGGGAGCGTCCTCCGCGGCCTCGTAGCCCAGCTGTGGGAGCGTCCTCCGCGGCCTCGTAGCCCAGCTTTGGGAGCGTCCTCCGCGGCCTCGTAGCCCAGCTGTGGGAGCGTCCTCCGCGGTCTCGTAGTCCAGCTGTGGGAGCGTCCTCCACGGCCTCGTAGCCCAGCTGTGGGAGCGTCCTCCGCGGCCTCGTAGCACAGCTGTGGGAGCGTTCTCCGCGGCCTCGTAGTCCAGCTGTGGGAGCGTCCTCCGCGGCCTCGTAGCCCAGCTGTGGGAGCGTCCTCCGCGGCCTTGTAGCCCAGCTGTGGGAGCGTCCTCCGCGGCCTCGTAGCCCAGCTGTGGGAGCGTCCTCCACGGCCTCGTAGCCCAGCTGTGGGAGCGGCCTCGTAGCCCAGCTGTGGGAGCGTCCTCCGCGGCCTCGTAGCCCAGCTGTGGGAGCGTCCTCCGCGGCCTCGTAGCCCAGCTGTGGGAGCGTCCTCCGCGGCCTCGTAGCCCAGCTGTGGGAGCGTCCTCCGCGGCCTCGCAGTCCAGCTGTGGGAGCGTCCTCCGCGGCCTCGTAGCCCAGCTGTGGGAGCGTCCTCACAGTCCAGCTGTGGGAGCGTCCTCCGCGGCCTCGTAGCCCAGCTGTGGGAGGGTCCTCCGCGGCCTCGTAGCCCAGCTGTGGGAGCGTCCTCCGCGGCCTCGTAGCCCAGCTGTGGGAGCGTCCTCCGCGGCCTCGTAGCCCAGCTGTGGGAGCGTCCTCCGCGGCCTCGTAGCCCAGCTGTGGGAGCGTCCTCCACGGCCTCGTAGCCCAGCTGTGGGAGCGTCCTCCGCGGCCTCGTAGCTCAGCTGTGGGAGCGTCCTCCGCGGCCTTGTAGCCCAGCTGTGGGAGCGTCCTCCGCGGCCTCGTAACCCAGCTGTGGGAGCGTCCTCTACGGCCTCGTAGCCCAGCTGTGGGAGCGGCCTCGTAGCCCAGCTGTGGGAGCGTCCTCCGCGGCCTCGTAGCCCAGCTGTGGGAGCGTCCTCCGCGGCCTCGTAGCCCAGCTATGGGAGCGTCCTCCGCGGCCTCGTAGCCCAGCTGTGGGAGCGTCCTCCGCGGCCTCGTAGCCCAGCTGTGGGAGCGTCCTGCGCGGCCTCGTAGTCCAGCTGTGGGAGCGTCCTCCGCGGCCTCGTAGTCCAGCTGTGGGAGCGTCCTCCGCGGCCTCGTAGCCCAGCTGTGGGAGCGTCCTCCGCGGCCTCGTAGCCCAGCTGTGGGAGCGGCCTCCGCGGCCTCGTAGTCCAGCTGTGGGAGCGTCCTCCGCGGCCTCGTAGTCCAGCTGTGGGAGCGTCCTCCGCGGCCTCGTAGCCCAGCTGTGGGAGCGTCCTCCGCGGCCTCGTAGTCCAGCTGTGGGAGCGTCCTCCGCGGCCTCGTAGTCCAGCTGTGGAAGCGTCCTCCGCGGCCTCACAGTCCAGAGTTCCACCCAAACATCTTGATGCTTCTTTTACTTTTCACTTAATATAGTTTTTTTTAATTTATTCTTAAGATGTTAGTATCAATTTGGAAAGAATACAGTAAATTATAGAACAATCTGAAATTGAAATTTAATTATATTCCTAAGAAATAAATATTAATTTGGAAAAAATATAGTAAATTATTATACAATCTAGAGAGAAAATTGGAGTTCAGATGGATATGGATGTGACTGTGGAACATCAGTAAGTCCGGGACACTGCGTTGCCTAGATAATAGTCTTTTGGTCACCTAAACGTTTCTCACAACTTTGATGTAAATTATCTGTCCATGTGCGCGGGTACCATCCTAGCAGTCTTCACCTTGTTGTGTTAACAGAATCAAGAAATAGCTTTCTTGCCTATACTATTCCTGGTGCCTTCTCTCCGTCTCACCTATGTTTAAATCCCTGCAACTGTCTGTGTTAATGGAACGTGACCACTGCTTGAGCGCATCTAGATCTCCTTGTACTCTCCCTCAAAAGTCTTCATTCGTAAATCAACAATTAAGAATAATTTGCAAACAAGGATACTTAAGACTTTCTTCTGCTAGTATGATGGCATAAAAAAAGCTGAATGACCCCAAATGATCTCGCGGGGGTACACTACTTGCGTTTTTTAATACTTGCAACTGTTTGCCGCTGATTTCTCTGCTTTCAGCATTACCCTCTGTTTTCAACCAATGATATGTTCTCTCCTCCACACCAGCACTTCTTTAGTTTATTTATTTATTTATTTATTTTTTTATTTATTTATATATATACAAGAAGGTACATTGGGTTTGTGAGAATACATTGGATAGTACAGTATTTACATTCTTGTAAAGCCACTAGTACGCACAGCGTTTCGGGCAGGTCCTTAATCTAGCAGATAATATTAAGTAGGTAATTTCAGTCAGAATTGATAAATGATAAAGATACATTACAAGAGAAAAATGAGATGAGAGAGATAAGTAAGTATATTAAAGCACATTGTTATATTAAAGCTCTGATTGATTACATTGACAGCTTGATTAGTAATTTAAACAAGATTAATAGACACCATACAGCAGATTGACAGCACATATAAGACAGCAATGATCACAATGGTAAAGATGTTCAGAATCTTCTGTATATTTAGTTATGTCTTCTGTAATATTTAGTTATGAAATCCTGGACTTCAATTTGGGAATGGGTGACCTACTAAACGGAACTGCGTTACACGTTTGTTGATTTTCAATGAAAATAACGGCAGCTAACCCTTCTTCTCATAGTTTTTAATTTTTATGCAAACATAACACTTATAAATTCATAGGGCATTATCTGCCTTAAATGAATCCATGCTGAATCTTTGAGATAAAAAATTGCTTAAGTGTTCTAAGAGACGTTTCCTTCCAAGCTTCTCTAGCGCCTAACTGAGAATGGTCGATAATGAAGCTACTGTGTAGTTTAGTGGCTCCTGTGTCTTTTCTTTCTGGCACATTGGCACTACATTGGCTGTCTTCCATTCCTTTGGCAACTCCCTCTTTTTCACTGATGAGTCAAAGAGTTAATGGGAGGCTCAAGTCCGCAGCTACATCTTTCAGTCTCCACAAATACCATCTGTTGTTTACAGTATGTTGGTGGGTGAGTGTTTATTCATGCCCGAAACGCTTTGCGTAATAGTGGCTTTAGGCATTGTATGTACTAGCTATACCTATAAGTTAAACAATCCTTGTAAATATTTATTGTATGTATGTACCTTACCTAAATAAAATTGTATTGTATTGTATTTATGATTCTTATGTTGGTTACAGTAACGTAGTGGGTGAGTGTTTATGACTCACATGTTACTTACAGTAACGTGGTGGGTGAGTGTTTATGACTCACATGTTACTTACAGTAACGTGGTGGGTGAGTGTTTATGACTCACATGTTACTTACAGTAACGTGGTGGGTGAGTGTTTATGACTCACATGTTACTTACAGTAACGTGGTGGGTGAGTGTTTATGACTCACATGTTACTTACAGTAACGTGGTGGGTGAGTGTTTATGACTCACATGTTACTTACAGTAACGTAGTGGGTGAGTGTTTATGACTCACATGTTACTTACAGTAACGTGGTGGGTGAGTGTTTATGACTCACATGTTACTTACAGTAACATGGTGGGTGAGTGTTTATGACTCACATGTTACTTACAGTAACGTGGTGGGTGAGTGTTTATGACTCACATGTTACTTACAGTAACGTGGTGGGTGAGTGTTTATGACTCACATGTTACTTACAGTAACGTGGTGGGTGAGTGTTTATGACTCACATGTTACTTACAGTAACGTGGTGGGTGAGTGTTTATGACTCACATGTTACTTACAGTAACGTGGTGGGTGAGTGTTTATGACTCACATGTTACTTACAGTAACGTGGTGGGTGAGTGTTTATGACTCACATGTTACTTACAGTAACGTGGTGGGTGAGTGTTTATGACTCACATGTTACAGTAACGTGGTGGGTGAGTGTTTATGACTCACATGTTACTTACAGTAACATGGTGGGTGAGTGTTTATGACTCACATGTTACTTACAGTAACGTGGTGGGTGAGTGTTTATGACTCACATGTTACTTACAGTAACATGGTGGGTGAGTGTTTATGACTCACATGTTACTTACAGTAACATGGTGGGTGAGTGTTTATGACTCACATGTTACTTACAGTAACGTGGTGGGTGAGTGTTTATGACTCACATGTTACTTACAGTAACGTGGTGGGTGAGTGTTTATGACTCACATGTTACTTACAGTAACGTGGTGGGTGAGTGTTTATGACTCACATGTTACTTACAGTAACATGGTGGGTGAGTGTTTATGACTCACATGTTACTTACAGTAACGTGGTGGGTGAGTGTTTATGACTCACATGTTACTTACAGTAACATGGTGGGTGAGTGTTTATGACTCACATGTTACTTACAGTAACATGGTGGGTGAGTGTTTATGACTCACAGGTTACTTACAGTAACGTGGTGGGTGAGTGTTTATGACTCACGTGTTACTTACAGTAACGTGGTGGGTGAGTGTTTATGACTCACATGTTACTTACAGTAACGTAGTGGGTGAGTGTTTATGACTCACGTGTTACTTACAGTAACGTGGTGGGTGAGTGTTTATGACTCACATGTTACTTACAGTAACGTGGTGGGTGAGTGTTTATGACTCACATGTTACTTACAGTAACGTGGTGGGTGAGTGTTTATGACTCACATGTTACTTACAGTAACGTGGTGGGTGAGTGTTTATGACTCACATGTTGCTTACAGTAACGTGGTGGGTGAGTGTTTATGACTCACGTGTTACTTACAGTAACGTGGTGGGTGAGTGTTTATGACTCACATGTTACTTACAGTAACGTGGTGGGTGAGTGTTTATGACTCACATGTTGCTTACAGTAACGTGGTGGGTGAGTGTTTATGACTCACGTGTTACTTACAGTAACGTGGTGGGTGAGTGTTTATGACTCACATGTTGCTTACAGTAACGTGGTGGGTGAGTGTTTATGACTCACGTGTTACTTACAGTAACGTGGTGGGTGAGTGTTTATGACTCACATGTTACTTACAGTAACGTGGTGGGTGAGTGTTTATGACTCACATGTTGCTTACAGTAACGTGGTGGGTGAGTGTTTATGACTCACGTGTTACTTACAGTAACGTGGTGGGTGAGTGTTTATGACTCACATGTTGCTTACAGTAACGTGGTGGGTGAGTGTTTATGACTCACATGTTACTTACAGTAACGTGGTGGGTGAGTGTTTATGACTCACATGTTACTTACAGTAACGTGGTGGGTGAGTGTTTATGACTCACATGTTACTTACAGTAACGTGGTGGATTTATCTCATAAATTAATAATTTGTGCACAGGCTGTTTATTGCCACGATGATGATGTTCACCTAAATGTGTTCACCTTTATGTGCTCAATTGGAGGTGCTGACTTAGATGTTCTCACTCACATAATCAGTCTTTCATCTTGTTTTAAGCTCAAGTATTACTGACACTTTAAGTTGATTTTGTACTGTTCATGTTTGTTTTATTAACGATTGCATGGTAGGAATCCCAATTGATAATTAGATAAAAAAAGAAGATTCTTCTGTATATTTGGCGTTTAGATCAGATTATGATTTTTCTTTTAGTTGGTCACAAGTATTTAAACCCCAGAAAAAACAGATCGATGGAACATGGCGTTAGTGTTTACACAAGACTATCCTCATACTTTGGTGGTACTTACAGTAACGATGTGAGCATTAGTACATATACCGACGTAAAACGCAATTAAAAAGTTGAAATCGGTACTGTTGAAATTGGACAAACCGGAAATAGATTTTCTATTTATGTTGCAAAGACAAATGAAACTAACCTAATCTTACCTTCCTAGGCGTAATACACGATATCTGCATAAGGCCTAATATAGTACATATGTGTGCTATACTAGGACTAGGAATATATATATATTTTTTTGCCTCATTTTTTCAAACAATATAAAGTGAATAATACAAAACTCTACCATTTGATTGCTTAGCATGTAAATCAATGTACTATGGTATACATGGTTACAAAACTACTGTGTAAACAGGGGGACGGGTTGTACAAACTTACAAGTTTTATATTCTTGCACTAAACTTTGTCAATGATTTTCTTGAAGTTATCTCTCTACAGTGAAGACTTTAGTGAATATGTTCTCAGTGGCGGACAAATTACGTATTTTCACTAAATTATGTAATAATATAATAATAGATAAGGTTATTATGATAATATTATAGTACTAGTTAAGATAATTATGGTAAAATTAAAGTTATAGTTAAGGTAATTATTTTCAATTCCTCTCAATATGCTACGGCTTTGAACATATTTTTTGTTATATTTCTTTACTGATGCTAGAGAGGAAAGAATCCTGAATGACAACCTTGCTGTAAATGACAGTCCATCTATAGAGAAGGAAAAATACACAGACATAACACGAAGGCATATGTGAGTGTTGCAGTGTAAAGGAATACCGTGTTATGAGTGTTACATCACAGGAATGAAGTGTTATGAGTGTTACATCACAGGAATGAAGTGTTGTGAGTGTTACATCACAGGAATGAAGTGTTGTGAGTGTTACATCACAGGAATGAAGTGTTGTGAGTGTTACATCACAGGAATGAGGTGTTGTGAGTGTTACATCAAAGGAATGAAGTGTTGTGAGTGTTACATCACAGGAATGAGGTGTTGTGAGTGTTACATCACAGGAATGAAGTGTTGTGAGTGTTACATCACAGGAATGAAGTGTTGTGAGTGTTACAACACAGGAATGAAGTGTTGTGAGTGTTACATCACAGGAATGAAGTGTTGTGAGTGTTGCAACACAGGAATGAAGTGTTGTGAGTATTACATCACAGGAATGAAGTGTTGTGAGTGTTACAACACAGAAAAACATGTCGAAACCATTACTCACAACAGGGTAATTATGTGTTGCAATATGTTATTCCTGACCAGTGCAACTCGCATAACACGCTATTTATGTGTTGCAACGTTGCAACACCGACTGCATGGTATTACCGTGTTGCAGGACTCACATCACATTATTTATGTGTTGTAACTGTCACACTTTATCATGTGTTTCAAACTAAAAACACTTTATTTCTGCAATTGAACAATCACAATAGGTTATTTATGTGTTGCAGCACTCACAGTATGTCATTTCTTAGTTGCAACACTCACAACATGTTATTTCTGTTTCGTAATACTGTACTAACAATAAATAATGTATTACATAAAAGTTACTAGAATTGGTAAATAAAAAGTGATTCAATGTTTAAAATATGATTAAAAAGATGAAAAATAGTAACGAATTAAAACTAAAGTATTTTGTGGCCAATATATGGAAAAAAGGAAGCCTTGGGTGTTGAGGTGGAACTGGTGACCGCGTGAACACCGGGTCCAACTGGTGACCGCGTGAACACCGGGTCCAACTGGTGACCGCGTGAACACCGGGTCCAACTGGTGACCGCGTGAACACCGGGTCCAACTGGTGACCGCGTGAACACCGGGTCCGACCTCCCAGTCAGGCCACGACTCTTCCTGCTTAATGAAGAACTCAACAGTCATACATTCATCCACTTCATCATACATCATCAACTGACAACTGAGGCGTGTGAAGGAGAAAGTCGGGAAGGAAAATTAATCTTTATGAGAAGAGGAGGTAAGGAGATGATGAGGTGAAAGCGCCAGGCCAGTATGAATATATAACACTTGGAAGGGACATTAGGATGGGCTGGGATGTGAGGACGGAGTGAAGGAACGGTGCTCAACCACTTGCACCATCGGGGATCGAACGCCGACCCTGCAAGAAGGTGAAGTATGGAGTGGAAAAACGGTGCCCAATCACTTTGACCTTCGGGGATCGAACAGAAAACATACTTTATAGACATCATAGATCTCAATAAAGTTAAACAAAGCGAAGAATTCCAAGTTTTTTTTCTCACATTTATTAAGGTAAATAAATATTCAACCAGGAGATATTCTACTTAGTATTTATTTAATCAACAAATAATATGTTTACATTGGTTGTTTATGGACATACAAGTAATTATGGTAATATTATAGTAATAGTTCAGGTAATTATGGTAATATTATAGTAATAGTTCAGGTAATTATGGTAATATTATAGTAATAGTTCAGGTAATTATGGTAATATTATAGTAATAGTTCAGGTAATTATGGTAATATTATAGTAATAGTTCAGGTAATTATGGTAATATTATAGTAATAGTTCAGGCAATTATGGTAATATTATAGTAATAGTTCAGGTAATTATGGTAATATTATAGTAATAGTTCAGGTAATTATGGTAATATTATAGTATTCGTGAAGGTAATTATCCTATTGCTGTCAATATCTTACGAGAGTTAAAATGTTTTTGATTACATAACTTTATTGACCCAAGAGAGGAAAGAATCGTGAATAAAAACCTGACTGAAGTTAAAACTTGTCATATTCATATCCAAAATACACAGATTTAAAACGAATGCACATAGACATGTTGTTTGTGTTGCAACGCTCAGGAACGGCATGTTTTGGGTGTTGCAACACAAGAATAAGGTGTTGTGAGTGTTGCAAATTTGAATAAGGTGTTGTGAGTCTTGCAACACTGAAATGAGAAGTTATAAGTGTTGGAACACAGAACGAAGTGTTGCAAAACAGAACTTGTTGTGAGTGTTGCAACAAAAAATTACATATCCAGGGTTACAACACCTAAATAACATACTGTGACGATTGCAACATGTTATCACTGTGTTACAACGTTTCAAAACACACAAAACATTCTGCATGAGTTGAAACACAAAAATTTATTTGTGTTGCAACACAACACGTTATTTTAATGTTTGAACAGTCAAAACATGTATATAAGTATTGTAACATTCACATCACATTATTTATGTTGTATCACAAGCAACGTGTTATTGACTTGCAACACAAATCACAACACGTCATTCCTGTGTCGCAACACTCACATCACGGTATTACAGTTTTGTAAATTTGCAACTATCACCGTGCAAATTCTGTGTTTCAACACTCACTTTAGGACCGTGATGCAACACTCACGTTAGGACCGTGATGCAACACTCACGTTAGGACCTTGATGCAACACTCACGTTAGGACCGTGATGCAACACTCACGTTAGGACCGTGTTGCAACACTCACGTTAGGACCGTGTTGCAACACTCACGTTAGGACCGTGTTGCAACACTCATGTTAGGACCGTGATGCAACACTCACGTTAGGACCGTGATGCAACACTCACGTTAGGACCGTGTTGCAACACTCATGTTAGGACCGTGATGCAACACTCACGTTAGGACCGTGATGCAACACTCACGTTAGGACCGTGATGCAACACTCACGTTAGGACCGTGATGCAACACTCACGTTAGGACCGTGATGCAACACTCACGTTAGGACCGTGATGCAACACTCACGTTAGGACCGTGTTGCAACACTCACAACTCAACATTCCCATCAAGTGTTTAACGTTGTATTCTTGCCAGATATTAATGTTTTTTTGCTAATATGTTAATTTTATATAAGTTAGTGATTGAATAAATCAATAAAAATGAAAGGAAATATAACTAGTGATAAACAGATGAATAACAATTAAATGAATTAATAAAACGTGACTGAATAAACAAATTACATTAGATTGAACAGCTAACAAAGGTGATTAACTAGAGCAATATAGGTGATTAAATATCTTAAAACGGGTGATTGCTCTGGTAAATGATGCTTTAAAAATAGATAAAATTATATAAATAGATATATTAAAGTTGCTATAATTTACAAATTAAACGTGATTGAGTATTTAAAATGTAATTAAATAGATGAAAATTGCGATTGAATTATTAAACATTAACTATTATTGATTAACTAAATGAAAAAAGGAAGATGCAAAGAGTGAGTTCAAACTGGGGACAAAAAAAAACATACGCGATTAAACAATTATTAAAGGTGTTTATACAGATAAATATATATGAATAAAAATCAAGAAGAGGGTGATTGGATTAATTAAAAATGATGACCGAACAAATAAAGATAATGTAATAAAAAGATATGATATAAAACTTCGTTAAATTGATAAATAAAACGTGATAGAACATATAAAATTTGATTAAATAGATGAAAAATAGTTTTTGATTAAAACTAAAGTATTTAGTAACCAATATATGGAAAAAAAAACAAGCTATAGTTATTGCAGAGTTGGAACTGGTGACCGCGTGAACACCGGGTCCAACTGGTGACCGCGTGAACACCGGGTCCAACTGGTGACCGCGTGAACACCGGGTCCAACTGGTGACCGCGTGAACACCGGGTCCAACTGGTGACCGCGTGAACACCGGGTCCAACTGGTGACCGCGTGAACACCGGGTCCAACTGGTGACCGCGTGAACACCGGGTCCAACTGGTGACCGCGTGAACACCGGGTCCAACTGGTGACCGCGTGAACACCGGGTCCAACTGGTGACCGCGTGAACACCGGGTCCAACTGGTGACCGCGTGAACACCGGGTCCAACTGGTGACCGCGTGAACACCGGGTCCAACTGGTGACCGCGTGAACACCGGGTCCAACTGGTGACCGCGTGAACACCGGGTCCAACTGGTGACCGCGTGAACACCGGGCCCAACTGGTGACCGCGTGAACACCGGGTCCAACTGGTGACCGCGTGAACACCGGGTCCAACTGGTGACAGCGTGAACACCGGGTCCAACTGGTGACAGCGTGAACACCGGGTCCAACTGGTGACCGCGTGAACACCGGGTCCAACTGGTGACCGCGTGAACACCGGGTCCAACTGGTGACCGCGTGAACACCGGGTCCAACTGGTGACCGCGTGAACACCGGGTCCAACTGGTGACCGCGTGAACACCGGGTCCAACTGGTGACCGCGTGAACACCGGGTCCAACTGGTGACCGCGTGAACACCGGGTCCAACTGGTGACCGCGTGAACACCGGGTCCAACTGGTGGCCGCGTGAACACCGGGTCCAACTGGTGACCGCGTGAACACCGGGTCCAACTGGTGACCGCGTGAACACCGGGTCCAACTGGTGACCGCGTGAACACCGGGTCCAACTGGTGACCGCGTGAACACCGGGTCCGACCTCCCAGTCTGGCCACGACTCTTCCTGCTTAATGAAGAACTCAACAGTCATACATTCATCCACTTCATCATACATCATCAACTGACAACTGAGGCGTGAGAAGACAAAATCAGGAAGGAAAAGTCTCTGAGGAAGCGAGGTAAGGTAAGGTAATTATGAGGTGAAAGTACTAGGCCAGTATGATTATCCAGCACTTGGAAGGGATATTAAGATCATCTTGGATATATAAGGACGAAGTGAAGGAATGGAAAGCTAACACTTGGACCATCGGGGATCGAACGTGGACCTTGCAAGAAGCGAGAGGACGGAGTAGAGTAACGGTGCCCATGAAGCACTGGGACCATCGGGGATCGAACACAGACGTATTTTATAAGCAGCACAGATCTAATAAATGTCAGCAAACTGAAGTGTACACAGTTGTTCTCACCAGTTCTTTAAGGTTTATCAGTTAGTTATATAAAATAAATAAATAAATATGTTTATTCAGGTAAGGTACATACATACATACAAGTGATGTTACATTAATGGATCGATATATAGATAGAGCTAGTACATACAATGCCTAAAGCCACTATTACGCAATGCGTTTCGGGCAAGAAAAACATTAATATCTAGAACTTAATACTAATTGAGCATAAAGAATAAAAAGTGTTGAAAACAAATACAAATAAAGATAAAAAAAGGGGGAACATGACTGAAAAAGCAGCACAAATACAATAGGTTGACAAACAGTGTTGATTAAAACAAAAACAAAAAAAATTAAAATAAAATAACAGACATGGGTTGACAATAGAGGAGTGAGGTAGGTTACAGGGAATTTATTAGGTAGTGTTTAGTTTTTATCTTAAACTGGTTGAGAGAGGTACAGTCTTTAACATGGTTGGGAAGGTCATTCCACATTCTGGGTCCCTTGATTTGTAGAGCATTTCTAGTTTGATTAAGTCGTACTCTAGGAATATCAAAACTATTTATTTCTGGTGTGGTGCTCATGGGTTCTGTTACAACCTTCAATGAAGCTTTTGAGGTCAGGATTGGCATTACAGTTCAGCGTTTTATATATGTATAATACACAAGAGAGAATGTGCAGTGACTTAATATCTAACATATTCAGAGATTTGAGTAAGGGTACCGAGTGATGTCTGGGGCCAGAGTTGGATATTGTCCTAATAGCAGCTTTGTGTTGGGTAATAAGAGGACGTAAATGATTTTGGGTAGTAGAACCCCAAGCACAAATACCATAGTTGAGGTATGGATAGATGAGGGAGTAATAGAGAGTAACCAGGGCAGGGCGGGGTACATAATATCTGATCTTAGAAAGAATGCCAACATTTTTGAAACTTTTTTTGATATATTTAGAATGTGACCCTGGAAATTCAGCTTGTGGTCGATGAGAACGCCAAGGAATTTGCCATCTAATTTGTTACAAATTTGGGTATTGTTTATTTTGAGATTTATCTGATTAGAGGATTTATTGCCAAACAGAATATAAAACGTTTTGTCAATGTTAAGGGTGAGTTTGTTGGCAGTTAGCCAAAGATGGACTTTCTCTAGCTCAGTATTTACTGTGGCATTTAGAGCAAGGGGGTCAGGACTGGAGTAAATGAAGGTTGTGTCGTCAGCAAATAGAATTGGTTTGAGGTGTTGGGAGGCATTTGGAAGGTCATTAATGTAGATGAGAAAGAGGAGAGGGCCAAGTATGCTGCCCTGAGGAACACCAATGTTGATGGGTAGGGTGGGAGAAATTGTATTATTCACAGAAACATACTGGAGCCTGTCAGTAAGATAAGATTTGAGGTATTGCAGGGGGTGTCCTCTGACTCCATAATGATGTAATTTAAGAAGAAGGTTTTGATGGTTGACAGTGTCAAAAGCCTTACGCAGGTCCACAAATAACCCAACAGGAAACTCCTTTTTATCAAGAGCTGCGTGAATTAAGTTAATCATACTAATAAGTGCATCGTTAGTGCTTTTTTGGGGTCTGAAGCCATATTGACAAGAGCTAAGTATATTGTGTTTGGCTAGAAAAGAGTAAAGCTGCTTGTAGATTAGCTTTTCGAATATTTTTGACAAGTTAGGCAGGATTGATATAGGTCTGTAGTTGTTAACATCTGTGAGATCACCACATTTGTAGACAGGGGTTACTCTTGCTTTTTTTAGAATGTCAGGAAAGGTTTGGAGTTCAAGTGACTTGTTGAAGAGCAATGCAATAGCAGGGGCTAGAGATCTGGAGGCTTTTTTGTAAATTAAAGTTGGTATCTCCTCGAGGGCACTAGACTTGGTTTTAAGGGAAAGGATTATTTCATTGACATCAGTGGAACTAGTAGGCTTTAGGTACAGAGACTGTGGATAGTTACCTGTAAGATAGTCCTTAACATCAGTACAGGAAGATGGAATATCATTTGCAAGGGATGACCCAATGGAAGAGAAGAACCTATTGAACTCAATAGCAGAATCAGAGGCTGAAAGCTGACCAACGTTATTGGAAAGGAGTGTTGGTTTGTTATTTAAAATCTTCTTTGATCCCAATATTTGTGAAATTGTTCTCCAAGTTTTTTTAATGTTGCTCTTTATTTGGGTAAATTTATCTTCATAGTATTTAGTTTTGGCTCGTCTAATTATTTTAGATAGCAATAACGAGTAATTCTTTGAGAATTCTTTGGAGACTGTTCCTAGCCTATACTTCTTCTCAAGGTCGTGTTTTTTGTTAATGGATTTAAGTATTCCCTTTGTATGCCAAGGATTGTTAAGTCTTTTGCTTGTGACTTGTTTTGTAAGCATAGGACAGTGGGTGTTATAAAGACTAAGAGTTGTTTGTAGAAAAGATTGCACTGCTAGGTTGATGTCCCCTATGTTACCTAACTCGGACTCCCAGTTGACATTATCAGCAGCAGTTATAAAATTGTTTATAGCAGTTTCATTGTGCAGCCTAAAGCTTAACTCCCTTGTCTCTAGAGGTGGTTTGCTAATGTTAGTTAGTTATTGAACTTAGTTAATGAATCAATATTAAAGTTATGTTTATCAGTTAGTTATTGAACTACGCCTGGAACCCGTAGGTGCGGGACTCTGAAGTCCTCCTCCTTGGGCTCTAGCAGCCCCAGGCTCTGCTTCAGGAGGCTGGGGTCGTTCTTGCACTTGCTGGGGTGGTTCTTCTCCGGCCCCGACCACGGCGGTCTCCGGGTAAGAGTCCCTTCACCACCTTCCAGGTCACCTCCGGAGCTCACAGTTCCTGCGACGGCGCTGGAACCAATCGTATTGACGTTTGCCTTTCCATTGGAGACTTTCGGCGACGTGGAGAGGGGGGACCTGCTGCATGGTTGACAGCTTCTCCCCCGTATCAACCTACCCTGGCTTTGTGCCCTGGAGAGGCCACTCCAGACCGACAACCAGAGCGCAACTCCATAGTCTCCTGAGACTGATGAATGTCTGCTACTACTACGACTAGAAGATATAGGTAATAATATATATGTAATAGTATTAGTTAACACAAAACTATATATTGGAGGAACTCTACAACCTGTAATAAGAAGTCTTGTACTTTGAATGTAACCAATGTTGTAACCCTTTTTGTGTAATGAAATTTTAAATAAAATAAAATGACAAAATAAAAAAAAAGGGGTGGTATGAAAAGACAATATGTGAGTGTACGCGGGTGCCCCACAAGGCTTCCCCGGATGCTGCATGTCGTCTTCTTCGAGGTCGAGGGTCCCTACAAACGCAACCAAAGATGGTACCCCTATATATTTATATAACCTATATCTATGAAATAGAATGTATATCCGAGGATGGTGACCAGACACTTGGTGGGACTAGCCTCGCACAGCTTTCCCAGATGAGTCATGTTGGGTAGGGGAGCGTCATAGCCTATTCGGTGTCCGCCGAATTGTAATACTTTAAGAAATATCGGCATTTATATTAATAGCAAACCTAAGACAACCGTGCAGTATTAACATCTATGTAGGAGAAATCCACAAGGTCCGTGACGAGGGTTCGAATCTACGTCCGAGAGGATCCTAGAAAATGAAGTAAGGGTGAAGAGGTAGAACGGCTTATTGACAGAGCTCGGGTGCATGGGGGGAATTGTGTAAAATCCTGGTTTGTGTCTCGGAGAGGCTGCAGGATCCAAGTAAGATCAGTAGAACTTGTGGTTGCAATTCTTTTACCATGTGGTAGCTCAGTCGATTAAGGCAGCGTCTGGGATCCTCTCGGACGTAGGTTTGAACCCTCGTCACAGCCCTTGTAGATTTGTTCATTTGATGCATCACGCTATTGTGATTTCTGTGTGTAATCTATGTAGGAGCTTATGATATATTAATAGCAGTGCTTATAAGTAACACATCCATCCTCCATCGTACATATATTGATGTAATGGACAATTGGATAGTAGAATTTGGTTTTAGTGAATTTGGATAAACCGGCAAACATTTTGTCAAATCAAATGTTTATTCAACGTCTGATAACATACTCCTTGTGAAGGAGGAAATGTATATGTTTACCTCTCAGAATGTTTGGCAATATGTTTATTTGTGATGTGTGTCTATGTATATATTAACACGTTGTACTGAATGGGGTGAGAATAGCTTGAGCTACCTCATCCCTTTGTGTGTATTTTACCTCAATAAACTTATTTCAATTTCAATTTCAATTTCAATGTTTATTCAGGTAAAGTACATACATACAAGGTCAGATACAAACATGTTGTTGGATTTATAGATAGAGCTTGTACATACAATGCCTAAAGCCACTATTACGCCAAGCGTTTCAGGCAAGGTTGGCCCGAACCTTTGTATTTGTTTCTCATAAAACCTAACGTAACTTACCATCCAAGGTCTAATACATGCTGAGGCCAAATATAGTACATATATATGTTATACTAGGCCTAGGAATATATATGTGTTTGGTTTTAGCTGTATTTTTTCCTGACTATAAGGTGAATAGTACCAAATTCTACTATGTAATTGTCCATTACGTCAATATTTCATTTATATGTACGATGCTTTACATAGTTTCTGCCCGAAACGCTTTGCGTAATAGTGGCTTTAGGCATTGTATGTACTAGCTCTATCTATTAATCCAACAAACTTTGTAAAATCTCTTTATGTATGTACCTTACCTAAATAAACATTTATTTTATTTATTTATTTAGTTACAAAATGTACAGGAGGATGGATTGCATTCATTAAAGATAAAAACATTTCTTTTGGTTTGTTATGGTAGGAAAAAATTAGACTGTAGCAGAGCGTGGTTTCGATCTACGGACCTCTAGTGGGATTATGGGCCCAGCACGCTTCCAATGCGCCACTCTGCTCCACAATACATAGTTATATGACTCTCAATATTAATAATTAGTATAATGGAGTATTAGCCAGTTTCCAAATTGGTATAAGTTTTTATGATTTAATAAATATTGTCAATATACTTTGTTATTAATTTTAGCTCTTTGAAGAGAAGGGAAGGGAAGGAACTATCAGGGGGAAAGCGCCAAGCCAATACAACTATATAGCACTGGCAAGGGGTCAGGATAAGGATTTGGGATGGGACGGAGGGAAGGAATGGTGCCCAACCACTTGGACGGTCGGGGATTGAACGCCGCCTTGCAAGAAGCGAGACCGTCACTCTACCGTCCGACCCAAGTGGTTGGACACTTTGAGTTTATTTCAATGGATTATGAAAACAAACATTTAAAAAGTCAAATGTTTCCGCCCGGGATCGAACCGGGGACCTTGCGCGTGTGAGGCGCACGTGATAACCACTACACTACGGAAACCTGAAGTATAGTGACCTGTTATTATATGGACCAAATCCGGTTAATTGCTACCGAAGATGCACATAGTTTTTCTTCAGCGATATAATATGATCAAAACACATTGCTTGAGTAATTATATAAATTAAACAAGGTTTAATAACGAAAATAGAGAAAATCTTGTTTTATGTGTGTACGGCGTGTGTGACGTCACGATAACATGAGAGGTTAAGTTTAGTTTAGTTCACTTATTATGCACCCCATACCCATTTTGTGGGCGGTAGTGGAAGTGGTTACAGAGGCACATAATGGACTCAGGGACTGAACCCCACAATTCACTTAGCTAAGCAAGTTTCAGTCTTGATAAGCTAGTTACAAAATTCAGTATAAGTCGTCACATCATCAATGCGTTCGCGATTGACCACAAGTATGATTTCTAAATTAAGCAACTGACATATGTGGAGAGATAGAGTCACAATTGATATGTTTGTCCTGCACACCGCCCCACCCCCCCTTCAGTGGGCAGCAGTGGATCGCTTACAATAACTTAGGTACTATCTACAGTTAGCAAACTAGGGATATTTGGCCAAAATTTCTGGTAGCAGATCATTTTGAATTAAATATTTACACATCTCTGGAACATTTGTTATAGGAAGCAGGAGGAAGTGTTATTAGATCTTCAGAGTGCGGGAGCAGGTGTTTTTAAGGCTTCAGAGAACAGGAGCGAGCGGGAAAAAGCAATCGAGAGTGATTTTAGGGCTTCAGAAAGGGGAAGGAAGTGTTTTTAAGGCTACAGAGAGCGGGATGAAACAGGAGGAAGTATTTTTATGGATTTGGAGAGCGCGGAAGAGATTGTTTTTAGGGCTTCAGAGAGCGGGAGCGAGTTGCAGGAAGCAGGATAAATAATTTGTAAGGCTTTAGAGAGCGGGATCGAACGGGAGGAAGCAGGAGGAAGTGATTTTTGGACTTTCGATGGCGGGAGCGAGCGGTAAGAAGCAGGAGGAAATATTTGTAAGGTTTTAGAGAGCGTAGCCTCCGTAACACAGTTGGTTAGCGTCCAAATGTTTCTCGCTGTAGGACTCTCCACATGTCAGTTGCTTAATTTAGAAACTGTACTTGTGGGCGGTCTCGAGCCCATTGTTGATGTGATGATGTGCATTGAATTTTGTAACTCTCTCAGCAAGATTAACTTGCTCTGCTAAATGAGTTGTGGTGTTCAGTCCCTGAGCCCATTATGTGCCTCTGTAACTCTTCCCACTACCGCCCACAGGACGGGTATGGGGTGCATATTAAATGAACTATACTATAAACTAGGGTTATCCCATGGAATTGTCTAACTGGCGAAGTCGTTAAATACCAAGATACCTCAGTTCAAAATCCAAATAGAAACAATCCTCATGAACCATGGGGGGGGGGGGGGATCTTTGACAAGCCGATGGCTTCCACTATCCGTCGAGGACACTAGTTTACTTTAGTTTAGTTCATTTATTATGCACCCCATGCCCATCTTGTGGGCGGTAGTGGAAAGGGTTACAGAGGCTACAGTTAGCAAACTGGGGATATTTGGCTAAAATTTCTGGTAGCAGATCATTTTGAATGAAATATTTACAGGATTACAGGACACTAGAGACAGGTAAATTCAGGTACAAATCTTCCACGTTCGTTATTGTGCCTTTATTTGTTAACATATAGTTAGCTCAACCTGTAATTTGTAATTACTTATATTGAAGGGGGTAGCAAGAGACTGCTATGTACCTACATTTGTAATGAAAAAACATGAATAATACTTTAAAACAATTTCGTAGCAGAGCGTAGTTACGATCTACGGACCTCTGGATTATGGGCCCAGCACGCTTCCACTGCGCCACTCTGCTGCTCATATTATTTGGATGATACATTTTATACATCTTTTATAATATTATAATCGGTAATATTTTCTTCATAAATAAAAGTATGTGTTTCTGCACAGTAACGCACCAGTACGTACTGATCTTGCGTATGTGATGCGCACATCATGGTTACTGAGCACAGCCAGCTGCGTATGACATACATCATAGCATGGGTATGTGATCACTGCTGCACACGATGGGTATGGGTTCACTACCACTCATGAACAGGACATGTATTGGAGGCACTAACGCTCACAGGATAGGTATACATGGGGTCTACAGGATAAGTATGGGATCCACTCAGCCCTGGAGGCTGATCTGTCGTGTTTGTTGAGGTCTATAGCAACTCTTCTTGCATGTAAACATTCCAAGCATAAGAATTATATTTAGTGTCTGGACCGAGATTCATCAGTCAGTTACGCAAGTACTTACGAACATGTTATCTCAATCTTTGGCGACTTTACACATATTAAACAGTTGATGAGCTCCGAAGGACTGGGAGGCAGTTTATAATTATATATTATTTTCTAAATTGTTGTGTTATGCCGCCAAAACTCGGTATGTAGATGTTCAACCCGTCCTCCTAATAGAACGGCGCCTTTTGACGAATACTCTTCCCAAGACCAACAATTGTCGTACTAGAAAATGGTAGCGGCTCGTGAAACTGCAGCCCCATCCTCTTGTGTTGGTAGTACTTATAGTAACGGTGAGGACCAAAGTTAATATATCGACGTACAACGCAATTACAAAGTAGAAATTTGTACTATTGAATTTAGACAAACCGGAAAAGGTTTTGTATTTATGTTGCAAAGACAACCTTAACCGACTGAACCTTTCTAGGCCTAATACACGCTATCTGAGACCTAATATCGTACATATATGTGTGCTATACTAGACCTTGGAATTTATATATTGTGTTTAGTTTTATTTTTTCAGATTAAAAAGTTATTAGTACTATATACTTCACTTCCGACTATAAAGAGTCAATAATTAAGACTATAATTAAGACTTCAGACTATAAAGTGATTAGTAAGTACTATTATGTAATGACTTAGTACGTCAACGTTTGTACTATGGAGCATATACAACAACTACTGTGTAAACAGGAGGATGGGTCGCGACGTTGACATACTGTGCCGTTCTCTGTTGTGTTAGGATAAGGTCACTTACGCGCGAGAGTTTGTTGACGTTGGCAGACTTGAGGAGGACGGGCTGGATCACGGGGCCAAGTGTGACATCGCTGTCAAGTGTGTTATGTCGGTCTTGTCTGAGGTCAACCCCTAGAGTTGGCCTAAATAATCGCCCCCGGGTGGGCTCGAACCACCAACCTTTCGGTTAACAGCCGAACGCGCTAACCAATTGTGCCACGGAGGCTCGAGGAACGTACTAAACAAATTTGTAATAAGGCGGAACTACTTAGATATCGAAGTGTAATAATTATCTGAGTTTACTTGAGAGTTACTTATAGTTGCCTCGATCGGGACAGGAGGCCGGCGGCTTGTCGAAGGTCCCCTATTTGCCTTGATGATCTTTTCCTGATGATAATTCCTATAGTGTCCGAGCTGGTCGGCCGAGCGGACAGCACACTGGACTTCTGGTCCCGGGTTCGATCCCGGGCGCCGGCGAGAAACAATGGGCAGAGTTTCTTTCACCCTATGTGCCTGTTACCTAGCAGTAAAACAGGTACCTGGATGTTAGTCAGCTGTCACGGGCCGCTTCCTGGGGGTGGAGGCCTGGTCGAGGACCGGGCCGCGGGGACACTAAAGCCCCGAAATCATCTCAAGATGCTTAAAGTAACCTTGTGTCTAGTAGCCACGACGGAGACGGGAAGCCGGCAGCTTGTCAATGGCTCCTCCATTTTTCCTAAGTTTCCTCCTTCTCTTCACTAATTTTCCTGCTTTCCCCCCACAAAAAAGAGTAACAACAACAAAAAAGACTCTGGGGTTGGAGTCCCTGTGCCTTCTTGTATCAACTTCGAGGTTAACTTCGGAGCTGGAGCCCCCTGGGGGCAGTTCCTTGTTGCCTTCAACCTCGTCCTGACAGTTCCTGTGACGGCGCTGGAACCTGTCTTATTGGCGTTTGCCTTTCCAATTGAGACGTTCGGTGCTGTGGAGAGGGGGACCTGCTGCATGGGTGACAGCTTCTCCCCACGTACCAACCTACCCTGGCTTTGTGCCCTGGAGAGGCCACTCCAGACCGACAACCAGAGCGCAACACCAGAGTCTCCTGAGACAGATGGACGCCTACTACTTGGATGGTCCACCAGTTTTTACATTCTTGTAAAGCCACTAGCAAGTATTGCGTCTCGGGCAGGTCCTTTATCCTAATACGGCTAAGTCCTAAGATTAATATTAAATTTAATTATTAACTCCGGAATACGACCCGTCAAATAATTTCACTGCTGGGTGAAGAGAGGAGTAAAGTTAAGGATTGGAACCCAGTCAATCCTCTCCGGTCAGGATACGAACTCACACTAAATTGTTCGCGAAGTGCGAGGGCTAGCGTTTCACCACTGCGCCACGGGGACTGCATACACGGGGACCAGTCATTGAAAGTTGCACAACAATTGGGAACTCTAATAAGAAAGTCAAGTTTATTTTCAAGGAAAATAAAGTTATTGAACTGTAAACATCTCTGGTGCGGCCACATTTGGACTGCTGTATCAAGCATAGAGGCCTCAGCTTCACAACATATCTGCTGTGGAGAAAGTACAACACAGAGCGACAAAAAGCATCTCAGAACTAAATCGGCTCCCATACCAGGAACGGTTGAGGGCCCCAGGACTAACACAGCAAGCCAGACGGGGCATGGTGGCTCCCATACCAGGAACGGTTGAGGGCCCCAGGACTAACACAGCAAGCCAGACGGGGCATGGTGGCTCCCATACCAGGAACGGTTGAGGGCCCCAGGACTAACACAGCAAGCCAGACGGGGCATGGTGGCTCCCATACCAGGAACGGTTGAGGGCCCCAGGACTAACACAGCAAGCCAGACGTGGCATGGTGGCTCCCATACCAGGAACGGTTGAGGGCCCCAGGACTAACACAGCAAGCCAGACGGGGCATGGTGGCTCCCATACCAGGAACGGTTGAGGGCCCCAGGACTAACACAGCAAGCCAGACGGGGCATGGTGGCTCCCATACCAGGAACGGTTGAGGGCCCCAGGACTAACACAACAAGCCAGACGGGGCATGGTGGCTCCCATACCAGGAACGGTTGAGGGCCCCAGGACTAACACAGCAAGCCAGACGGGGCATGGTGGCTCCCATACCAGGAACGGTTGAGGGCCCCAGGACTAACACAACAAGCCAGACGGGGCATGGTGGCTCCCATACCAGGAACGGTTGAGGGCCCCAGGACTAACACAGCAAGCCAGACGGGGCATGGTGGCTCCCATACCAGGAACGGTTGAGGGCCCCAGGACTAACACAGCAAGCCAGACGGGGCATGGTGGCTCCCATACCAGGAACGGTTGAGGGCCCCAGGACTAACACAGCAAGCCAGACGGGGCATGGTGGCTCCCATACCAGGAACGGTTGAGGGCCCCAGGACTAACACAACAAGCCAGACGGGGCATGGTGGCTCCCATACCAGGAACGGTTGAGGGCCCCAGGACTAACACAGCAAGCCAGACGGGGCATGGTGGCTCCCATACCAGGAACGGTTGAGGGCCCCAGGACTAACACAGCAAGCCAGACGGGGCATGGTGGCTCCCATACCAGGAACTGTTGAGGGCCCCAGGACTAACACAGCAAGCCAGACGGGGCATGGCGGCTCCCATACCAGGAACGGTTGAGGGCCCCAGGACTAACACAGCAAGCCAGACGGGGCATGGCGGCTCCCATACCAGGAACGGTTGAGGGCCCCAGGACTAACACAACAAGCCAGACGGGGCATGGTGGCTCCCATACCAGGAACGGTTGAGGGCCCCAGGACTAACACAGCAAGCCAGACGGGGCATGGCGGCTCCCATACCAGGAACGGTTGAGGGCCCCAGGACTAACACAGCAAGCCAGACGGGGCATGGCGGCTCCCATACCAGGAACGGTTGAGGGCCCCAGGACTAACACAGCAAGCCAGACGGGGCATGGTGGCTCCCATACCAGGAACGGTTGAGGGCCCCAGGACTAACACAGCAAGCCAGACGGGGCATGGTGGCTCCCATACCAGGAACGGTTGAGGGCCCCAGGACTAACACAGCAAGCCAGACGGGGCATGGTGGCTCCCATACCAGGAACGGTTGAGGGCCCCAGGACTAACACAACAAGCCAGACGGGGCATGGTGGCTCCCATACCAGGAACGGTTGAGGGCCCCAGGACTAACACAACAAGCCAGACGGGGCATGGCGGCTCCCATACCAGGAACGGTTGAGGGCCCCAGGACTAACACAACAAGCCAGACGGGGCATGGTGGCTCCCATACCAGGAACGGTTGAGGGCCCCAGGACTAACACAACAAGCCAGACGGGGCATGGTGGCTCCCATACCAGGAACGGTTGAGGGCCCCAGGACTAACACAACAAGCCAGACGGGGCATGGTGGCTCCCATACCAGGAACGGTTGAGGGCCCCAGGACTAACACAGCAAGCCAGACGCAGCATGGCGGCTCCCATACCAGGAACGGTTGAGGGCCACAGGACTAACACAGCAAGCCAGACGCAGCATGGCGGCTCCCATACCAGGAACGGTTGAGGGCCACAGGACTAACACAGCAAGCCAGACGCAGCATGGCGGCTCCCATACCAGGAACGGTTGAGGGCCACAGGACTAACACAGCAAGCCAGACGCAGCATGGCGGCTCCCATAGAAACTTATAAAATACTGAACAAATTGGAGGATTTAGAGAATCCAGACCACTTCTCTAAAAGGTCGCATGTAACATATACATGAAGCAACAGCTTAATCAAGCTCAACAGGTCACAATCACACCCCCCCCCCCACCTTATCCATCTACACAGCTCTAGTATCAGCTAGATATTGGTACTGGTAATGGCTCGCAAGAGCCTCCTCTTACGGGCTATTCACGCCCGAGCCACCTTTATGAAGGCTTAATCTTTATCAATCAATCAAGTCAAAATATAGGAAAAAAACGCTTCTCCCCCCAAAGGGCTATAGACCCCCGGGAACAGCCTACCTGCCAATGCCTTAAACCCCACCACTCACGATTGGTGATTATAGACGATTTTTTTTATTTATAAAATAAACACAAAATGTACAAAAAAGGACTGGATAATATTATATAAACATAGAACATGAAAGACATGAAGGAGAAAAACACATAGCACAGAGAACCCAGAACCCAGTACAGTATACAGAACCCCCGTACTGTATACAGAAACCTGTGCAGTATACAGAACCCTGTACAGTATACAGAACCCCGTACTGTATACAGAACCCCGTACTGTATACAGAACCCCATACAGTACACAGAGCCCCCATACAGTATACAGAACCCCATACTGTATGCAGAAACCTGTACAGTATACAGAACAGCGTACAGTATACAGAACAGTGTACAGTATACAGAACCCCGTACAGTACATAAGGGAGTACTTAAGCAACAAGAAACAGCGAGTAACGGTGAGGGGGGGAGACATCAGAGTGGCGAGATGTCACCAGCAGAGTCCCACAGGGCTCAGTACGTGGACCCATCCTGTTTCTAATATATGTAAACGATCTTCCGGAGGGTATAGACTCGTTCCTCTCAATGTTTGCTGATGATGCAAAAATTATGAGAAGAATCAAGACGGATGAAGATAGACAGAGACTACAGGATGACCTAGACAAACTGGAGGAATGGTCTAGAAAATTGCTGCTAAAGTTCAACTCAGGAAAGTGTAAGGTAATGAAATTAGGCAAAGGGAGCAGGAGGCTGAACACAAGGTACCATCTGGGAGGTGAAATCCTGCAATAGTCAAATAGAGAGAAAGATCTAGGGGTTGATATCACACCGAACCTGTCCCAAGAGGCCCACATCAAAAGGATATCATCAGTGGCATATGCTAGACTGGCCAACATAAGAACTGCCTTTAGAAACTTGTGTAAGGAATCGTTCAGGACCCTGTATAACACTTATGTCAGACCAATCCTGGAATATGCAGCTCCAGTCTGGAGTCCATACCTAGTTAAACACAAGACAAAGTTAGAGAAGGTTCAGCGGTATGCCACCAGGCTCGTCCCGGAACTGAGAGGTATGAGCTACGAGGAAAGGCTAAAGGAGCTGAACCTCACGTCCTTGGAAAACAGAAGAGTATGGGGGAGACATGATAACCACCTACAAAATTATCAGGGGAATTAACAGGGTGAACAAAGACAAACTCTTCACCACACGTGGGACACGAACAAGGGGATACAGGTAGAAACTTAGTACCCAGATGAGCCACAGAGACGTTAGGAAGAATTTTGTCAGTGTCAGTGTAGTTAGTAAATGGAATGCACTAGGAAGTGATGTGGTGGAGGCTGACTCCATACACAGTTTCATGTGTAGATATGATAGAGCCCAGTAGGCTCAGGAATCTGTATACCAGTTGATTAACAGTTTAGAGGCGGGACCAAAGAGCCAAAGCTCAACCCCCGCAAGCACAATTAGGTGAGTACAGTTAGGTGAGTACAGACAGCACAGTTTCGCCTCCTTCTCTGGGGCGAGACAGCATGCTTCTTCCTTGTGTTTTGAGTTGAACAAATACCTGCGTTTTCAGTTCATCCTCGTCGCCAATGTGAAGTTGTGTGTTGCTGAGGAAGTCTTGGTTGTAGGGTTGATATAAAGCCAATGCCAGGGTTGATATAAAGCCAAAGCCATGGTTGATATAAAGCCAAAGCCAGGGTTGATATTAAGCCAATGCCAGGGTTGATATAAAGCCAAAGCCAGGGTTGATATAAAGCCAAAGCCAGGGTTGATATTAAGCCAAAGCCAGGGTTGATATAAAGCCAAAGCCAGGGTTGATATAAAGCCAAAGCCAGGGTTGATATAAAGCCAAAACCAGGGTTGATACAAAGACAAAGCCAGGGTTGATATAAAGCCAAAGCCAGGGTTGATATAAAGCCAAAGCCAGGGTTGATATAAAGCCAATGCCAGGGTTGATATAAAGCCAAAGCCAGGGTTGATATAAAGCCAATGCCAGGGTTGATATAAAGCCAAAGCCAGGGTTGATATAAAGCCAATGCCAGGGTTGATATAAAGCCAAAGCCAGGGTTGATATAAAGCCAAAGCCAGGGTTGATATAAAGCCAATTCCAAGAGTACGACTTAGTCAAACTAGAAATGCTTTACAATTCAAGGGACCTGGAATGTGAAATGACCTTCCCAATTATGTTAAAGACTGTACCTCACCCAACCAGTTTAAGATAAAAACTAAGTACTACCTAATTAACTCAATGTAACCTACCTCACCCCCAAAATGACAACCCATGTCTTCTATTTTAAACAATGCTGTTTTGTTGACCAAATTGTATTTTTGCTTTTTTTCTGCCATGTTCCCCCCCCCTCTTTTTTTATTTTTTTCTTATTTTTCTCAACACAATTTATACTTTAATCTCAATTAGTATTAAGTTTTAGTCTTAGTGTTTTTCCTGCCCGAAATGCTTTGCGTAATAGTGGCTTTAGGCATTGTATGTACTAGCTCTATCTATAAATAGAGCTAGTGGCTTTATAATATAATAGTGGCTTTAGGCATTGTATGTACTAGCTCTATCTATAAATCCATCAACTTTTGTATCTTACCTTCTATGTATGTACCTTACCTGAATAAAAATTTATTTATTTATTTATTTATTTATTTATAATGCTTGGCTACTGACTTTAATACTTATAAAGATACATGACTAGCAGCATCCAAGCCTGGCGGGCGTCCTGTACGCTCTCTGTTGTTAACATACTGCTGGCGTATGAAACAGCGCATACAAATGGATGGTGCCTTTTGCCATGAACCTGACATCGTCCATTCTCAGTTAGGCGCTAGAGAAACTTGCAAGGAAACGTCTCTTGGAACACTTAAAAAATGAAGATTTCTCTCAAAGCACCAGCATGGATTTAGTTAAGGCTGATAATGCCATACGATTTTCTAAAGGTTATGATTAAATACAAATGATAAAACTAATGGAAGAAGGGTTAGCTGCCATTATTTTCATTGTTAATCAACAAATGAGAAGGCCCCAGGAATAGTACAGGCTGGAAAGCTATTTCTTGATTCTGTTAACACAACAAGGTTGTTATAACTGAAAAATGCTGCTATGGGGGATCTAGTATTACTCTGGTGTAGGGGCAGTTAGAATTAAGATGTATCTCTAGTTGTGGAGATCAGTAAGGCCCGGCCCCCAATAAAAATATAAATCATGATTAACAATTGACTACAAGGCAATGTCAGTTTAGAGGTAGATCATAGATCTCCTACCCAGGAAGAATGGATACTCCTTTAAAACTAACTTATTTATTAACCCCTTAACAACCCCCATATACATCCACACCAATAACAATAATAATAATTACTTTACCACCCTACCTAACGTTAAGAGCCTTGGTCCACATAAGCAGGATGCAAGATTTTACACTGAGCACAAGCTAGGGTAAAGTTTACTAGGGAAGCACTTGAAGCTTGAGGCAGCTTAGGGGTAGTGAGCCCACGTGGTACCTTATCACAACACAACACTAATGGGTACCCAAAACACTGGCAAATACTACCCCAAGGTCTAAACCAATCTTACAATCCCACAGTAGGCAAATTTAAATATACCATACTAAACTTAGTACACTTAGACATAGAAATAGGTAAGGGAGAGTAGAAGGAAGAAGGGGAGAGAGGTGCAGAGCCCCACAGTCCAGATGTTTACACCTCGAACGCCACCAGAGAAGACCGCATCCAGCGACCAGATCAGGGCTCCCGAGTTGTGTGGTGCCGGGAAGAGCCTAATTGATCGTGCAGCTATACACATTACAAATCCTCACCAATGTACAATATTGTTTACTTTACGCGTTCTAAGGATAGTTAATAATTACTACAATGTTATACTTAATCCACAACAAGCTCAAGAGTCTGAATGCTTGTGAGCAACAAGATTCGTCTTATGTCTGGCAAGGAAGATACGAACAAATACACCTCGCCATGCATCCCAAATAATATAAAGTAGTTTATTTAACTCAATTTGACCTCTGGTTTCCACTGGTGAACGCAGGGTCGTAACAAAGGTGAAGACTGCTAGGATGGTACACACGCACATGGACATATAATTTACATCAAAGTTGTGAGAAACGTTTAGGTGACCAAAAGACTATTATCTAGGCAACGCAGTGTCCCAGACTTACTAATGTTCCACAGTCACATCCATATTGATTTATTTATTTATTTATTTATCTATTTATTTATTAAATTAATTTTTTATTTTAGGTAAGGTAATTATCAAAAGAAGACACCAAACCGGGAAGGCTATGTAGCACTATCAAAGTGCGAAATAATCAGAGGGCGCTAAATATCACAAAGAATGCCAATACGAGAACAAAAACGCATAAGGCAAACGATATCAAAAGTATCCAATTCACCTAGAATTCTATCGAGGGACAAGTGACCGCGAGGGATGGTCGGAAAGCAAGACACACGCTCGTCCTGGAAGTCAGGACATTCAACAAGGATATGCACAACTGTAAGAGGGACAATGCAATTCGGACAATAAGGAGCAGGGCGGCGCTCCATTAAGTGACTGTGGGTTAAGCGGGTATAACCAACCTGCAGCCGTGCCAAAGCAGTTTCCCACCGCCGGTTACGGTGGCAGGAGGAAGGCCACGGGGACACACTACGTTTGAGAATACGCAGCTTGTTACCAACCACAGAGGACCAACAACCCTGCCAACGGGCAAGAATGGAAGAATGAATAACAGGATAAAAGTCGGAATAAGGAATACCTTTACGGGAGATGGGACAAGAACGGATAGCTTCCTTAGCGGCAGCATCCGTACGCTCATTGAAAGAAACACCAATATGGCTGGGAACCCAGCAAAACTCTACTGATTTAAATTTACTAGAAATAAGAAACAGCCAATGTTGAATCTCGATGACCACTGGATGGACAGGATTAAAGGACCCTAGAGCCATGAGGGCACTACGAGAATCAACTACAACCACAAAGGAGGAATGAGAATGAGAAAGCATGAGACAAAGAGCATAGAGAATAGCATAAAGTTCTGCCGTAAAGACGCTAGCCTCTGAAGGGAGGCGACACTTATAAGTACGGTCAGGAAAAACAACAGAGTAGCCCACACCGTCCGCAGACTTAGACCCATCAGTGAAGATGGAAATAGAGTGGGAGTGCGAAGAAAAGTGCTCAAGGAAGAGGCTTTTCAGAATTGTAGGAGGAGTAAAGGCTTTAGTAATACAAGTCAAGGACGTACAAAACTTGGGAAGGGGGACTATCCACGGAGGTAAGGAAGGAACAATACGAGGAGAAACATTAGAAATATGAACAGAAAGAGAATCCTGTAAGCGAGATAACCGGACAGAAAGTGGGAGACAATGAAGAGGAACAGGAACACAAGGAGGAGGAAAAGTCAATGCACGACAGAGGCGAGAGGAAGGATGTTGGAAGGACAGCGCAAGATAGCGAAGACAGTAGCGATCACGGCGGTCCTGAAGAGAGAGAGAGAAAGCCAGTGTCAACATACAAACTAAGGGCGGGACTCGAACGAAAGGCACCAGAGCAGAGACGCAACCCAGTATGGTGCAAAGCATCAAGATGGCGAAGAGTAGAAGGAGAAGCAGAAGAGTATGCAGGGCAACCATAATCGAGTTTAGACAGGACGAGAGAGGAGTGCAAATAGAGGAGCATGTGCCTATCCGCTCCCCAAGAAGTATGGGACAAAACCTTAAGGTTTTAAGGGCCTTAGAGCATTCAACTCGGAGGTAAGAGATATGGGTTGACCAAGACAAACGAGTGTCAAAAACTAACCCCAAAAGCTTCGCGGAATCCCTGTACACAATGGGATGACCATAAAGCGACAAAGAGGGACGAAGAACGACATGCCTCTGAGTAAAAGTCATAGCACAAGTCTTAGACGCAGAGAACATGAAGCCATGATCGGTGGCCCAAGACGACACAGCATCAATCACAAGTTGAAGCCGCTGTTGAAGGAGAGGGGAATCATCACCCTGACAGCAAAGGGTAAGATCATCAACATAGAGAGCAGAGAAGACGCCAGAAGGAAGAGAGGAAAGAAGACCGTTGAGGGCAACTAGAAAAAGAGTAGTTCTCAGAACACTACCCTGGGGTACACCCTCATACTGCTGAAAAGGGGCAGAGAGAGCAGTACCAAGCCGCACACGAAAGGAACGACGAGAGAGGAAGCTCCGGAGGAAGAGAGGGAGGTTCCCACGAAGGCCAAAAGAATGAAGTTGAGACAGAATATGATACCGCCAGGTATTGTCGTAAGCCTTTTCCAGGTCAAAAAGGACGGCAACAACGGAGGTCTTCGCAGCAAAAGCAGTACGAATATAGACCTCCAAGTTCACCAGGACATCCGTTGTGCTGCGGCACTTGCGAAAACCAAATTGAGAAGGGGAGAGGTGGCGATTGTGTTCTAAGAACCACATCAAACGAACGTTGACCATACGTTCAAAGAGCTTGCAGACACAACTCGTGAGAGCAATAGGGCGGAAGTCCTTGGGGGATGACCCGAGAGACCCTGGTTTCCGAACAGGGAGGACAACAGCATCGAGCCAGTCTTCAGGGACTGACGACGACTCCCAGACCCAATTGTACAGACTCAGTAAATACTAAGACGTGCACGGAGGGAGATGGCGAAGTATTTCATAATGAATGCCATCGGAGCCTGCTGCCGTAGAACCACAAAGGGCTAGGGCAGAATGAAGTTCAGAGAGAGAGAAGGGATCATTATAGGGAAGGTGAAGATAAGTACAGAAATTTAAAGGACGAGATTCAAGGAGAGGCTTACGAAGAAGGAAGGATTGGGGGAGATGAGAACCAGAACTAACAGAGGAGAAATGGGAACCCAGTTCGGTCGCAACCTGCAACGGGTCCGCCACAAGAGCACCATGAAGGCGAAGGACCGGTGAGACATCGGGAACGAACTTACCCGCAATCTTGCGGATACGCTTCCAGACCAGTGGAAGAGGAGTTTCGGACGTAACGGTGGAGACATAAGACTCCCAGCAAGCACGTTTAGCCGCACGGATGGTCCTACGGGCCACCGCACTCGCCTTCTGAAACAAAAGAAAAGACTCAACCGTCTGCCGGCGGCGATGTCTCTTCCAGGCTGCACGCTTACAGCGGACAGCCCGAGCACAGTCCAAACTCCACCAGGGAACCCACTTCCGCGTTCCCCGAGAGGAAGAGCGAGGAATAGAGTGGAGGGTAGCGTCAAAGACAGTGTCATGAAAAAGAAGGAGGGCGCGAAGGAGAGGTAAAACGGAGAGGTCGGAAATAGTAGCACGGAGAGTAAAGAGGCGCCAGTCAGCCTCGGCAAACCGCCACCTAGGGAAGGAGAGAGGAGGGTGAAAGGAGAAAAAAGTGACAAGGATAAGAAAATGGTCACTGCCATGGAGGTCATCAAGGACTCGCCACCCGAAATCTAAGGAAAGGGATGACGAGCACAGAGAAAGATCAAGGCAAGAAAAGGAGCGAGTCCGAGAGTCCAAATGAGTGGGCTCACCAGAATTAAGAAGGGACAGGGAAGAAGAGAGGATGAAAGGTTCAAGGAGGCGACCCCAGGTGTTTGTCAGCACATCACCCCAAAGGGCATGACGACAATTGAAATCACCCAGCAGGAGCACAGGCTCCGGCAAGGAGTCTAGGAGGTGTTTAAGATCGGGAAGAGAAAGTGGGACAGTGGGGGGTAAATAAATAGAACAAACCGTGTACCATCTACGCACAAAGATACGGGCGGCTGAACAGTGGAGAGGCGAGGAAAAAAGTAAGGGGACAAAGGGAACATCAGAACGAATCAAGAGAGCAGAAGAATTATGGACCCCAGCGACAGCTGGGGGGGAAGGGAGGGGAGAGAAAAGAATAGCCACGGAAGCGACCAGGACGAGAACCAAGCATCGGCTCCTGGAGACAGACACAAAGGGGGGCGAAAACTGTGAAATGAGAAGTTGGAGGTCAAGGAAATTGGCGTAAAATCCACGGATGTTCCACTGGAGAAAAGACATCAGCAAAGAGAGAGAGGGGAGCAACAGAGAGCAAAGAAGAAACAAAGATAAAGAAGGAACACAGCACGCTAAAAAAGCACAGAGTCAGGATCAGGGTCAGCGAAGTCAGGGTTAGGGGGCATGGGTAAACTGAGTAAAGAAGGAGGGCCAGAAGCGGGAGAACGGACCAGAGGTGGACGAGTAGGGTCTGGAGGAGAAGGAAGGGGAGGAGGGGGGCAGAAAGAGGGGAGCGCACCTCAGCAAGGGCAGTATCCGAGATGGAACCAGGGGCTAAAGAAACCCCCACAGTAGGAACAGGGGGCACCACCACTGAAGCGGGAGGGGAAGGAATGATAGAATCAGAGAGAGGGGGTGAAGAAGAAAGCGAAGCTTTCTTACCGACAGGGGAGGAGGAAGGAGAGGAGCCAGGTTTCCGCTTCTGACTCAAAGATACAGGCGTCCCAGCAGCAACGTACTGGGCAACAGACTCCAGTGTCTCGATAGGAGAAGAAGATCGAGAGAGAACAACACAACCATCAGGAGAGCAATGGACGTCGGCCCGCGCAGTCAGGCGGCGTGGAGAGCCAAGAGACGGAGGAGAAGGACGGGAAGGAGGACTAGAAGGAGAGGAAATAGAAGACACAGGAGACGTGACAGACTGGGTAGAAAGAAAAGGAGCCCTAGACAGAGAACCAGAAGGGGGACCCTTCGGGACAGAACGTAGGGAAACAGGGGAGGTGGTGGTGGGTGTGTCCGGGTCTAAAGCTCGGAAACGGTTGTGAGACTGAGGAAGGCGGGAAGGACGAGGAGAGGAAGAGCGCACCACGCGAGCATAGGAAACACCGGCGAAAGAGGGGAGACAATGAACTTGGCGCTGAGCCTCAGGAAAAGACAAACGGTCCCGGTGCTTCAAGTTGAGGACAGCCGCCTCAAGTTTGTAACGAATACACGCACGGGAGAAGGTAGGGTGGGCCTCACCGCAATTGAGGCAACGGGCCTGGGGAGAAGTGCACTCCAACTTAGAGTGACCCTCGCTTCCACACAGGGGACAGAGAGAGACAGGACTAGAACATTTGAGGGTACCTTGCCCAAACTTCCAGCACTTACCGCAGAGCCTCGGAGAGGGAATATATTCCTGAATGGAGCACCTGGCACCAGCAAGAATGACAGAGGATGGAAGGGTCCTACCATCAAAGGTAATCTTCACAATCCGAAGAGGCAGACGACGATGACCACGAGGGGGACGAGTAAATGTATCCACCTGGAGGACAGAATGAGCCTGGGCCTCGAGGACATGCTTGATATCCTCGTGGCAGTCCCTGAGATCCCTAACAACGGTCGCAACATGGTGCGGGAGGAGAACAGTGCCCACACTGGCATTCAACCGGGCGTTCTTCGAGACCCGAACAGGGGTTTCACCAAGGCAGGATAAGACGGCCAAGCGAGTGGCCGCATCCTGAGAAGGAGCAGCAACGACACGGGTACCAAGACGAGTGGGGTTGAAGGTGATAGAGGCATCCATGGAATCGACAAGATGCCTATGAAAGGAAAAATCATCAGGAGGAGTTGAATCCAAAGGTTGGAGGTCAAAGTATTTAGTCCACGTATCAGGACCAAACAAAGCATGGAACGAAGTGGGATGGGAAGGGAGCATACGAGAGCGGCCATGGCGGGGACGGCGATGAGAACCCTTAGAGAGAGACGGGTCGAAAGGTGCAGTAGTCACAAGAAGGGATGGAGCCGTGCAAGGGGACGAAACAGTCACCACAGCAGGCTTGGGGCTCGACCCAGCCACAGAGGGGGGTCGAGTGTCTGTGCTTTGTGTCTGGACACAAAGCAGAACGCCTTAAATGAGACCAACGTCGTCTATGCCTTCAAATGCCCTCTTGGGGACTGTAAGCCTAAAAAAACTCAGTATATAGGCAAGACAACAACATCTCTATCCAGGCGTTTAATGATGCATAAGCAACAGGGCTCCATTAAGGAACATATAGTCTCTTCCCACAACCAAACCATCACCAGAGAAATCTTAGCGAGGCACTACACATCAAGAAGTCAACACCAGCAATCAACAGCCAATTAATGCACAACTATATTCTAGCCACTTCAAGACTCCGCTCCAATATAGAAGCAATATAGAATCAAGAAATATGGGCCAATAAAAATAGGCCTTCTGCAGTTACCTACCTTTAATACCCATTGTTTCGTGTCCTGTCTTGCGTTAAAAGTTTATTTTCACCTCATCCAAAACTATTGTAACATGTCACCTCACCCAAATGTAGGTATAAAAACTCGAAGATGTTTAAGCTCTATTCAGTTAAAGTTGTGTGTGTGTGTGTAAACTAAAGTCTTTGAAAATGTAATAATTTTTATGAAACGTGCTCAAGTGTCGCGTCAGACTAGAAATAAAAATGAATTTTGGAGAATTGATTTTTGAATTACCATCAACAGTGAAAAGAAACGTAAGGAAGATCGAGAAAATTCGTGTTAGAATTATTAATCTTACTTTTTCGGTCATATTTAATAATATATGTCTACAGGAAAGACTGCTACCAAAATATACTAATATATATATATATATATATATATATATATATATATATATATATATATATATATATATATATATATATATATATATATATATATATATATATATATATATATATATATATATATATATATATATATATATATATATATATATATATATATATATATATATATATATATATATATATATATAAAATAGTTTGTGAGGGTACCACCTCTGGTGCCAATGTGGGGACCCATAGCCTCGGAGAAGAAAATAAAAAGTATTCAGAGGAGACCTTGTGGTCTCTCACTGAACACTAATATTATCTTCTCCTACCACCCCCATTCTTTTGTATGTACACATATATATTTACTTTATTTGAACTTTGTTACAAAAAAGGAGTTACATATGGGTTACAAAGATGGTTGTCATAGTTTGTCGAGTTCCTCCAGCTCCTCAGATGGCGGGCAGGAACCCTGGATGCAGTGCGCATTTCCCCTCTGTATCGCCACACTGAGGCGCTGGAAAAGAAAGCTTGCAGCTCTCGGGTCCCTTGTTGTTTCAATGAGCCTAGAACCCAGTTCCTTCAAAAAACTGGTAGCACTTTTACCCCAGGCGCCGAGCGTCTCAGAAGCAATGGGGACAAAATTGTAGTGGTGATCCAGTTCTCTATACTTACGGGATTTGGCTGCTTCCCTGTGGGTGGCAGCGCCACCTGGTTGTGCAACACTGAGGTTAATGTAGGTGTTAGCCAGGGTTGATACGCACGTGTAGTCCCATACCAACTGCTTGCCATTCTTCCAGGGGTTCACTGTGATACCATCCGGGCGACCAATAAGAGCATCAGAGTTACGGGGCGTTAGGTAACGGGGCTCTCTTTCAGCTGGGCATCCAGCTGTAGTGAGGCTCCTCTTGATGATGTCGTTAACTTCACTGTGCCTCGAGTGCCATCCCCCTGTGCTTTGGCAGAGTAGGCCATGGTGACCGTACCTGTCAGCCACCACCTCGCCGCAAATACACCTATATCTGGTGTGGATTGGGGCAGCAAGGCAGAGGGCCACAGCAATTCGGAGGGCGTGTGGTGTGAGACGCGTGCCAGTTGCCGACATTGGGGTTGCTAACAGGAAATCCCCTGCATGTGGTGCTGCTACTGCTGTGAGGCGAGCAATGTCGTGTTGTGTTGTTGCAGCACCCAGGCACTCTGCAGCAACTTGGTCTACAATGGGACCATCCCAGCTGGATTGCTTGTGGGATTTTGGGGATGGTGGTTGAGGTGATTGGCCTGCACGAGAGGCCCACTCTGTGGCACAGCGTGTAAAATTGGGATCATGTACACCTGCCAGCTGATGTAAGTGGGCAGGTAGAATTTCCTTCACAAGGTCGTCGGATGCTGATAAGGAGGACAGGAAGGCTGGAACAGCGATTTGCGTTGCTGTTCGAACTCCGAGGCCCCCAAGTCTTACGGGAAGAGAGGCTTGTTTCCACTGTAGGTCATCGAGAGAGAGGTTAAGGGCTTTTTCTAGCATTGATTTCAGTAACCAGTCATACTCACTTAGTTTTTGGCTACTGTAAGATGGTGAACACCTCAGAAAGTAGGTTAACCTGGGGAGGGACAGACATCTGGTGATGAGGTAGAGTGCATCATGAGCATCAAACTATATATATATATATATATATATATATATATATATATATATATATATATATATATATATATATATATATATATATATATATATATATATATATATATATATATATATATATATATATATATATATATACATATATATACATGGGACCTCTATTCCTCCAAGCGTCAGAGGTATACAAAGCCATCATGTCATTTCCGCCAGGCTCGGCAGGGGGATACACTGGAGTAAGACCTCAGCACCTCAAGGAGATGGTAAATCCAGTTCTCGGAGAAGTTGCCGAGACACTATTGTCAGAGGTCACGAAGTTTGTCAACGACTGCCTCTCTGGGTTGATCCCAGATACAATTAAACCCTTTTTCTTTGGAGCATCCCTTTGTGCCCTCAAGAAGAAAGATGGAGTCAGACCCATTGCCGTGGGTAACACACTTCGGCGCCTTGTTGCTAGGGCAGCTGTCAGAAAAATTAGCATAGACGCTGCGACGATGCTTCGACCCCATCAACTAGGTTTTGGTGTCCCCCATGGCTGTGAAGCAGCAGCTCATGCAGCACGAGCCTATATAAAGCACCTCCCAGAAAATAAGGCATTAATTAAATTAGACTTTAAAAATGCCTTCAACCAGGTAAAAAGGGATGTGGTACTGGAAGCAGTTCGAACAAGCTTTCCTTCTCTACTCCCCTTTGTCTCAGCAGGGTACAGTAGGGAATCGACGCTGCTGTTTGGGGAACATGAAGTTGTTTCTGCAGAAGGTGTCCAGCAGGGAGACCCACTTGCCCCTTTTCTTTTTTGCATGGCTGTTAAAGAGGTCACAAGCAGGTTGACCAGCGAACTCAACATCTGGTTCCTGGACGATGGCACCCTGGCAGGGGCACAGGAGTCCCTGCTAGAAGATCTACAGCTGGTGAAATCTAAGGGAGAGGAGTTAGGACTCACCCTAAACCCATTAAAGTGTGAAATCATCTCTTCTAGCCAACCAACCATAGATGCAGTGCGAACCATATTGCCAGGAGCCCAAGTGATCGCTCCCACCGACAGTGTGCTGCTAGGGGCACCTCTGGGCTCGAGCGCCATTGAGGTAGTCCTCGAAGAAAAGCTGAACGACCTGAGGAGGATGGAGGGAAGAATAGGGGCTTTGGACGCCCATGATGCTCTGTACCTTCTCACAAGGTGCCTGGCTTTGCCCAGACTGACCTATTTCCTAAGGTGTGCTCCCTCCTTCGACAGCCCAAAATTAACAGAATATGACACACTCCTAAGGTCAATAACCGTGAAAGTGTTAAACCTCTCCCTGCAAGATGACCAATGGGACCAAGCAACGCTCCCAGTTAGACTCGGGGGAATAGGAATTCGCAAGGCGACACAGTTAGCATTGCCGGCATTCTTATCCTCGACCAGTGCAACAGGTGAATTAGTTAAGGAAATACTACCGGAACACCTAAGAGACTTCATTGGGATTCATGATCCCAAATTCGCGGAAGGAGCCGGTCAGTGGGACACTCTTGTCAACTCTCATCCTCGACCGACTTTTCCAAATGACTGCAAACAGTCCAAATGGGATAGCCCCATAGTGGAGAACATCGCCACATCATTGCTGAAGGCAGCTTCCAGGAGGGACAAAGCGCGTCTTCTAGCTGTGCAAGCTCCCCATGCTGGGGACTTCCTGTTGGCAGTCCCTAATTCCGCCTTGGGCACCTGCCTGGACCATCGGACCCTAAGTATTGGTGTTGCTCTGCGCCTTGCCGCCCCTATCTCCACCGAGCACCGGTGTATTTGCGGCCATGCACGGGCAGACTAATACGGCAGCCATGGTCTCATCTGTCGTAAGACACAGGGAAAGATTGCCAGACATGAAGCAGTCAATGACATCATCAAGAGAAGTTTGGCTTCAGCTGGGTGCCCAGCACAAAGGGAACCTCAGTTGTGCAGACCTGACAACAGCCAAAAACGCCCAGATGGAGTCACCCTGCAGCCGTGGAGGGAAGGTAAACAGGTCGTGTGGGACTACACGTGTGCATCCACATTGGCTGATACCTATCTACCTTACAGCGCAGCTGAGGGAGGCGGGGCGGCCACCTTCAGGGAGACCCAGAAAACTAACAAGTACAGGGACCTAGAACGTTGTTACAGGTTCGTGCCAATAGGCTCTGAGACTCTGGGCGCCTGGGGTAAATGTGCACTTAAGTTCCTGAAGGAGCTGGGCGAGGAACTCATTGGGAAGACTAGAGACCCAAGAGCGGCCAGTTTTATGTTCCAGCGCCTCTGTGTCGCTGTTCAGAGGGGAAATGCGTGTTGTATCTTGGGTACGCACCCGACCCCCGAGGAACTGGACGAGGTCTTCGAACACTGATTGGTATATTGTTATATTGTTATATAAGTGTGTGTTTTCTGTAAACTGTAACATTGCAATAAAAAAAAAAAAAAAAAAAATATTAGGGGTGGTAGGAGAGGAAAAGATTAAAGTATTCAGTGAGAATCCACAAGGTCTTCTCTGAACACTATTTATTTTCTTCTTCGAGGATGTGGGTCCCTTTAATTAAACCAGTGGTGGTACCCCTATACATACATTATATATATATATATATATATATATATATATATATATATATATATATATATATATATATATATATATATATATATATATATATATATGTCGTACCTAATAGCCAGAACGCACTTCTCGGCCTACTATGCAAGGCCCGATTTGCCTAATAAGCCAAGTTTTCCTGAATTAATATATTTTCTCTAATTTTTTTCTTTTGAAATGATAAAGCTACCCATTTCATTATGTATGAGGTCAACTTTTTTTTATTGGAGTTAAAATTAACATAGATATATGACCGAACCTAACCAACCCTACCTAACCTAACCTAACCTATCTTTATAGGTTAGGTTTGGTTAGGTAGCCGAAAAAGTTACGTTAGGTTAGGTTAGGTAGGTTAGGTAGTCGAAAAGCAATTAATTCATGAAAACTTGGCTTATTAGGCAAATCGGGCCATGCATAGTAGGCTCAGAAGTGAGTTCTGGCTACTAGGTACGACATATATATATATATATATATATATATATATATATATATATATATATATATATATATATATATATATATATATATATATATATATATATATATATATGTATGTTAAGGGGGAGTAACCTACAGCATCAATGGAAAATATAACCTGGCCAAATATCAATAAGTGTCTAGGGGAGTGAAAGGCTAACAAAAAATATTCCAGTTTACTGGGCATTAACATAAATGAACATAAAAAAAGAATACAATCTATAAACTCACACTCAATGATTTATCCAGCTTCTCAAAGCTGGGCATGATCATCAATAGGTCTCAAAACTGCATACAATCAGCACTAGCTGACGCCAGGCTCTATCGTGGCACAGTGGGACACTAGCGCCTATTATGCTGCTAATACCAATACAGGGTGGTGGTGGTGTCACAACCATTAACAAATGAGGTATGAGGAATCAATATCATATACAGCACAATGGCATCACTTAAGATCTTCAGGTACCCACCTCACTAAGATATATAACAGCACCTATCACCTGGTATAAAGGATGCACAATGGTAGAACTGATCCATGGTATACATTACTGCAACATGACAAATATCCTAGCAGTCAAATGACACAAATAAGGTCACAAACCCCGGACCGTAGCGGCAACACATGCGCTCGACTGAGAAAATCAAAGAGTGACTGCCCAGAGCCATGCTGGCCGGGAGCGACACTGTATCCACCTCTATGAGTCAGCTGACTCCTCTCTTTCAAATATCTCAAGCTTATATACAGACATATCTCGATCAAGAACTTCTAATTCATATATCAACAAAATAAAGACTATAATACACAACCTTACATATTAATACATATCAATAATTCAGTACATTAAAGATTATATCATGATAAAAAAATATGTGAACAAAGAATTCATATTGGCAAGACATGGTAACACTGGCGGGAGAGGGGAGGAGGGGTTAAGGGAGGATTTCAAGATGTCTGCCTTCCAGCCATTATACATAAGTATACATGAATACAATATAAAGTGCATATATATACATGTGAATCAAAACCATGTTTATGTGTTATACATCTTACAGTGCCAAAATCGAATTTAATGTTAGAGAACAATGCAATGAACAATAATGAAAGGGAAATTACACAGTATACATGACAGTAATACATCCAAAACCTAAATTTATACATTCTCCATCATAGTTCACATAATATTTCCAAAACAGCATTATGTAGCATTCCATAATATAAGCATATACGGAAGTTTTTCAAGCTACATGACATTAGGCTACTGCTATTCACTACACTTCTAATATATATCAACTAATACATGGCAAGGAATTATAGTACAGAAATATAATATACATAGATATATGTGGCCTACATTGGCAATACACATTTAGTAGTAGTGTGTTATTGAAAAAAGAATAACTATACATAAATTAATACTAGGCTAATCAGCCAAGACATCACTATACAGTTTGAGCACATCATACACCAGCTACAGTATGATCATACTGGTGTATGTGTGGTCATAACACCACCTCACACCCATATGGTAATACCACAACACACCATGGACCAGTATGGTAATATCACAACACACCGTGGACCAGTATGGTAATATCACAACACACCATGGACCAGTATGGTAATATCACAACACACCATGGTCCAGTATGGTAATATCACAACACACCATGGGTCCAGTATGGTAATATCACAACACACCATGGTCCAGTATGGTAATATCACAACACACCATGGTCCAGTATGGTAATATCACAACACACCATGGTCCAGTATGGTAATATCACAACACACCATGGTCCAGTATGGTAATATCACAACACACCATGGTCCAGCATGGTAATATCACAACACACCATGGACCAGTATGGTAATATCACAACACACCATGGTCCAGTATGGTAATATCACAACACACCATGGACCAGTATGGTAATATCACAACACACCATGGACCAGTATGGTAATATCACAACACACCATGGACCAGTATGGTAATATCACAACACACCATGGACCAGTATGGTAATATCACAACACACCACGGACCAGTATGGTAATATCACAACACACCATGGTCCAGTATGGTAATATCACAACACACCATGGTCCAGTATGGTAATATCACAACACACCATGAACCAGTATGGTAATATCAGAACACACCCATGTGATAGTGAAATAGCAGTGATAGTGAGGTGATGGTGATATAGCAGTGATGGTGATATATCAGTGAATGTAAGGAAGAAATATCAGTGTGAGGTGATAATGTCGAGAAAGTGAAATGATGTTGGTGTAGCAGTGACAGTGTTATGTACTCACCTAGTTGTACTCACCTAGTTGTGTTTGCGGGGGTTGAGCTCTGGCTCTTTGGTCCCGCCTCTCAACCGTCAATCAACAGGTGTACAGATTCATGAGCCTATCGGGCTCTGTCATATCTACACTTGAAACTGTGTATGGAGTCAGCCTCCACCACATCACTTCCTAATGCATTCCATTTGTCAACCACTCTGACACTAAAAAAGTTCTTTCTAATATCTCTGTGGCTCATTTGGGCACTCAGTTTCCACCTGTGTCCCCTTGTGCGTGTTCCCCTTGTGTTAAATAGACTGTCTTTATCTACCCTATCAATCCCCTTCAGAATCTTGAATGTGGTGATCATGTCCCCCCTAACTCTTCTGTCTTCCAGCGAAGTGAGGTTTAATTCCCGTAGTCTCTCCTCGTAGCTCATACCTCTCAGCTCGGGTACTAGTCTGGTGGCAAACCTTTGAACCTTTTCCAGTTTAGTCTTATCCTTGACTAGATATGGACTCCATGCTGGGGCTGCATACTCCAGGATTGGCCTGACATATGTGGTATACAAAGTTCTGAATGATTCTTTACACAAGTTTCTGAATGCCGTTCGTATGTTGGCCAGTCTGGCATATGCCGCTGATGTTATCCGCTTGATATGTGCTGCAGGAGACAAGGTCTGGCGTGATATCAACCCCCAAGTCTTTTTCCTTCTCAGACTCCTGAAGAATTTCCTCTCCCAGATGATACCTTGTATCTGGCCTCCTGCTCCCTACACCTATCTTCATTACATTACATTTGGTTGGGTTAAACTCTAACAACCATTTGTTCGACCATTCCTTCAGCTTGTCTAGGTCTTCTTGAAGCCTCAAACAGTCCTCTTCTGTTTTAATCCTTCTCATAATTTTAGCATCGTCCGCAAACATTGAGAGAAATGAATCGATACCCTCCGGGAGATCATTTACATATATCAGAAACAAGATAGGACCGAGTACAGAGCCCTGTGGGACTCCACTGGTGACTTCACGCCAATCGGAGGTCTCACCCCTCACCGTAACTCTCTGCTTCCTATTGCTTAGATACTCCCTTATCCACTGGAGCACCTTACCAGCTACACCTGCCTGTCTCTCCAGCTTATGTACCAGCCTCTTATGCGGTACTGTGTCAAAGGCTTTCCGACAATCCAAGAAAATGCAGTCCGCCCAGCCCTCTCTTTCTTGCTTAATCTGTGTCACCTGATCGTAGAATTCTAACAAGCCTGTAAGGCAAGATTTACCCTCCCTGAATCCATGTTGGTGATTTGTCACGAAGTCCCTTCTCTCCAGATGTGTTACCAGGTTTTTTCTCACGATCTTCTCCATCACCTTGCATGGTATACAAGTCAAGGACACTGGCCTGTAGTTCAGTGCCTCTTGTCTGTCGCCCTTTTTGTATATTGGGACCACATTCGCCGTCTTCCATATTTCTGGTAGGTCTCCCGTCTCTAGTGACTTACTATACACTATGGAGAGTGGCAGGCAAAGTGCCTCTGCACACTCTTTCAGTACCCATGGTGAGATCCCATCTGGACCAACAGCCTTTCTAACATCCAGATCCAGCAGGTGTCTCTTGACCTCCTCTCTCGTAATTTAGAACTCCTCCAAGGCCGCCTGGTTTACCTCCCTTTCTCCTTGCACAGTGACCTCACCTTGTTCTATTGTGAAGACCTCCTGGAACCTCTTGTTGAGTTCCTCACACACCTCTCTGTCATTCTCTGTATACCTGTCCTCGCCTGTTCTAAGTTTCAATACCTGTTCTTTCACTGTTGTTTTCCTTCTGATGTGACTGTGGAGTAGCTTTGGTTCGGTCTTGGCTTTGTTTGCTATATCATTTTCAAAATTTTTCTCTGCTTCTCTTCTCACCCTGAAGTACTCATTCCTAGTTCTCTGGTATCTCTCTCTGCTTTCTGGTGTTCTGTTATTCCGGAAGTTCCTCCACGCCTTTTTGTTCAGTTTCTTCGCTTCCATACATGCCCTATTATACCATGGATTCTTCTGTTGCTTCTCGGATTTTTCCCTTTGGGCCGGGATGAACCTGTTTACTGCCTCCTGACACTTTTGGGTAACATAGTCCATCATACCCTGTACAGACTTGTCTCTGAGGTCTGTGTCCCAAGGTATTTCACTTAGGAAACTTCTCATCTGTTCATAATTCCCCTTTCGGTATGCCAGCCTTTTGATTCCTAGTTCTTTTTGGGGGGAGATAAGTCCTAGCTCTACCAGGTACTCAAAGTTCAATACACTGTGGTCACTCATTCCCAAGGGCGCTTCCATCTTAACTTCCCTTATATCCCATTCATTTAGGGTAAATATCAAATCAAGCATTGCTGGTTCATCTTCTCCTCTCATTCTTGTTGGTTCTTTGGTGTGCTGGCTTAGAAAGTTTCTTGTTGCCACGTCCAGCAGCTTAGCTCTCCATGTTTCTGGTCCTCCATGCGGGTCTCTGTTCTTCCAATCTATCTTCCCATGGTTGAAGTCTCCCATAATTAGTAGTCCAGATCCATTCCTGCTAGCAACAGAAGCTGCTCTTTCTATTATGTTAATGGTGGCCATGTTGTTTCTATCATATTCCTGTCTAGGTCTTCTGTCATTTGGTGGTGGATTATATATGACTGCGACTATAATTTTTTTCCCTCCATTTGTTACAGTACCTGCTATGTAGTCACTGAAACCTTCGCAGCCCTGAATATCCATCTCCTCAAAATCCCAGCCTTGTCTTACCAGCAGAGCTACACCACCCCCACCTCTTCCTTCCCTCTCTTTCCTCATAACATAATAGTCCTGTGGGAACACTGCATTTGTTATCGTTTTCGTGATCTTTGTTTCTGTGAGGGCTATTATGTCTGGGTTTTCCTCTAGTACCAGTTCTCCAAGCTCATTTGCTTTATTTGTAATTCCATCTATGTTTGTGTACATCGCTTTGAGGCTCACTTTCTTCTGTCCCTTCTCAAATCGCCTCAAATCGTACAGTGATGTGATAGTGAGCTGTTGGTGATATAACAGTGACAACAGCTGTCATATAGTGACACCAACAATTTGTTACTCAATATGGTCAGTATATGACCCCATGTGTGGGGCCTGAGGTGATGGTGATATATAGAGGTGATAGTGAGGCAATAGTGATACAGCAATGATAGGTTACAGTACTGGGAAGATATAGCATTGATGGTGATACAGCCTTGTTTGTCAGGCATATGATACCAAAGTATAAATACCAAAGTGTTAAATACCAAAGATAGTGAAGTTATGATGATATAGTGATAAAGGTGTGTCCTTAAATTATATTGGCATCAAAACACGCAGTCCATGGTGATGCAGGAGTGATAGTGATGGTAGAGGTACAGTGAACTAGAGTGGCAGCACAACACCACAGTAGTGATGGTGATGGTACAGTGAACTAGAGTGGCAGCACAACACCACAGTGGTGATGGTACAGTGAACTAGAGTGGCAGCACAACACCACAGTAGTGATGGTGGTGGTACAGTGAACTAGAGTGGCAGCACAACACCACAGTAGTGATGGTGGTGGTACAGTGAACTAGAGTGGCAGCACAACACCACAGTAGTGATGGTGGTGGTACAGTGAACTAGAGTGGCAGCACAACACCACAGTAGTGATGGTGATGGTACAGTGAACTAGAGTGGCAGCACAACACCACAGTAGTGATGGTGATGGTACAATGAACTAGAGTGGCAGTACAACACCACAGTAGTGATGGTGATGGTACAGTGAACTAGAGCGGCAGCACAACACCACAGTAGTGATGGTACAGTGAACTAGAGCGGCAGCACAACACCACAGTAGTGATGGTGGTGGTATAGTGAACTAGAGTGGCAGTACAACACCACAGTAGTGATGGTGATGGTACAGTGAACTAGAGCGGCAGCACAACACCACAGTAGTGATGGTGATGGTACAGTGAACTAGAGCGGCAGCACAACACCACAGTAGTGATGGTGATGGTACAGTGAACTAGAGTGGCAGCACAACACCACAGTAGTGATGGTGATGGTACAGTGAACTAGAGTGGCAGTACATCACCACAGTAGTGATGGTGATGGTACAATGAACTAGAGTGGCAGCACAACACCACAGTAGTGATGGTGATGGTAGAGTGAACTAGAGTGGCAGTACAACACCACAGTAGTGATGGTGATGGTACAGTGAACTAGAGTGGCAGCACAACACCACAGTAGTGATGGTGATGGTACAGTGAACTAGAGCGGCAGCACAACACCACTGTACCACTACCACCACAGTAGTGATGGTGGTGGTACAGTGAACTAGAGTGACAACACAACACCACAGTAGTGATGGTGATGGTACAGTGAACTAGAGTGGCAGCACAACACCACAGTAGTGATGGTGATGGTACAGTGAACTAGAGTGGCAGCTCAACACCACAGTAGTGATGGTGATGGTACAGTGAACTAGAGTGGCAGCACAACACCACAGTAGTGATGGTGATGGTACAGTGAACTAGATTGGCAGCACAACACCACAGTAGTGATGGTACAGTGAACTAGAGTGGCAGCACAACACCACAGTAGTGATGGTGGTGGTACAGTGAACTAGAGTGGCAGCACAACACCACAGTAGTGATGGTGATGGTACAGTGAACTAGAGTAGCAGCACAACACCACAGTAGTGATGGTGGTGGTACAGTGAACTAGAGTGGCAGCACAACACCACAGTAGTGATGGTGATGGTACAGTGAACTAGAGTGGCAGCACAACACCACAGTAGTGATGGTACAGTGAACTAGAGTGGCAGCACAGCACCACAGTGATGATGGTGATGGTACAGTGAACTAGAGTGGCAGGACAACACCACAGTAGTGATGGTGGTGGTACAGTGAACTAGAGTGGCAGCACAACACCACAGTCCACCACAGTCACCTCCCTAATGTTACTGTGGTTGACTGCTGCCCTCACCACATCCAGGCCGCTCACCACATCACCGAAGACACATGACCAATGGACACCAACCTGGCGGTCCCTGGTGATGATGATGAACTGGGCACTCCTGGGACTCTCCGGACTCCACCTGGCCAACACAGCTCCTGCCCGGGCTGACTTTCGGTACTGCCCCTGGAGGTCAGGCAGCAGTGGGGCTCCTCCCTCACCATCATTACTCTCGTAGTCTCCACCCTCCACCCACTCCCCCGGCTGACCCTTGCCCCACACCCGCAACAGTTTAGTGTTGCGGTAGGTGTGGCCCCGCTGGCCCGTACACAACAACACAAACTGTCTGGCCAGCGGAGTGTCAGGGGTCAGCCGGATGGTGACCCGCCCTCTTGTTGACCCCGCCCACCCGAGGTCAAGGAACGCCAGGGTGCAGGAGGGCTCCAGCACGCCCACAACCTCACTCTCCTGCAGAAAATCAAATAAATCATGCTGATAACTGTATAACAAAATGTTATCATATTAGTTATCAAAACTTAGTAAGTCAGTAATGTTAGTAAGACTAGTGGTTGTAATAAAGTAACCTGGAGGGTGTGGGCGTGGTCGGGCGTGGGCTGACGCAGGAGTGGGTGGAGGTACAGCTGTCCGTCTTGTAGAGTTATCCTGGCGGAGCGGCGGCCATCTTGGTCTTCCTGGACGGCCAACACCCGGCCAGCCTCCACCAGCCTCTTGACGGCCAACACCCGGCCAGCCTCCACCAGCCTCTTGACGGGCTCACTCATCCTGCGGAGGTCCTCAACCTGTGGACAGTGTCAGCCCCATTATCACCTGTGGTCAGTGTCAGCCCCATTATCACCTGTGGTCAGTGTCAGCCCCATTATCACCTGTGGTCAGTGTCAGCCCCATTATCACATGTGGTCAGTGTCAGCCCCATTATCACCTGTGGTCAGTGTCAGCCCCATTATCACCTGTGGTCAGTGTCAGCCCCATTATCACCTGTGGTCAGTGTCAGCCCCATTATCACCTGTGGTCAGTGTCAGCCCCATTATCACATGTGGTCAGTGTCAGCCCCATTATCACCTGTGGTCAGTGTCAGCCCCATTATGACCTGTGGTCAGTGTCAGCCCCATTATGACCTGTGGTCAGTGTCAGCCCCATTATCACCTGTGGTCAGTGTCAGCCCCATTATCACCTGTGGTCAGTGTCAGCCCCATTATCACCTCTGGACAGTGTCAGCCCCTGTTACGGCCCTCGCGGGTCGCAACTGGGTTCGTACTCTGATGTTGTTAGAGGAAGGGTATCCGGCCCCAAGCCAGTAGTGGCTTTCAAGGGATGAGATCCGTAACGCAAGTAACTTAAAAGGGAAGGGAAATAAAGTCAAAAACCTAATATTATAATTAGCACCGCCACCAATAAATAATATATAAAAGTTACACAGGGGGAGGGGTATTAACACTACACAGGGAAAGTATATACACGGTCGTCTTCTCCTAAAGACGCTGGATTCTCTCGGTGCCAAGTCCTCGGTGCTCTCGTGGTCTCTTGACGAATCCTTTGATGAAGCTGAGTCTACCCCTGACACAGGCCAGCCAAAACACAGTTCCACTGGGGGCACCGCCGTGGAGGCCGTCAACCACAAATCCAGCAGAACAGCTGGCAGGTTCCGGATCAGCAACGCTGGTCAGGCCACTCCACGAGCGATACTAGGGTAGCGCCCTAGTCAGGAGCCTCGTGTGATACCACAGATCACTCTCCTGTCCACAATACCCCAGTGGTCAATCGTCTCCAGCAGTCGGTCCCGGGTATGACAATCCTCAACTGCCGCTTCACAGGCAGGGTTACACCACAGTGTTCATCCGGGAGGCGACTCACAGCTGCTGCAGCAAAGCACTTGGTATGGGGACCGCTGCCTTGGGTAGACTGACTCAACTTCCCTTACAGCAGTCCCAGGTCGACTCTGTAAGCAGACACGTCATCAATAACAGGTACACACAAAAGCACCTCACTTACAGGCTCAGACACAAACGCAAACCTATCCACTCCATAGATGGCGCTGTTGTCTGAGCACCACCTCACCAGAGGTCAGCAGCGGCTGTGTTGTGAGCTGAACAGGATTGGAAACTGGCCCTTGTGGCCGGTACACTTCGTCCTCACCAGGTGTCGTCGTCCATTTGGAGGGGGTTTCGGGAGCTGACCCACAGATGGCGCGGTCGTCACTGCTCCGTGCTCGGACGTCGGGCTCGGGTCCGAAACAGCCCCATTATCACCTGTGGTCAGTGTCAGCCCCATTATCACCTGTGGTCAGTGTCAGGCCCATTATGACCTGTGGTCAGTGTCAGCCCCATTATGACCTGTGGTCAGTGTCAGCCCCATTATCACCTGTGGTCAGTGTCAGCCCCATTATCACCTGTGGTCAGTGTCAGCCCCATTATCACCTGTGGTCAGTGTCATCCCCATTATCACCTGTGGTCAGTGTCAGCCCCATTATCACCTGTGGTCAGTGTCAGCCCCATTATCACCTGTGGTCAGTGTCAGCCCCATTATGACCTGTGGTCAGTGTCAGCCCCATTATCACCTGTGGTCAGTGTCAGCCCCATTATCACCTGTGGTCAGTGTCAGTCCCATTATCACCTGTGGTCAGTGTCAGCCCCATTATCAACTGTGGACAGTGTCAGTTCTATTATCATCTGTGGGCAATGTCAGCCCCATTATCACCTTTAGTCAGTGAGGGACCCATTATCAGTAAATCACACCTACAAAATTCACCACAATCAGCACATTACACTACACATAAACTGAAGCCAGTCAAGGAAAGCACCTACTGGCAGGGGGTTGGTGCTGGACCTGTAGCTCCAGCCCCCCTCTACTGGCAGGGGGTTGGTGCTGGACCTGTAGCTCCAGCCCCCCCTCTACTGGCAGGGGGTTGGTGCTGGACCTGTAGCTCCAGCCCCCCTCTACTGGCAGGGGGTTGGTGCTGGACCTGTAGCTCCAGCCCCCCCCTCTACTGGCAGGGGGTTGGTGCTGGACCTGTAGCTCCAGCCCCCCTCTACTGGCAGGGGGTTGGTGCTGGACCTGTAGCTCCAGCCCCCCTCTACTGGCAGGGGGTTGGTGCTGGACCTGTAGCTCCAGCTCCCCCCCCCCTCTACTGGCAGGGGGTTGGTGCTGGACCTGTAGCTCCAGCCCCCCTCTACTGGAAAAGGGTTGTTGCTGGACCTGTAGCTACAGCCCCCATCCCCTCTACTGGCAGGGGGTTGGTGCTGGACCTGTAGCTCCAGCCCCCCTCTACTGGCAAAGGGTTGTTGCTGGACCTGTAGCTACAGCCCCCCTCCCCTCTACTGGCAGGGGGTTGGTGCTGGACCTGTAGCTCCTGCCCCCCTCTACTGGCAAAGGGTTGTTGCTGGATCTGTAGCTACAGCCCCCCTCTACTGGCAGGGGGTTGGTGCTGGACCTGTAGCTCCAGTCCCCCTCTACTGGCAGGGGGTTGGTGCTGGACCTGTAGCTCCTGCCCCCCCTCTACTGGCAAAGGGTTGTTGCTGGATCTGTAGCTACAGCCCCCCTCTACTGGCAGGGGGTTGGTGCTGGACCTGTAGCTCCAGTCCCCCTCTACTGGCAAGGGGTTGGTGCTGGACCTGTAGCTACAGCCTCCCTCTACTGGCAGGGGGTTGGTGCTGGACCTGTAGCTCCAGTCCCCCTCTACTGGCAGGGGGTTGGTGCTGGACCTGTAGCTCCAGCCCCCCCCTCTCTACTGGCAAGGGGTTGGTGCTGGACCTGTAGCTCCAGCCCCCCTCTACAGGCAAAGGGTTGGTGTTGGACCTGTAGCTGCAGCCCCCCCCCCACCTCTACTGGCAGGGGGTTGGTGCTAGACCTGTAGCTCCAGCCCCCTCTACTGGCAGAGGGTTGGTGCTGGACCTGTAGCTCCTGTCCCCCTCTACTGGCAGGGGGTTGGTGCTGGACCTGTAGCTCCAGTCCCCCTCTACTGGCAAGGGGTTGGTGCTGGACCTGTAGCTCCAGCCCACCTCTACTGGCAGGGGGTTGGTGCTGGACCTGTAGCTCCAGCCCCCCTCTACTGGCAGGGGGTTGGTGCTGGACCTGTAGCTCCAGTCCCCCTCTACTGGCAGGGGGTTGGTGCTGGACCTGTGGCTGGATCCTGGATGCTTTGGGGATTGGTTGGTAGAGTGTCACCTGCTCTCTGTGCCTCTGTGAGGGGGGGGGGCAGGATCCTGGGTTCAATAGAGGATCAAAGGTTCAATCACCATGCAGGACATAAATGGTTCACATGTTTCCTTTCAGCTGTTGCACCTGTTCACCTACCAGTAAATATTTATCCAAGAGGTAGGAAACTATTGTAAATTGTATGTTAAGGAAAGTCAGTAGTAGACCTTGGGGAACCTCGATAAACCTAAGAACAGGCTTCCTCTCCTCAAAACGCAACTCAATATCTTGTGATATGAACCACGAGAGAAAATAAAAAACTTACTGTTAATTGCTTCCGGGGGATCTCTCCAGTGATTTCCTGAACTTTATCCATGATGCTGGAGGCTGAGTCTCCCAGGTGTACGGGGTCAGCTGTGGCAACTGTCTCTGTGGTCGTCATCTCCAGGGCCTCCCTGATGGTCTCCTGCACCTGTCATTACCAACACAAACATTAATGGTGGAGGCTGAGTCTCCCAGGTGTACAGGGTCAGCTGTGGCACCTGTCTCTGTGGTCATCATCTCCAGGGCCTCCCTGATGGTCTCCTGCACCTGTCATTACCAACACAAACATTAATGGTGGAGGCTGAGTCTCCCAGGTGTACAAGGTCAGCTGTGGCACCTGTCTCTGTGGTCATCATCTCCAGGGCCTCCCTGATGGTCTCCTGCACCTGTCATTACCAACACAAACATTAATGGTGGAGGCTGAGTCTCCCAGGTGTACGGGGTCAGCTGTGGCACCTGTCTCTGTGGTCATCATCTCCAGGGCCTCCCTGATGGTCTCCTGCACCTGTCATTACCAACACAAACATTAATGGTGGAACCTGGACTATCATGAAGCATCTGGCTCTTAGTAAAGTAACTGGACTATAATGAAGCATCAGGCTCTGAGTAAAGTAACTGCACTATAATGAAGCATCAGGCGCTGAGTAAAGTAACTGGACTATAATGAAGCATCAGGCTCTGAGTAAAGTAACTGCACTATAATGAAGCATCAGGCTCTGAGTAAAGTAACTGGACTATAATGAAGCATCAGGCTCTGAGTAAAGTAACTGGACTATAATGAAGCATCAGGCATTAAGTAAAGTAACTGGATTTTAATGAAGCATCAGGCTCTGAGTAAAGTAACTGGACTATAATGAAGCATCAGACTGAGTAAAGTAATTTGACAATATAAGTAATGTTTCTCTACACTGACCACAGAGTAGAGATACACCAAGATGACAGTTGACTTTATTAATAAAAATGTATCAGGTGTTAGAGCAAAAAGTTTCCTATATATAAAGTCAACTCTCATCTTGATGTGTCTCCATGTCAAAAGTGTTTATATAGAGGCAATACTACACACAGTTGGGTGAGATCAATGTGACCTTCAGCAGCGTACCTTCACTGAGGTGTGGACAGTCCTGACATTTGGGAAGAGTTCCTGGCACTTCTGGAGCCAATCTTCTACCTTCATCTTGTACTCATGAGCTGTGTCTATGGTTGTGTCAACCTCCTGTAGGGTGTTGACTGGATCGAGCTTCCCCAACATGGCTTGCAGCTGAGTCTTCCCTTCCTCTCCTTGTGTTGTCATATCCACCACACTGGTATCCTCCAGTTCCAAGAGCTTCATTGCTGACTGGTTCTGCTCTACCAGAGCACAGAGTCTGTCCTGGAGCTGGAGGTGGTGAGTCTTCCAGTCTCCCAGCTGCCCCCGGTACTCCCCCAGCTGGGACAGTACCTCTTCACAGCTAGTAATGAGGGTGCTGATGCTGCTCTTCTGCTCCTGCACCAGGGAATGTAACTTCTTGCTGATGCCTCTTGCAGAAGTTTTAATGGGTTTTGCTGGTAACGTTTTCTCTGGTACAACCTCGATACCTTTTAGTTTTCTGATAAGGGCCTCCATACCATAATTAATTGGGAACTGAGTAGCAGCTGTGGCAGCGTGCTCGGCACGGCAGCTGGGGCAGGTCAGCTGACCATTCTTGATAGCATTGTCAATACACTGGGAGCAGAATGTGTGGCCGCAAGGCAGTGTGCGAGGGCGTAGCTGATTGTCATCATAATCGTTATAACACACTGAACATTCCTCTGGCCTGTTATCCTATGGAAAGAATATTTGGTTAAGCTATATGTATTATTACAGTACAGTGACACCTCAAAAAAGTAATATTACAGTACAGGTACTTTATTTACTAATAGTAATTATATAATATTTACATACATTTTTTAGCTATTCTAGAGCAGAGTTAATATTACTGACAGGTTAACATATCCACAGAAGGGCCAATATTTTTTATAAATATATCCCGGAGTAAAGGGTAATATTTTTAGGTAACATATTGCAGTAGGGCTGCTTGTAAGCCGTACCCGAGATTACAGACTAACAAAACCCGTCCTTACTTTCTTACGAATAATGGAAGGAAATGTATTTATCGTGTGTGATAATGGAGGAAAGATCAAGTATTCTTAGTTTAAGTTGGTCTTAGTCCCTCGAAAGGGAAGACAACGAAGGGAGCGCAAGTCCCTCAAGATGCTCACAAAGTAATGGGAGTACTTAAGCGAATTTTCATTGTGGGAGATTCCCAGGTGAGGTATTTGGCTAAAACGTTTTGTGCCAGGGATAGGGGAAACAAGTTAAGGGTTTGCTATTTGGGAGCAGGAATTGGTGATATTGTTAACAACATGAATGATGTTATAACTGGAAATGGGAACAAACCCATTATTTGTATCAGTGCCGGTGAAAATGTTGTAGGACAAGTTAGGAGTGAGACACTGATACAGAGGTCTAAGACAGCCATAGAATTAGTTAGGAGCAAGGGAGGAATCCCGGTCATATGTGGCATTCTTCCAAGAAAGGGAGATGGAAACGAATAGTTGACGAGAGCACTTGGTGTCAATTGCCAACTGGACAAATGTTGCAAATTAAATGCAATATCATTCGTAGATAACTGGGAACACTTCAATGGAAGAAATGACATGTATGCTCAGGATGGGGTGCGTCTATCTAGGGCTGGGGTGGTTGCTGTTGCCAACTCATTGGAACCTGTGGTTGGAGGGGTTTGTTTGGGTTTAAACTGTAACTGGATAGTGTTATAGAAATTGATATGGAGAAAGGAGGTAATAAAAGTATGTGTTAGTGGAGGAAGCAAATTGGCAAAACGAACAGGGGAAAGAGAAGCGCCTCAAAATAACAATACACTTAAGGTATATTACACTAATAGTAGGAGTTTAAGAAACAAAATACACAATTTAAATGCTCGTCTGCACAGAAAAAAAATTTATATTATTGCACTTACCGAAACATGGATGAAAGTAGAAAATAAAGAACTAATAGCTGAATATCAAATAAGCGGATTTAAACTATTTCACACAGATAAATATATTAGACGAGAAAGGGGGAGTAGCCATATATGTTCGGGAAAATTTGAAATGTAGTCTCAAAGAGGGAATCAAAACTGAGCTACACACAGAAACTATTTGGTTAGAATTAAATGAAAAAGCTATAATCTTATAATAGGAGTTATATAAAGGCCACCAAACTTTGACAGGATGGAAGCAAAGCATCAATGGGATGAAATATCTAGAGCATCTAGGTCAAGCAGCATTTGTGTCATGGGTGACATAGCTACTTACACAGTCAGCTGGTGGCGGCCACCCTCAAGGCCAGACGCACTAATATTTCTCCTCCAACAATACTGTTTGTGGTGTTATTACCCTGTATATGCACATTATATATAAGTATCTACCTGTTTTATTCACCATACTTGTACAAGTAAGCTGGTATGGTGCCCAAAGACCATAGTGGCTACCAGTAAACAACATAAGTTGTGCTCTCAACCTACTCCTATTGCTGTTATTACACTCTGTACACACGTTATATATAAGTATCTACATTTGTGTTCACCAAAGCGAACTACTAAGCTGGTATGGTGAGTGCAGTCAATAAAAGGTGGCCACACACAGTCAGAAGACAACGCCACCACCCTCCCTCCCACAGCATTACTCCTCCCTCCATGGAGCACAGTGCTAAATATCATCACAATCCTGCTATTATCAGAATCCTGGTCAGTTTTATCACAGTCAGGGGTCTTCTGTAATAATATCTTCGCTAAATAATAGCAAGAACATGTATATTATGGCATTTTTAGGCAATGCTGTGGTCACAAGCTGAACAGCAGTGCTGTGAGCTCATGCTGCGTGCGTCAGGCTTGGTTGCTCACTCAATACTGAGGCCCCTCACACCCAGGAATTTGGCCCACGATTTTTTTTTTAAATGTCGTCTGTTTACAAGAGCCCTGATGAAAGTGTGGCGAACCCTGTATATCCGCGGGCCGTTAAATCTTGCGTAGTACTCCAATACATCATATGATGTGTAGTGCAAGTTACTGCACATCACTGAACACATCATATGATGTGTTGCACAGTTAACGGGTTAAGGAACCAATGCAGGAAAATAATATTTTAAACTTAGTGTTAACAGGAAAACACAAATTAATGAAATTGAAATAGGGAGTGAGCTAGGGAACAGAGATCATAAAGAAATCAGATTTAGCGTAGAATGGAATAGATTTATATGAGAAAATTCTGTTAAGGTGCCAGAATTTCAAAAAGCTGATTTTAATGATCTAAGAATGTTTTTGGATGAAATAGAGTGGAAAGTCCTGGGCATGGGAAGTGGGCTGGTCTTGGTGAAAGACGTGAAACCAAACTAATTGGTGATGTAAAGAGGGATTTCAATGTGTATTCAAAATTTAATTTATCTAAAAATATTCTAAGCAAAGCACAGGAACGTAGTATGCCATACAGATTGAATAGATCGAATTCTAATGACCCGAAATGGATAACAAAGGATCTGAAGAATCTTATATGTAGAAAGAGAGCTTGGTACAAAACGATTAGAAATGGGGAATTCAGTTTAGAACAAGAATTCATCCAACTGGTTAGAAATGTTAAAAAACCACCATTGAATGTAATGAAACATCATTTTCTGGGTGAGTCCCTTCGACTCCTCGGAGCTATCCAGGCTGATAAAGACATCCCTAACCTTTGGCATCAGTGTGGATGGAGTTCAAGGCCTACCGGGAACCACAAGCCAGAATCTGGCCCTCTCAGAGAGGCACGAGGAGCAATGGCCTATAGAAATGCACATGTGATTTGGAGCATTCTATATTCATTCTGTGGGATATCAGCTGAATAACCAGAACATAATTTGTAGTCTCACATACAACCAAAGTGTACTTAAGCTCTGCCTTTCCTTTCCAAAGGTGTTTATTTTTATTTTTATTTTATTTTTTTGTTTGTCATCTTTGCCTGTTTTATACTCTTAATTATTTGTTCTTAGTTAATCCCCTAGTCACTAAACCTAGGGCTTTTTATTACCCTGTTAATTAACCATTACTAAGCTAATTATCTTCAAGATCATTTTTTTATGATTATTATTTTTCTTATTATTTTTTATTTTACATTTATATTGTCAGTCTCTACTGATTTTTTGTTTTTTTATTTTATGTAACTTCTGTGTCCTCCCTGGCTATCTATTGGATCTTTATTTTACTTCTAAATTGTTACTATTTTATTGTATTTGCTTTTATTCTTGTGTTTTGCTTTATCGTGTATCTTGTATCGTGATCCCTCTGCATCTCTATGCACACTGATATTGATCCTGATCAAAATCTTCTGTCTCATATCTATACCAACCAGCACATTGATCATCATTATTGCAAGTATTTCACAGCACACCAGGCTAAAAACAAACTCCAAAATAGCACCTATCTATCAGTTTATAACCAAAATGTTAGATCACTTGGTAAACATTTTGACGATTTAAATGCACTACTCACAGCACTAGGTACTAACCTATCGTTCATTATTTTAACAGAAACTTGGCTAAATAAAGATTATACCCAACTCTACAACTTAGCTGGTTCTAAAGCCATTCATAACTGTAGGCCTAATAAAAAAGGGGGTGGCACAGCTATATATTACCGAGATACATTTATCTGCAACAGTGTTATTAGTGACAGAGATGACTACTGTGAATATACTTTTGCTCAATTTACAATTAAATCCCTTAAATCCTCTTTGACTATTGGAGCCATCTATAGATTTCCCAATACTAACATAGCTTCTTTCTCAGACAACCTAAGGAATCTTATTATAAACAACAATCTCAACAAAAACCACATCATTCTGGAAGGAGACTTTAATATTGACCTGGGTCAACAAAGTTGCTCTCAAGTTGACTATTTCCTTAACAGCATGAACTCCTGTATGCTAATCCCCACAGTCACCAAACCTAGCCGACTCACTCAAACATCAGCCACTACCTTGGACCACATATGGACAAACATAACAGCTCCCCTTGTATCTGGTATAATCTACGACAGAACAACTGACCACTATCCTACCTTTCTCATAGCGAACATGGACATAACACCACCAAAAAGCAAGAAACTTTCATTTAGGCTACACAGTGAATCAGCTTTAGACAATCTTACAGAGGCACTTCACAATATTAACTGGGATTCTGAATTCAATAATACCCATGATATAAATTCATTAGCTAACCTCTTCCTCTCCAAAACTCTAAGCCTCTACAACCTTCATTGTCCCCATCTTACCAAGCAAGTAACTGACAAAAGATTAAACAATCCATGGCTCACAAGTGGCATTCTCAACTCAATCAACAAGAAACATGAATATGAAAAGAAAGTTAGGATTGGCCTAGTTTCAAAGGAAGTAGCTAAAAGGTACTCATCAATGCTTACCAGTATCATAAGAAAGGCAAAACTTGCATATTATGTGAATAGATTCAGTGAAGCAAAAGGCAACATGAAAAGCACTTGGAAAACTATATCTAGTATCCTAGGAACTAAACAACACTCACATAACCAAATAAAACTCTACAAGGATGGGGATATACCGTCAACTGATTTAGAAATGGCAAATGAATTTAATAGTTTCTTTTCATCGGTTGGTGCTAATCTTGCCAGTAAAATCCCACAGACTCAGACACATATTAACACATATCTCTCAGGCAGCTATCCAAACTCTCTTCTCCTTTCACCAATCAGCCCGGCAGATGTTGTGTCCATCATACACTCTCTAAAAACCAAGGCAGGGAACACCAGTGAAATTCCGTCCATTGTGTACAAGAGAGCCTCCCATGCCCTTGCCCCACCCATAGCACTACTGTTCAACAAATCTATAGAGTGTCACACCTTCCCTGATATCCTCAAAAAAGCAAGAGTAACGCCAGTCCATAAAGGAGGCAATCCGGCGGACATAAACAATTATAGACCAATATCAAATCTACCCATTCTATCAAAAATATTTGAAAAAATTATTTACAAACAGCTCTATTCCTTCCTCGTAAAATTCGACATACTCAGCCCCTGCCAGTTTGGCTTCCGGTCCCAAAAGAGCACCAACGATGCAATCATTAGTCTCCTTGACGTTATCTACTCAGCCCTTGACAAAAATGAGTTTCCGATTGGACTCTTCATTGACCTAAGAAAAACCTTTGATACTGTTAATCACAACTACCTCTTACTTAAACTCCAGCATTATGGAATCCGAGGCCTTGCCCTTGACTACATCCGATCCTATCTTAGTGACAGACACCAATATGTAACCATCAATGATATAACTTCTTCCACTCTACCAATTACCGTTGGAGTGCCACAGGGCAGCATCTTAGGACCTCTTCTATTTCTTATATATATAAACGATCTGCCTAATGTCTCTAATATTCTCAAACCTATATTGTTTGCTGACGATACTACTCTTATTTATTCAAACCTCAACCCACATACACTAAATAATGTTGTGAATAATGAATTAAAAAAAGTCCACTTATGGATGTCAACGAACAAACTAACATTAAACATCGAAAAGACTTACTACATCTTATTTGGAAGCAAATCATCAAATGCAATTAAGCTACAGATAGACAACATTAACATCAGTATTAAAAATGATGGCAAGTTTCTTGGCCTATTCCTAGACAAGAGATTCAACTTCAGCACCCACATTCAACACATAACTAAGAAAGTCTCTAACACAGTTGGTATACTCTCCAAAATCAGATATTATGTTCCTAACTCTGCTCTCCTCTCACTATATTATGCACTAATCTACCCCTATCTTAATTATGGTATCTGTGCATGGGAGTCTACCACTGCAAACCACCTTAAGCCCATTATCACACAGCAAAAATCTGCTATCAGAATAATAACTAACTCTGCTTTCAGACAACACTCAGCTCCCTTGTTTAAATCCCTAAACTTGCTAAATATTAACTCCCTCCACACATTCTCTTGTGCCAACTACATTTACAAAACCCTGTTCTTAAATGCAAACCATGCTCTGAAACTCTCCCTGGACAGATGTAATAGAACCCATTATCACCACACCAGAAATAAATATCTCTTTGATATCCCCAGGGTCAAACTTAATCTGTGTAAACACTCTATGCAAATTAAGGGACCTAGTCTATGGAACTCACTCCCTAGTGAATTGAAAAACTGTAAAACTTTTGCCTTATTTAAAAGCAAAACCAAAAAGTACCTAACTTCATCTTCTTAGTTTCCTACACTGAGCTTTAAATTTGCTCTGTACCTAGTGTTACCCAATCTCCTAATTTTTATGTAATATCGAACAACCTTATCATTGTGTTCATTGCTGTCTTCTTTTATGTGCTAGCCGTATGCTGTATTGTGACTACCAATTTTTGTCAACTACCATTCAAGCTGTCATTGCAATCAATCTTATATTGTTTCTGCTGTATTGTGTCTACCAATTTTGTTGTCAACTACCATTCAAGCTGTCATTGCAATCAATCTTAGCTACCTATGTGCTTTAATATACTGTACCTACAATTTTCTCTCATCTTTTTTTTTCATTTCATGTAATCTGTTATCATTTTTTTGTCTATAATTTTTGCAAGTATTTGCCTCCTTAAAATTTTCTTAGATTAAGGACCTGCCCGAAACGCTGCGCGTGCTAGTGGCTTTACAAGACTGTAATTACCATATTTGTATCCTCACATTCCTTATGTACAATCTTGTATATGTATAAATAAATAAATAAATAAATAAATAAATAAATATCTGCCATCGACAGGGACAGGCACCCTGAAAGGTAAGGTTTCTCAAAACAAACCCCTATTCTGGTTAAAACAACAAAAATAGCCAAACAATTGGACAGAACTCCCCAAATGAAAACGAGCAATCAAGCATGATGTCACACGTGCTGTGCAGCATGTCTGCGCAGCTCCACCCTCCCCGGGAAAGGAGGTGGAGCTGTCCAACTTAGTCTGGCTGTCAAAACATGCGAAAAAACGCCAACCAAGGGGAGGGGGGGGGGGGGGGTGACGGGGAGCCTCCGGGGGCTAACCCAGAAAATGGCGTTTCATTACATTCAACGTTGGTTTTCTGGGGGGAACCCCTTCGGCTCCCTGGAACTACTTAACCAAAGACAAAAACTAGAGGAACTTACCCGGGAGTCGATCAATACTCACATCTCAACACGAAATCGAGACAATAGGCTGCAACCGCCGACCCAAAGCGATACAGGCCCGACTAGGCCCAGGAACAATCATGAGGTAGCATGCAGCCAGGACCCTGTTTGACCGCCAAAAACCCCGTGCCCGATTGTCAGCCCAAGAAATGCTACCGAAGATGGCAGCAAGAGCAGCAAACTTACGAACGTCATGGGCACGGAGATAGACCACAAACTAGGTGGACCGAATAACCCTGCGGAAAACCTGAGAGACCCAAACCCGGGAACAGGGAAGAATGGAAACCGGAGCAATTCAAAGCGCGTCCCTGGCCACCGAGGCTGTGGCACGCAAATAACGGCAGAGCTCTGCAACCGGACGCAACACATGATGAACCCCGGCCTGACTAAAGTTAATTGATGATCTCTGTCAGAAAAGGAGACTGCTGCAAGCAAACAGCCTAACACGAAGGACCAAAGGAGTAGAAAAACTGCGCCAGAGGAGAGCATGAAGCTCCCCCGACCCGACCCCCAGAGGCCAATGTTAACAAGAAAAGAGCCTCGGAAAAACAATCCAGAACTGAAGGGGTCACATGAAACTGAGGAGAAGAGAGGAGAAAGCCCCAAATCAAAGGAGCAGGCCGGAGGTGAACCACGCCAGAGACAGCTCGCGAATTGGTGCAGAAGGAACACCAAGACCAAAGCAAACCGGAGCAGCTCCACCAGTGCCGCACAAGACAAGGTGACAGTATGTGGTAAGATGACAGTCCTAAACCTCCACAAAAGAAGGATAACACTACACCAAAAAAAACGCAGCCTACCTATGAAGGGACAAAAAGAAAAGGGAAGGACCACCAAAAAAAAACATACCGCCGCCGAGACGAAGCACACAGGTGGGACACCATCAACAAAGCCACCTGAACACCAACAGATGGTGAGAGACTCGAGACAGAAGTATCAGACTGGAAGACTCGAGGCGGAAACCGAACCAGCCCTGTCACAGATCGGACCGAGCATGGGAAAAGGCGGAGCTGTGGGAAAACCCCGGATGCGAACACTAAGCAAGCAGCGCCAGAAATCAAGGCAAGCAAGGAACCAGATGGAACGTCTGCCATACAGAAAATTCCCCAATACTAGCAAGCTCCTCAGGAGATCGGAGACGCCGTGGTCCCGTCGCGAAACTCGTGAGAAGTGTCATCTTGAGATGAGGAACGTGTCAACTGGTGGGTTAAGCCAGGAAACCAGGAACTCAAACCCGGCGAGCCAGAAAAGAACCAACCCGGGCGAGCAGACATGCCCCTTCCAGGGGGAACCCTCCAGGACCCCTGTAGGACCAACAAGTTCGACAACGGATAACAACATGAAGCCGCTAGCAGAAAAATGCCAAACCGCAGACGCTGCAAACAGCAAGAACAAAATTGCGACGAAAACCTAATAGTCAGGGCCCAGGTCGAGGTCAACAAGAAAGTAAGCATCACGAGTCGAAATGCAAGACGCGATGCAAAATACAGGGACACCGAATCCTGCAGGAGCAATGCAACCAGCCCCGGCAAGGCAGAAAGACGCACGCAAAGCCATGTATGAGGAGAACTAACCAGGACATGAACAGCACGAAAACAAAAACATGCCATCCAGAAAGAAACACAAAGAAAAGACCGGAGCCAGGGGCGTAAACCTAGCACCTCCTGATGCAACGAAAAGACACTGTAGGGGCAGGAGAGGACAAACGGAATCTACATCCACCTGCATACAGGGCAACCCAGAAGCTGGTAATGACATACAAGGAGAAGATGAATGAACACAGGATCATATCTGAGCATGCGAACTGTGCAAAATCAGGGAACTGAACACGGACATAGTCCAACCTAGCACAAACATTAGTATAGCCAATATGCACATACTAAAAAACATAATGTGTAGTATAGAGATAGGAAATGACCTTAAAGACAGTCCAAGCACCAACAGCTAGGGACAAGAGAGTAGAAGCAATATGAGGAACAAAGAAGACTGAGGCAGCAAATGGGAATGTCATGAACTGGGCCTACTACTACTACACACACAGATAATCCAATGGATATGGAAGGGCTCACCCAGGAACTGCACGGCGGTCAATGAACGAGTCTCCAGAGAGCATGGAGGGAGTCTGTGACGGGAAAGTGTTGCAGTGTTGATGTTCAGCAGTCCTCCTGCCGACCAGGCAGGTGTCAATGTCTGGTCACACTTACAAAAAAAAGATAGACTGCTTGCCTGTTGTCTGTGGTAAGTTAGAGGGAGGAACACGTAAAACACAAAGTATGAACAATGAAACTTTAATATATTTACTTTAAACGTAAATGAAAATAAAGACAAATCTCGGGGTATGAAAAATACAATTAAATAACAAAGATAAATGCAAAGGCAATGTGAGACACAATAGTATAAAGGTGAAATAGTAAAATGGTGCTGAGAATATCGGCTATGGCTGAGACCTCCCTTCGTATACAAGCCAGTAAGCTTAGTATGCCAGAGAGAGATGTCAACTCTATGAGCACACAGAATATTCTGTAGTTGATAGCTGGTTATGGGCTCCGACGTCGATTCAGGTAGATGGCGCGGAGGTGCAGTGTGCAGGTGCGCGGTCGGCGAGTCACCAATCAGGAGCAGGCAGGCTGGTATGGGTAGTTTGCTGGTTTGACGACAAGCCGGCGTGGAGGGTGTGTGTGGAGTAGGGGGGATCTTGGGTACGTTTTGCCTCCTGGTCAAAACGTTTTGTGCTACCGGTGACGTATCTTGAATATAGCATCTTATACTTGTTACCTGGATGTAACTTGAGGTATGGAAGAGCAGGCTCAATCTCTCTAGAAAGAGATTATCGTCACAAGTCAAAGAAGGAGCGCCCAGAAGCAAGAAAAGACCCAGGCACTGAAAGACTAAAGAAAGAACTCGAAAGACGGAGCTGTGCCCCACCATGTAATGAATAACAATACAGATTGACAAAGAAAGGACACGGTAAGAAGCACGCAGTGGCCCATACAAAATGCCACAAACAATACCCAACACTCATCCAAAAACCGAGAACCAGCGCCTGGCCAAAAGTGTTGCCAGATCGTATAAGCTCACCTGTAGAGCTTATGCACTATCGTGTTACGACACAGCATAGCCGTATAATGTTCCAGGAGCATCGCTAGTGAAATACAGCCAGAGTTGTATGTGAAGGAGGAAAAGATGAGGAGTAGAAGTGAATGAGGCGTCATACACCCGTATGTAGAGAAAAGAACTAGGTGTCCTCCCCATATACATAATCTATAACACCCCCAATATCTAATGGGCTCTGACTGGAGAGATAAGAGGAGCGAGAGCGGTGAAGTACCCGAGAGAAAAGGACGCGGAACACCAACACTTGTGTACATTGTCCATAAACAAAACAAACACCCGCGGCGCATACGCAGGACACATGAGGTCTGAACCACACTACCCACCTGGTGGGGGAGGGTGCCAACTAGGTGTATTTAACGATTATTTTCAATGCCAAGAGAGAAGATGTTAAGTATAAATACAGTGGTACCTCGCATAACGATCGCCCCAAAAGACGAACATTTTGGGTAACGAACGGCCCAATCGGCGTCAAATCGTCCCGTATGACGAACGCTGGTTTGAGTAACGTCAACACCACATGGTGGGGTCGCGCTGCTTCTTGCACATTCTTAGACGCCTCCGACGATGCACATAAATTATGTTGTTCTTGTTTAAAGATGCTAATGATGCTGGGATATAAAAGGGTGACTGCTGAGATGTTGCAAAACATTGACGTTTTTGTAGGAAAAAAGAAATGAAATGTCTGATATACAACAAATGTCAAAAAGGTTCGTTCGGTGTTCGGCAGGTAGGCTGCTCCATTATAACAATCTTTCTTTGTTTCAAATGTGTTCCATTTGTTTTGTATTTGTCATTTACGTCTCAATAATGGAGCAGCCTACCTTACATATACACTCAACAAACCATTATGACATTTTCCTTTCTTCAAATGTGTTCAATATTTATTTTTCATTTGTCTTATAGCAAAAGGTTCGTTCGGTGGTCGGCAGGTAGGCTGCTCCATGTTTCTTACATAAAAAAAAATAAAAGAACTGTTGAAACAATTTGAAAAATGGACAAATGCTATAAAGGTTCGTTCAGTGTTTGTCGGGTAGGCTGCTCCATTATTGAGACGTAAGTGACAAATACAAAACAAATGGAACACATTTGAAACAAAGATTGTCATAATGGAGCAGCCTACCCAACAAACACTGAACGAACCTTTTGCTATAACGAATATGAAAGACAAGGGCTGCTGGCTGGGTTAGTAGTGCGTGAGCAACCATTTGTGGTACACGCGCCTCTGGCTCCCAAACACCTGTCCCACACGGTGTTGAAAGACTGCTCAGTCGGTGCAATTCAGACCCTATTGTTTGAAGAACATAAGGGTCATAACATAGGTGAAGCTAGGCGCAATAAGGGCTTAACACAACAGTCGGATGCCAGTGATACAGCACCTATGAGGATGATACAGCGAGCGTATCCAGTTGTAGCTCTGAGCCCCACCCTTGCCATCTCCAATTTATATAGATACATTGATGAATTGTTGTCTGCGTTCAGTGATGATGCATCTGATACAAGTAGCATAGATGAACAGTGTTAGCGGCTTCCATGGTGGTGGTGTTCATTGATATTTTCAAGAATACCTGAATCTCTTCCTGACTGATGGACACTCTTTGAGGCTAGCTGAATCTCTTCCTGTGTGGGACCTTACAAAGCGATCTTTTCAAGACTACCTTACAAATTGAGCTTTTCCTATAATCGTTTCAATACTACTTTATGCTTTACAAGCTTGGCTACATACCACCTACAAGTACTAAAGCCAAGGGTGAACGCGAGTGCGTTATTTGCAAGCACACAACGATGAAACAGGAAACAAAAATCTATCTGTAGCTGGTGCAAGGAGAGCAAAGTCGCGCTGTGTACCATGGACTACTTCGTTGACTATTACGCACCTCCAAAGTACTGAGTGTGTAATACAGTGTGTTACTGTGTAAATAGTATATGAAACTGTACATATTGTAATATTAGTAAATTTTTAACAAGTAATATTGCAACAATAAACATTTATTGTGGACACATTTCTGACACATGTATCACAGTTCCATGGAAAATTATGAACATTCTACTGTATACATATTGCAAAGGACACAAATATGCATCATATACGATAAAAGAAACAAATAAAACCACATTGGAAATACATAGAAAAAATATTTGAAAATATATTTGTGGCAACACGCGGTGCTTGAATGGCCTGCGTGCAACCCGTTCTCGCAAATTCGTAAAGTCAATATTGACTTATTAACTACGTGCATAGGTGATATACTAAACATAATAGATACCCTTAAAAAGATTCATAGAAAACACCGACCTTACCTAACCTTGTTAGTATCTTAAGATAAGCATCTTATTGCTTCGTAATTACAATTATTACTTAACCTATACCTATTATAGGTTAGGTAATAATTGTAATTACGAAGAAATAAGATGCTTAACTTACTAAGTAGGTTAGGTAAGGTCGGTGTTTTCTATGAAGCTTTTTAAGGGTATCTATTATGTTAAGTATGTCACCTATGCACAAATTTAATAAGTCAATATTGGCTTAATAAATTTGCGAGAACGGGTTGCTGCGTGATCGTGTCTGGGAGCTTCACACACGGGCGACCAGGCCCTGATGACGTCACAGCGCACCTTGTCCACGCCCTCACACCCAAAGTAAATGGAATTTGGTAATTATTTTTACATAGACATGTTCAGGGAAGGTAATTTATCATTTTACAAAGAAAAATGATATTTTGGGGAACATTTGATGTCATGCACACTAGGGAAATTTCACAATAAACACAGTGCATCACACTGGTTACATGGGGGACACTCGTTTTGTATGACGTCCGTTTCACATGACGAACATGGAACGGATTAAATTCGTTACTCGAGGTACCACTGTAATCAGATATAGTATCAAAAACCAAGAAGAAGCACTGAAGAGGACCAACGTGTCCTAACTGGAGATAAGCCTCACCGGAAGCCGCCAGACGTTCCAGTAATATGGGAAGTATCAAAGACCTTACCGAACCTTCGAGATCCTAGAGAAGCAAACAAAATCATGAAGGCTCATATGGGCCCAGTGGTATCCGAGACCAATGGTCATGCAGGATCCCGATACGAGGAGAACAAGACTGTGACATGATGGAGAATACATGTCCAAGATAAGAAGGCTGAGAAAATGGCAAAAAGTACCCACCGGCAGGACGGAACCGATGAACCCGATGGGACATGGAACCGAACCCGGGGAGGGGTCGGCGCCCAAAAAACTCGTACGCAGAGGGGGAAAAGGAAAACCCTACTCCCCGTAACGGCCAGCCCTGCTCAGAGGGTTGGAAAACCCCAGCAGGGTCCAATGGGGCCCAAAGCTCCCAAGGCAACTCCTCCCCAACCCTAGGAACCTCCACATCAGGCCCCGGGAGCGAGTCATTCCCCAAAGCCCCGTCCTCACAAGAAAAAGCCGGAACAGCCGGAAAAGCAGGTTGAGAGGGGGCCCATTGGTCAGACCCCGGTGCTACAGCTGGAGGAACTGACTCGAATACCTCCATCAACTCCCTGGAAGGGGCAACCCCCGACACTGCCCGAGTCTCAGAAACTTCTAAACCCTGCCCCGACTATGAAGCCCTCAGACGCTTCGGAGCAGGAAGCAAGAGAAAAGGAAGGGGGGGGGGGGGGGCGACAGAATGAACCACAGCAGGGACTGAACAAGAGGGTGCGGACTGAATCAAGGTCGAAGCAACCAACAACCCCAAGTCCGGGTCACTACGGGGCAGCCTTAGGGGCAACCGGGGAAGCAACTAACGAAACATGTAACATCTGATCCGCCTGCACCTGAAGAAAATCATCAGAGTGGGTGAATTGAGTCACAAACAAGCAACAGTGCTCACAGGACTCAGGGTCGAAGGTGTCACCAACCCAACAGGCAGCATGATAGAGGCAAAAACAATGAGCGTTGCCCTGAGACAAGGGGGACAGAGCAACCCTCAAACGCGCACAAAGCGAGAGGAGACCCAGGGTCGCATCCATCAGACCCGTGCACCTCCTCGGGGATTCCCGGGGCCCTTAGACTCGTATCGCTAAGGGTAAGCCCAGGCGGGGTACTGCTAACCGGCACCTAACAAGTCTACCAAACAAACTGCAAAAGCTGAACAACCGGGACGTATCCACGAATGGGGGCGAAGCAGGGGGTACCACCAGACACAAGAGGTCAACACCCTAACTAACAGGGGCAAGGGACACAAAGGCAGACCCCCTACCAGGCTAAAACAAAAAAAGAAAACCCCCGCAAAAGGATAACATACCCAAGAGGAACAGAGCCGGCTGCTGTAATAGGTGAAAATTAGCTGCGCAGTACCCCGCGCCCCACCGGTGCAAAAAACTACCACTTACCCCAAGGTAAACAAGGTAGGAAAACCCTCAACACTCGGGGTGGTCAATTACCAAGCAGCAAAAGACCATAGAAGTAGACCCTAATGTGACTTGTAACCCCAAACCCCAAGGGCAGTACTTACAGGGCACTCAAGGAAGGTAACCCTAATCACATGCAGCCCGAGTACCTGTGAATATTACTCCCAGCTCACAATCCACAGTAAGAGCAGTACTGAACACCAAGCACAGCACAGCAAGAGAATCCAGAGCTGGAGCCACCCGACCGTGCCACTATCACATCATCCTAAGAACTAGTGGTTGGATCACCAGCGTGGTGGGTCTGGAGCACCCCCTTCCCCCTTTTGGGAAGGGTGCAGCTGTGCAGACAAGCATCACGGCTCGTGTGGTGTCATCCTTGATTGCTCGTTTTCATTTGGGGAGTTCTGTCCACTCGTTTGGCTATTTTTGTTGTTTTAACCAGAATAGGGGTTTGTTTTGAGGCGCTTACCTTTCTTGTTGCCTGTCCTGGTCGATGGTTATCCATATCAGCCTGGATAGCTCCGGGGAGCCGAAGGGGCTCCCCTCCCCCCCCCCCCCCGGAAAAGAGATTAGGAAGGCAAAAAGAAACAATGAAATTTGCATAGCAGGGCAAGCAAAGACAAATCCTAAAGGGTTTTTTCAATTATATCAAACAAAGATTAGAGAAAGGATAGGTCTATTAAAAACTGAGACGGGTCAGATAACTGACAATGACAAAGAGATGTGTAGTAATTGTAATAAATATTTTATCTCTGTATTTACTAAAGAAGAACTGAGCATTATGCCTTCAGTCAAACAAGTCTGTGTGGGTGGGGAAGAGGGCAGGTTGACTAGTTTAGCAGTTACCAGGGAGGATGTTATTAAACAAATAGTGAAACTTAAGCCAAACAAATCCCCAGGGCTAGACGAAGTGTTTGCCAGGGTGCTTATGGAATGCAAAAAGGAGCTTTGCAAGCCATTGTCTATCATATTTAATAAATCATTAGAGTCAGGCAGAGTACCAGAGTCGTGGAGGGTTGCTAATGTGGTACCAATTTTCAAGAAAGGAGATAAATCACTTGCGTCAAACTATCAGCCAATTAGCCTAATGTCTATTGTGGAAAAGTTACTCGAATCGATAATTGCAAATACTATTCGTCTTCATCTTGAAAAACATAAATTAATAAATGATTCATATCGTGGTTTTACAAATGGCCGTATATGTTTAACAAATTTGCTATCTTTTATTCCGGCATAGTGGGGGCAGTTGATAGTGTTTGTAATGTTGTGTACCTTGACTTTAGCAAAGCTTTTGATACAGTGCCACATGAAAGACTGATTAAAAAGATAGAGGCTCATGGTATTAGGGGTGCTATATTAAGTTGGATTAGGGCATGGCTGTACCAAAGGAAACAGAGAGTTAGTATAAATGGAGTTAAGTCAGAGTGGGAAAATGTTGTAAGTGGAGTGCCTCAAGGCTCTGTCCTGGGACCTCTGTTATTCATAATGTATATAAATCATTTAGATTTAGGTTTGAGCAGCAATATTTGCAAATTTGCCGATGACATAAAAATCAGAAGGGGAAATAAACATGGAAAAAGACTCATTATCACTTCAAGATGATCTAAATAAGGTTTTAAAATGGTCAAATGATGGCAGATGCAGTTTAATGCTGACATATGTAAGATTTTGAGGCTAGGTAATGATGATAGAGTTACAAGATATGAGCTAGATGGTGTTGAGATTGCAAAAGGGATCTGGGAGTTATAATTAGTAAGAATTTAAAACCAAAAAATCAATGCATAAATTTTACGGTATTGACACCGTTACTGAAGTATGGAGTGGCGATTCCAGCTCCATCTATGGGTCTGCACTCCAACTCCCTGGTATTGGGTGCTACGCCATCTGTTGGTGGTGGCGTGGTATCAGTGAACAGTTTTCTGCCTCATGTAGAAGAGGAGGTCGATGATGATGACCTCTGGTGGGAGGCATGTCGAGACCAATGCCATCTTGGTTGTTTCTTCAATTTACAATGTCAATTTCCCGGTGAAAGGGTGTTATCCTAGGGCCACCTAGTATACTGTCTGTCTAGCTAATGACGTTTTATGTTCACAGAAGTGACATATGGATGTGATGGCGTACAGGAGGGCAATTCACCTTGGGCAGAACTAAGTGGCCGCCGTCGGTAAGAGCAGCATGTTAGCTGCTGATGTATGCAGTGTTGTATAGAGTGATGTACCCGGGATTGGCCAGAAAGAGTTACAAAACGACAGTGGTGCGTCTGTTGATAAGTGCTGCTAGTGAGCGACTAGAGGCTTCTGCCAGGGGTGCTAGCTACCCCTGTATGTGACTATTTGAGATCCCTGTCAGTGTGTTGCTGAAACCCTCTGCCAGTGTGTATCTGGAGAGTGGAGGTGGGGTATTGGCACATCGTGAAGATACGTTGTGTGTGGACTGGCCCCAATGTGAAGGTGAACTCGCCAGTGGTTTGCTATTAGGTGTGGACGAAGTGTACCTGGTGTCACGGTAATCTCTCTAGGAAGAGACCGGCCGAAACAAGCAGTTAAAGTGAGCTGGTTCCTAGTTATCGACACCACCTGGACGGCCGTCGTTCCATATAAATAGAAGCCAGCCACCACTACGATTCAGATTACTCCTGAGTGGTCTACTGAAAAGATCTGTTGGCATATCTCGGTGTGGTAACAGGTTTATGCAGTCTAGCTCATAGTATTCTAGCACCATATTTTATTTGCACATTAACGTAACATAAATTTGATTGTTCATATTGTTTGTTTTGCACACGTTGTATTAGAGCCAAGCCTGGATATTATTTTTTGTTTTGTAATTTGTTTCATGTCTTTTTATTAAGTAAAATATTTTTAAATGTTTTTTCTCTCTGTCTTATCCTACAGTTACCTCAGTGAAGACAAATACCAGTCTTAACTTTTTTTTTTACTTTTTTTTTGCTTTTTTGGTTCATGTAACTGGCATTCCATCTGCCCTACAGAGACTGCACTAACATCCATTTTTCTCGTCATACTGGAAAATGGTTTCGCCTGTATTCGATGAATACTGCTGATGTATTTGTGTCCTGAGTGAAAGACACTATTGTAAATACGTGTAGTAATACTTTATTATAATATATATATAATGGTAAAGGTATTTATATATTGGTGAAGGTGTAAGTGTGTATTGTTCATCCACTCCCCCCCCCCCCACCTTTATTCTTTGCACTACTACTTACCACAACCAGTACTTGAATGCTTATCACCAACTTGAGGTTGGATATAGATGAAGAGGTTATAACAGCAAGAACCCGGTTACTGGCACAAAGTGGCCATAACAGTAAATGTTCGTAATAATGCAAATTGGACACTGGGATTCATTAATCGAAGCGTTAGTAACAAGACACCTGGTGTTGTTCTTCAGCTATATCTTGCTCTGGTTAGGCCCCATTTTGATTATGCAGTTCAGTTTTGGTCGCCGTACTTTAGAATGGATATAAATTCACTTCGACGTGTCCAACGTAAGATGACAAAGTTAATCCTCCAAATTAGAAACCTGTCGTATGAAGAAAGATTAATAAAGCATAAATTGCATTCACTGGAAAGGCGAAGAGTTAGGCGTGACATGATAGAGGCTTACAAGTGGATAACTGGACATAATAATGGAGATATTAATATGGTATTAAAAGTATCAACATAAGACAGAACACAAAACAGTGGGGTATAAATTGGATAAGTTTGGATTTAGGAAAGACCTGGGTGAATACTGGTTCGGTAATAGGGTTGTTGATTTGTGGAGCCAATTACCGCGTAATGTGGTGGAGGTGGGGTCACCTTGTTTGTTTCAAATGTGGGTTGGACATGTATATGATTGAGATTGGGTTGTTTTAAATAGGAGATACCTCGTATGGGCCAATAGGCCTTCTGTAGTTACCTTTATTCGTATGTTCTTAAGTTGTAAAATAAATGCACTGTGGGTTAAATCTTTACATGTGGGTTTTACTGAACAACAACTGATTATTTTACACTTATTAACTATGGGAACACACGATTACGTTACAAAATTGTTGAGATTGAGTGATACTCTTCACCAAACATAAACATGAGGGATGAATTGACTATTGGTCCCACACAAATCTTTCTTTAATGTCTACCAGGCGGGGTTTTGCTGCCCCAGCAACACGCTGCGACAAGCGGCAGCGTATCATGCAGCCAGAGGACAATGACGACAGTGTTCCCTCTACATCAGGTGTTAGTGGTAGGCCTACGATACGCAGAACAGCCTCATCTCCTTCCATACCTACACACAGCTCGAGCACCAGACGACGGAGCCGTGTTTTTGGTGCTCGTGGAGGTGTTGGCGCCAAAACCAAACCCACAGGTTTGCTTGTGTGGGAGGATTGTGACACATTACTCCCACAAATACCAACTTTTGAAGATACCGATGTTGGAATGACATCATTATTCCGTATACAGGTGACGATATGACTGAAATAGACTATTTCCTGGCATATTTCGATAATGAATTCATGACCCATCTTGTGACTGAGACAAACAGATGCGCTCACAGCCTCAAAACCGCCGGCATTTTACCTGCCTCTCACCTGACACAATGGAAGGACTCCCCAACTGATGAAATGTACGTGTTTCTCGCAGTGAACATGATGATGAAATACCACGAAACACGTCATCCAGGATTATTGGAGCAAAGACTGCCTTGTTCCATCCCCAGTGTTCAACAGATACATGTCACGTGATAGGTTCCTGTTGATTCTCAGGTGCCTGCTCTTTGAAAATAATGCAAATGAGGAAAGACAAGACAGACTTTGAAAGGTGCGGAAAGTTTTCAGTGACATGAGAGGCAAGTTCTGTGACTATTTTGTACCAGGACAGAATGTAATGATTGATGAATCGGTTGTACTCTTCAAGGGGCGACTTGAGCTCAAGCAGTACATCCCATCAAAGCGGTACTGATTTGGACTAAAGTTTTTCATGCTATGCGACTGTGAAACTGGTATCGTCATGTACATGATTCTGTATTCAGGTGCAGACGTCGACATACCAGTTCAAGATTCACACGGGTTCTCCGGCAGTGTCGTAAAAACCCTCATGGAACCGTTGCTGAACAAGGGGCATATCCTGCTCACCGACAACTACTATACCAGCCACTATATACAACAACTACTATATACAACAATTCACACCAGTACCATGTTGGACAGTGGCAAAGTCCACTTTCAAACGCGCTTCCCAATACTGTATATAAACCTGATTGTGACATAGACTACAAGGTGAACATGTCCCTATCTTGAGATCTTGAGGTTATCTTACGATGATTTCGGGGCTTAGTGTCCCCACGGCCCGGTCCTCGACCAGGCCTCCACCCCCAGGAAGCAGCCCGTGACAGTTGACTAACTCCTAGGTACCTATTTACTGCTAGGTAACAGGGGCATCAGGGTGAAAAAAAACTCAGCCCATAGTTTCTCGCCGGCGCCCGGGATCGAACCCGGGACCACAATATCATGTGCCCAGTGTATTGTCCGCTCAGCCACCGGCTCCTGGTGGATAAATGTGGCCTAGTAGATAAATGTAACATGATGCTCGGTGCCGTCGAGTGCGTGCGAAGTCTATGAAGTGGAGGAAAAAGTTCTTTTTCCTCCTCATTGATGTTGCAGTGCTCAACTGATTCAACATGTATCTAATAAAGTCAGGCAAGAGACCACCAATACGGACATTCAGTGTTGTAGTGTCACAACTGCTCGTCAAGTATGGGAGGGAGGGTTCTGTTGCACTGCGCGGGGTGCCAGCAACAATGCCACAAGCAGTGCCAGACTGACTGAGGGGTTACGAGATGTTCAGTGTCCACATGCACGAGTATATTCCAGGCTCAGCATCACGGGAAAAGTGTAAACATGCCTGTGTTGTATGCAGGAACACTCATGAAGAGAACAAAAGTGTAAAGATGCATCAGCACCTGGTGCATTAAGTGCAAAGTTGCACTATGCCCCGTCAGTTGTTTCACAGCATATCACACTCTCGCAGAGTACTGAGTGTGTTGATGGTGAATGTATATAGTGTGTGATACTGTAGTGTGTAAATATTTTGTAAATATACATATATGAGCAACAGCCGGTGGCTGAGCGGACAGAACACTGGACGCATGATCCTGTGGTCCCGAGTTCGATCCCGGGCACCGGCAAGAAACAATGGGCAGAGCTTCTTTCACCCTGATGCTTCTGTTACCTAGCAGTAAATAGGTACCTGGGAGTTAGTCAGCTGTCACGGGCTGCTTCCTGGGGGTGGAGGCCTGGTTGTCGGAAAATCCGACACCATTTAATAATATCATACAGGCAGATAATATTGCTGCATTGTATAAACAAGTTAACCCATAGAAAATGTAACTTGTAGTGGAATTTCTGTCTATAGAAAACGGGATATCATTACCACATACTATTATAAATTCACCACCTATTATGGTGGGAATTATTCTTAAATACATTAGTCTTTGGACTTTACCATCATAAAAACATCTCATATAAATTAACTTAATTATCAGAATTAAAATAGAGTAAATGTGACCCTTCTATCACTTACTGTCATCTGGACAATGTAGGCCAGTAGCGTCAGTGAGGAGGGAGTGGGCAGCCATTGTTATTGTACTTAGACCAGAGGCATGGGAGCAATTCGGCTCCTGTTAATTTTACTTGGACGAAGTGTTATGGAAACCAAAGGTGTACCATCATCAACACGCTGTCAACAAATACAAGTTAAGTGTTCTGCTGAAACCCATTTATCTATCATTTGTGGCTATTAATGTCATTAGATAGGGTGAGCCGGTTAGAATACGAGATCGCCTCATACAAAAGGTAATTAAGCCTAGGTCTTTATGGTTCCTTGTACAGTGTTTTCTCTGATATAGCTGTCATATATTAGGATTCTGGCTTCATAGCTAGTGCCCTTTTGACAGGTCAAGACGAGGAAGCATGCTTTGCGTACCAGTTACTGGGTGATGGAAGCTACCTCAAAGAGGATAATTTGGTGTCTACATCCTGGTTATACCTGGTGGACTAAGGCCTGCTGTACAAATAAAATAAGGAACCTCTTCAATATATGTAGTTTAATACTGTAGTTTGATTGGCTGCATATATATAAATTTAATATCAACCCCCCTAATGTGTAGAGGATCGATTTGTGAGATTATTGCAGAAATACAGTCCACTTATCTTCATACAAATTGCTATCAAAGTATACAAATTAACGTAAATATAAATTCTATATAAATTCATATAAATTAAGTAAATATAAATCTCACAGGTCGGTTCCCACATTATTTGGTCATCTTCGAACCGGATGACAGATTATTGGTCCTATAAACCCACATTATTGGTCATCTGCGAGTCGGATGACAGATTATTTGGTCATCTTAGTACCGGATGAACCAGTTAACCAGTGGATTCATTAAATATACTAGTGCAGTGTGATTTAAACAAAGCCAGTCAAAGACGGCGGCGTTGCCTCGAAAGAGTTCACGAGCCCCACCCAGTTCAGTTCAGCCTTATCAGCGGTTTCATGCACACCCACAGATTTGGTGGCGTGTTATTCTGTGAATTGACAGCGCTAATATTGAAGCCAGCCAAATTAGTGGCTGTGTCTTCGCGAGATTGTTCACGGATTTCGTGGTGTTAAATTTCGCAAGAGATTATCTACGAATTTTGTGGACTTTATTTTGCGAGGTCACTAATAATATTTAATACTTCTTGATAATATTAGAAGTTTTATAGAGGCAATTAAGAGGCTATTATCAATAATTGTGTATATTATTTCTCCAAAATAGAGAATTATTTAATATATATTGCACTAGTGTTCACAATATTATATTTACTAATTGCCAACCCACAACAGGGTAGGATATTACCATTGACTAGTTGAACTATTTATTGTTCATCCTAGTCCCATTACCATAGTCTAGTTGTACTATATTGGACAACCTAGCACCATTAATGAATGGTGCAGACCCTATTTTGGGTGTAAATTTTATCAACTCGAGTTGAGTTGTGTATATATAATAATTTACTTATGATCATTACATCTTTGAGTGATTAATTAGTGTCTATACCATCCTAGGGTGATATAGAAGAGCTAACCTATAGGTACTTCCATGACACTGGTTTATCACTCAAATCATTAGTGTGTATGATTGTATATATATATATAATGTGTATTAATTTTAAGTGCTAACCTCTAGTAGAGGTAGGATTACAGCCTAGTGAGTGCAGAAATTTTACCCTAGGCTACCATCAGTGCTTGTTCAGTATTATGAGCGACCCAAGTACAAGTCCCACAAGGCTTCACCAACTAGCCAGTACGGATAATGCAGGGAGAATGAAAAGAACCCTTGCAGGTCTTAAAGGCCACTTAACAAGACAGATCAAGAAATGTGAAGATTTGTCACAACAATCTCAAGTTGATTATGCTGACCTGGAAAGCTATTATCAAGCAGCTGCAGGTAAATTTGAGCAAATCAAATGCCAAATAGCTCTCCTTGTGGGGACAGACTATTGCCATCGATTCATCGGTAGCCCTACTAAATATCAGGGCATAACCATGTTAAACTCTGCTGGAGTTAAATTACTCTCAGGCCCAGTATCAAGCCTGAGGAGACCTATGCCTGCAGATAAACAATACCAGTAGAAATCTAAATTTGTCAGCTGATTATATTTCTCCAGTAGCATTATACTAAGGAGATTACAGCTGACTATACCAACAGAGGTTGATGTTAGTATCATCATTTAAAGCTGAAGATGAGTTCATGGGGCCTCAGTGGCAAATCAGTGAACAGTAGCCTAAAACAGCTACAAGTCACTGCGACCAATGTCACTGAACCCACTGCAGTCTCAGAACCATTCTTTACTTTAATGATGAGCTATTCAATCTTCTGAATCAATTAACTAAATTAAACCCCAATAAATCTGATGAGTGATTTGATACATTTATTATTTAATCAAGATGTATTCCACGGGCCTCAGTGTTTATATATCAGTGACCAGTTACCTGAACAAACTTCAAGTTATATCTAATGTCACTGATCTCACTGCAGTCCCTGAATCATACTTGACTGTAGTACTTGATCACATCCAGTCTTCTGGGTTAAATAATATGTAATTAGGCTTGAATTTTAGCCTTTCAAGAGTTAACAGGGAAATGAAATCGCATTAGACTTCTAACCCCTGCAACTCTAGTACGGGACATCTGTCCTGTACAAACAGATGCACAAATGTGTGATTACTAACTACTAACATCAAATTAATCTAATAATTCGAAGGAGGAGTATCGGTGTTCGTCTGTTCTAAATAGGACTTCGACCCATGAGCAGCCCCCGGGAAATTATGTCGGAAAATCCGACACCATTTAATAATATCATACAGGCAGATAATATTGCTGCATTGTATAAACAAGTTAACCCATAGAAAATGTAACTTGTAGTGGAATTTCCGTCTATAGAAAACGGGATATCATTACCACATACTATTATAAATTCACCACCTATTATGGTGGGAATTATTCTTAAATACATTAGTCTTTGGACTTTACCATCATAAAAACATCTCATATAAATTAACTTAATTATCAGAATTAAAATAGAGTAAATGTGACCCTTCTATCACTTACTGTCATCTGGACAATGTAGGCCAGTAGCGTCAGTGAGGAGGGAGTGGGCAGCCATTGTTATTGTACTTAGACCAGAGGCATGGGAGCAATTCGGCTCCTGTTAATTTTACTTGGACGAAGTGTTATGGAAACCAAAGGTGTACCATCATCAACACGCTGTCAACAAATACAAGTTAAGTGTTCTGCTGAAACCCATTTATCTATCATTTGTGGCTATTAATGTCATTAGATAGGGTGAGCCGGTTAGAATACGAGATCGCCTCATACAAAAGGTAATTAAGCCTAGGTCTTTATGGTTCCTTGTACAGTGTTTTCTCTGATATAGCTGTCATATATTAGGATTCTGGCTTCATAGCTAGCGCCCTTTTGACAGGTCAAGACGAGGAAGCATGCTTTGCGTACCAGTTACTGGGTGATGGAAGCTACCTCAAAGAGGATAATTTGGTGTCTACATCCTGGTTATACCTGGTGGACTAAGGCCTGCTGTACAAATAAGATAAGGAACCTCTTCAATATATGTAGTTTAATACAGTAGTTTGATTGGCTGCATATATATAAATTTAATATAAACCCCCCTAATGTGTAGAGGATCGATTTGTGAGATTATTGCAGAAATACAGTCCACTTATCTTCATACAAATTGCTATCGAAGTATACAAATTAACGTAAATATAAATTATATATAAATTCATATAAATTAAATAAATATAAATCTCACAGGTCCGTTCCCACACTGGTCAAAGACTGGACCGTGGGGACACTAAGCCCCGAAATCATCTCAAGATAACCTCAATATATGATACATTGGAAATATGTGCAAGATATAAGAACACATTTGTGATGCATGTAACACAGTGTCTTCAGACAGTACGGATGTTCTACTGCCATAATATTGTGTAAGTGTTCATTATACATAGGATTGGCAAGAAAAAACAAAAGAAGTGTATTTGGAACTGTGCACAAAAAATTAATAAAAATATATATGTGGCAACTCGTGCATCTTGAACCTGGCGCGCTACTGCCCCCCTCTCCTCCTCACCCCCCCCCCCCCCCCGGGGAGTCTACGCCACAGGTGACCAGCAAATAGTGATTTTGAGTTTATTTTTACATTTCTGTAATCAGGGAACAGTATTTAACACATTAACACATTTAAAAAAAAATCCCAAGATTTTATTTCCTGCGCACAGATGGGGTGTAATATTTGGAGGCCGAGCAGCACAGTGGTTAATCCGCGTAATACATACAGTACATATACGATGGGAGTAACTGTAATGAAATCGCGCAATACATACATATGCAGTTTCTGTTCAATATGCAACCCCTGTTCTGAAACTCTTCTTGGACAAATGTAATTTGTCCTTGCCCTTTTGGCCAAGGACTGTCTAGAAGGTAACGATCTCCCAACCAAGAAAGCAAATACTCCCATTGCAGAATTTGAAATAGTAGACGGGGTACTATACCACATTATGGAGACCCCAACTATATCAGTATATCAACTATTTATCCCCGACGCCCTAAGAAATGCGGCGTTAAAACTGGTCCACTCTTCCAAGATTGCAGGTCATCCCAGGACTTACAAATCGTTCATGCGGGCTAAACAATCATTTTATTTCCCGGGCTTGCTGTCTTATACGGCAAAATTTGTAAGAGAATGTGAACCCTGTCAACGGCATAAGGGGAGTACGCAGGTGCATGCTTCCCTCCAACCCTTCCACGAAATTCATGAACCACTAGCTAGGCCAGTGAAGAGCAGGGGTGCCATAGGCACAATCAGAGAACACTGTATAAACATCAGAGGTCCACGGTTGTTTAACACCCTCCCAGCGAGCATCATAAATATTGCCAGAACAACCGTGGACATCTTCAAGAGGAAACTAGACTGTTTCCTGCGAGGAGTACCGGACCAACCGGGCTGTGGTGGGTATGTGGGCCTGCGGGCCGCTCCAAGCAACAGCCTGGTGGACCAAACTCTCAAGTCGAGCCTGGCCTCGGGCCGGGCTTGGGGAGTAGAAGAACTGACAGAACCCCATCAACCAGGTATTAAGGTAGGTAATAGGGTTGGGGCTGACCTAATTGACCTACACAATAGTTATACTGGGCATAGGTATGTGTTAGTGTTAGTGGATCATTTGTCAAGGTTCATGACCCTTATCTCGTTGGAGAGGAAAGAGCCAGAGACAGTGGCAGAAGCATTCCTCCATAAATTTGTTTGTATATTTGGCCCCGGAAAACCCTGGTTACAGGTCGAGGATCTGAAATTCTAAACTAATTATTTGCTAAGGTATGTACCTTGGTGCAGACCAACTCAGCCTTAACAGCTGCGTTCCATCCCCAGGCCAACGGAATGGTTGAACGTATGAATCGTCCAATCAAGGATACCCTGGCCATTCTATGTAGTTCTGATCCCTTGGGGTGGGTGTCAAGTTTACCATATGTCCAAATGGCTATCAATACAGCTGTTCACAAAAGCATTAACACCCAACCGATGTTCTTGTTTACCGGATATTCCTGTAATTTCACGTCGGGCTTGATAAATAATCACCAGGTTCATTACGGGGAAGATTACCCCTCTTCAGTGGTGCAGAAGATGCATGGTGCCTGGAGAGCGGCCGCTGAAGCCTCCAGGCAGGCCCAAGTGAAGTATGCTTACTACTATGACAGAGAGGTCAAGCCAATGAAAATACAGGAAGGCTCCATTGTGTTATTGTTGTCTGAAAATAACCAATGGGGCCAGAGTAGAGCCTTGCAGGATAGGTGGAAGGGACCATACAGAGTGATTCGAAAGACTGGCCCCGTAAATGTCTTAATCAAACACATTTATAATAGGGAGCAGAAATTGATCCATGGTAATAAATTAAAAATATTCCACCCCAAAGAAGAATTACACTTGCCCCATGCAGAGCTAGACAATCAGGATACCAATGAGGCCATAGAAGAGGAAAGTGACCCCCTGTTAGAGTTGCTGAGTGGACATGTTAGACCTACCCATGCAATGCAGACCAGATCGAAAACTAGACTCGATCCACCCTAGGTGGCCAGTCTCTACTATCCAAATGTATTGTTGTATATTATGTTTAGCTAGTTAGGTAAGGCACCGCTACAACTCTATGCACTTGTCGTTGTTGGTCTGCCTGTTTTGTAAATCCCTTCAGGGATGATTTTATGAGTTGTGACCATGGAGACCCCACTTATGTTTGTCTTGACCCTCAACAGACTGTTGGCACCTGTCTCTGGACACTCAAAAAAGGTGACACCCCTAGGGTCAACACTTGCATCAGAGGAGCTTCAGCATATTTCAACAATCCTAAGTATTGTAGTACAGGTTGATGATAATGTGTGGTGTCCTAGAGAACATAAAGGTACAGTGTTTTTGAAAAATAGACGAGATAACAGGAATGTGCCAGGGGAAGTGAAAAATCAGATGAGAAAAAGTTGCCCTAGTGTTTCCAGTGCAGAGAAGAACATTCAAGATGGCCGCCAGCAAGAGGAAAAACAAAACAGAGCTTGATTTTGCGGGATTCAATGAAGAAAGCATTGATATAAGCAGTCTACATAACAAGTTGGTAAAATTAGATACTATAGTGAACTCTTACGTAGAAATAATTAGTAAATTGACAGAAAGTAATGACCATTTGAATAGCAAAGTTTTATGTCTTGAGGGTTTAGTGAAAAACTTGTGCAAGGATAAAAATCAATTGGAAACAAATTGCAAAGCCATGGAAGAAGAAAATAAACTCTTAAAAATAGCTTTGGAAGAAGTTAAAGTAAATTTAAACATAAATGACTACAATAGGTTAGGTAAGGAAATTCAACAGGAGAAACAGCTTTTGTCAGCACAGATGGAGGAAGTTACGCAGGGAATAGAACAGTGCAAGAAAGATATGCAACTCACCTATGCACAAGTGGCCAAGGAGAAGGAAAGAATTGAAGAAGCAGTAAAGGAAGCCAAACACTGCAGCAACCAAGATAAAACAAACATTCGGCTGGAAGTAAGAAAGAAATTGGCATCTAACCCGAAGTTAGTGCAAAACACAGTTGATCGGAGTAAGTCCCTGATAATTTTTGGTTGCAAAGAAAAGAAGATAACATCTAGGTCAGAAAGAGCTGTAGAAGAAGCGAAAGTAGTTGATAAAATAGTTGACCTCGTGGAAGGTCTTACTACCATAGAGAATGTGTGCGACTACAGGAGAATAGGCAGGTATGTAAAAGGGAAAGATCGACCTTTGAGGATCACCCTAAATGGTGCCAGACAGATGGAAGAAGTACTAAATAATGCTAGAAAATTACAAAGTGATGAGGAAGGGAAAGTATGGTCGTTAAGACGAGATCTTTCAAAAGAGGACAGAGAGAAGCTGAAACTGAACCTCGCCGAGGCAAATCGTTTAAATGAGAGCAGGAATGAAGAAGAAATCAATTTTTTTTTCTACAAAGTGATAGGGATAGGCAGACCAGTAAAGTGGTACATAAAGGTAAACCAACAAAATCAATAGAGAGAGGGGGGACAAGTTCCTGAAGATTGCATACACCAACATAGATGGAGTAAGATCAAAGATACTGGAGTTAAGTGATATAATACAGCTGCAGACACCAGACATTGTTGCACTCACGGAGACCAAACTTGAAGATGCTATTTTAAATGAGGTCATATTCCCAAGGGGCTACTCAATTTGGAGACGGTACAGAAAAATCAGGAAAGACGGTGGCGTTGCTCTGCTGGTGAAAGAACACCTAAAGGTGAACGAAATAATGACTGCCAATCCACAAGAAGTTGACATAATAGCACTAGAGATCTGCCATGAGGATGATAAACTAATGATCATAAATGCATATAGTCCACCGCCAAGCAGCACATGGTCAAAGAAGGAGCTAGATAGTAAACGAGAAGGTCTTATAACAATAATGAGAGAGATTATAGCGAGAACGGATAACGATAGATCACGACTGTTGATAGTCGGTGACTTCAACTTGAAATCCATAGACTGGGAAGCATATGAAGCTAAAACAGAAGATTTTTGTACCTGTAGATTTGTAGACCTCATCCTGGAAACATTCTTGTATCAACATGTTAAACAAGCTACGAGGATGAGGGAAGGGGACGTTCCCTCCATGCTAGATTTGATATTTACCAGGAAGGAGGAAGAGATATTTGATATTCAGTACCTTCCTCCCTTCGGTAAAAGTGACCATGTCTTTTTGGGAATAAAATATGCAATGCGTTATAATCTGGAAGAAAATAAGGAGGTTGAAGCAGTTGAAAAACCAGACTTCAGGAGAGGACATTATGGCGACCTCAGAATTTTTTTTAGTGAGTATAATTGGACAGACTTGATGCTAGGCAAGGAAGTGAATGAGATGTATGTCAAGTTTTGTGAAATATATAAAAATAAAAAATAAAATAAAATGTTTATTTAGGTAAGGTACATACATACAATAAATTTTTACAAAGATTGGTTGACTTATAGGTAGAGCTAGTACATACAATGCCTAAAGCCACTATTACGCAAAGCGTTTCAGGCATGATAAACTTAAATGACAAGCTTAATACTAATTGAGCATAATGAGTAGAATGAAAACAAGAAATGAAAACATAGATGAAAAAGCAGAACAAATACAATTATGTCGACAAACAGCGCTCTTTAAAAAAAAAAAAAAAAAAAACAGACATTGGTTGACAATAGAAGGGTAAGGTAGGTTACAGGGAATTTATTAGGTATAGTTTCGTTTTTAACTTAAAAAAATGATAAAATGATATATGATAAAGGCACAAATTTTTTTATACCAAAACAGAGATGCAGAACTAGGAAACAGGATTGGTTCAATAGAAATTGCGAGAGGGCCAGAGATCAAAAGACACAAAAATGGAATCAATTCAGGAAGAGGCCAAACCCCCAAACATACCAGCGATACAAAGATGCAAGAAACAACTACACGGCAGTGAGGAGAGAGGCAGAAAGAAATTTTGAAAAAGGGATTGCAGACAAATGTAAAACAGAACCAGGTCTATTCTAAAATTTCACAAACAACAAATTGCAGGTAAAGGATAATATTCAGAGGTTGAAAATGGGAAATAGATTCACGGAAAATGAAAAGGAAATGTGTGAAACACTAAACGAAAAGTTCCAAAGTATGTTTGTACAAGATGAAATCTTTAGGGGATCCAGACAATAAGAATTCCAGAGAACAACATAGAGCACATAGAGGTGTCTAGAGACGAAGTGGAAAAAATGCTCAAGGAGCTAAATAAGAACAAAGCAGTTGGTCCAGATGGAGTTTCAACATGGGTTCTGAGAGAATGTGCACCTGAGTTCAGCATTCCACTTTAACTGATTTTTCAGGCATCCCTGTTTACAGGAGTTGTAGCTGATGTGTGGAAAAAGGCTAACATAGTTTCAGAACAACAAAAGTGGAAACAGGAAAGACCCCCTTAATTATAGACCTGTATCATTGACAAGTGTAATAGTCAAAATATTGGAAAAAATAATTAAAACTAAATGGGTAGAACACCTGGAAGAAAACGATATAATATCAGACAGACAGTATGGTTTTCGATCTGGAAGATCCTGTGTAACGAACTTACTCAATTTTTATGATCGAGCCACAGAGATTTTACAGGAAAGAGATGGTTGGGTTGACTGCATCTATCTGGACATAAAAAAGGCTTTCGACAGAGTTCCACATAAGAGGTTGTTCTGGAAACTGGAACATATTGGAGGAGTGACAGGTAAGCTACTAACATGGATGAAAAATTTCCTAACTGACAGAAAAATGAGGGCCGTGATCAGAGGCAAGGTATCGGATTGGAGGAATGTCATGAGTGGAGTACCACAAGGTTCAGTTCTCGCACTGGTAATGTTCATTGTCTACATAAACGATCTACCAGTGGGAATACAGAATTATATGAACATGTTTGCTGATGATGCTAAGATAATAGGGAAGATAAGAAACCTAGATGATTGTCATGCCCTTCAAGAAGACCTGGACAAAATAAGTATATGGAGCAACAATTGGCAAATGGAATTTAATGTGAATAAATGCTATGTTATGGAATGTGGAATAGGAGAACATAGTCCTCACACAACCTATAAATTATGTGAGAAATCTTTAAAGAATTCTGGCAAAGAAAGGGATCCAGGGTGGTTCTAGATAAAAAACTCACCTGAGGACCACATTAAGAAGATTGTGCGAGGAGCCTATGCTACACTTTCTAACTTCAGAATTGCTTTTAAATACATGGATGGAGAAATACTAAAGAAATTGTTCACAACTTTTATTAGACCAAAGCTGGAATATGCAGCGGTTGTATGGTGCTCATATCTTAAGAAGCACATCAACAAACTGGAAAAGGTGCAAAGACATGCTACTAAGTGGCTCCCAGAACTGAAGGACAAGAGCTACGAGGAGAGGTTAGAGGCATTAAATATGCAAAAACTAGAAGATAGAAGAAAAAGAGGCGATATGATCACTACGTTCAAAATAGTAACAGAAATCGATAAAATTGATAGGGAAGAATTCCTGAGACCCGAACTTCAAGAAGAGGTCATAGATTTAAACTAACGAAACAAAGCTGCTGGAGAAATATACGAAAATTCACTTTTGTAAACAGAGTGGTAGATGGTTTGAACAAGTTCAGTGAGAAGGTGGTGGAGGCCAAAACAGTCAGTAATTTCAAAGCATTATATAACAAAGAGTGCTGGGGAGACGGGACACCACGAGCGTAGCTGTCATCCTGTAACTACACTTAGGTAATTACATCATAGTGTGGAGGGCCTGCAACCGACCAACATGCGGAACACCCAACGGATAGCCCCTGGACAGCCACACACTGTTCTGTTCGGACAGAACAGACCACGGAGGGAGGTGGAGGAGAGGTAGGGCTAGTCTTTGTAATAAGATGAACATACACCAAGAAGAGGAAGCCAGTAAGAAGCAGAAGAACGAAGAGGAAAGAAATGAGGAATAATGGTCCTGCACCTCAATGAAACTGAAAGAAAAGGTACAGGGTAAAGTACGGCCTTTAGTTTTAAAGTTACCATGGAATACTGGGTGTCACGTACCCAGGAGTCTCCCTTTTGAGTTCCCTTATGGTTGTCAAGTGACCATCATAGTCGTTAGTGTGTCTCGACTTGGGTTTTCCCTTGTAGACCACGGGTACAGTCAAATCAAGAAGGAGATATGTGTCAACAGTGTGGCATCTTGTTGTGACAGTATGTCACCTGAGTGACAGCCAGGTTTTGGCTCAAGTTACTCAAACTAACAGATGTCAGTAACCTAAGGTATGATCCAGAAGGGTTCTACCAGTTGCAGCCACGTCTACGCCTGCAATCCAAGAGCTTAAGTCTACAGCATGCATACCTCCCTCATATTCCCCTCCGTTGGTCTGGTGAGTCTTGACAGGTCAAGCGGGACAGTTCTGGAAGTTACCCAGAAGGTGTGATGCTAGTTGTAAGTTGCAGTGCCTCCTGCTGTGTCGAACAAGTAGAGCAATCACCACTTGTGTCTTTAGTTAAAGGATACATTGTTTGTTTCATTTAACTAGCTAGTAGCCCCACTTGAATGGTTACATTTTGTCTGAAGTACTAAGAAAAATTTACGTAAATTCTTCAAATTTACATGAATTTTTCTTTTCTCCCTGTCCCCCCAGGAAGGGGAATTATGTAAGAGAGAGAGACCCTTGTGTAGGGAGAAATAGCAGTGTTAAATGTTGAAAACCAGTCTGGTACTTTTACTCCTGCAGATATACAGAGCATCATCTTAGCAGGTAATCTCCTAAAAACCAATGTAACAAAACTAATAAAACATTTAAAAAACAGATTCAATGCAAGAAAATATTGAGAAACAACAGTGTTAAATGTAGAAAAACAGCTTGGAACCCGCCAAACACACACCGAAACTACGATGTTGGTACAACGTTCGAACAAGTTTTAACACCTAACAAGTTATACAACCAATATAGCACGTTGTAACAACGTTCTAATACGTCACAAACACGTTAAGCCAAGATGTAACAACTTTATTACAAGTTGTAACAAGCGGAAAATAGAAACAGTTACGATTTGTGTTTCCAAGGAACATTATAGGACATATAAATGAACTATTGGGAAATGTGTATGACATGTACAGGGATGAGGCATTACTGGAACTGGGCAGGAAGCACATGGGTAAGGCCTCCTTCATTCACTTGGGAGAAGGAGGCAGTGAGGATAAGATCAATATCTTGGATAGTCTCCCACAAATACGATAAGTGCAGTAATATAGATGTTTATAGCGGTGCTTCCCTTCTTGTATAAGTTAGAGATAGGAATTTGTAGAAATAAGGATTTTAGAACCCTGTGTGTAGGGCGAGTAGTGTGTTGTTAATTCAGATACCTGTGTTCAGCTGTGTGTCATATGGGGTTATCCACATTTACTGTGTACATCCATCTGTGTATTGTGGTCAGAGGAGTGTATTGTTAAAACCCATGACCTTTGTAGTGACCCAAGAGGAGTGGAAGGGAGAAATGACCTTAAGTCCCAGTTTGTAGAGGCCTATTCCGTTTTGTAGTCCCTTGAGCCAGTGGTCTCCTGAGGTGTGTATTGGTGGAAAGGAATCTTCCTTCCCCTTTTGTCTGTATCAATCCTGTGATGTATCCAAATAGCCCTTCCCCCCCCCCCCTGTTCTAATCAGTGTGAGGAAATCGGGTATTTAAAAAAAAAACGCTTTTGTAAAATTGTACCCCAAGGCGTATTTCTTGTCCCATGTAGTTAGAACTGGTGATTATTGCTATATAGATCCCTGCACTTCCATTATTTATAAGAAAGTGAGAGCGGGTGTTGTTAGCGATACTCTAGGGTACGGCTTTCCATCCCGTACCTTACACCACCAAGAACTGACATGTTTAAAAGTGATTAAAACTAGAGACCCCCGTGGAGAGTATATCTTTGCCTGCTTCAGAGTCAAAGGTAGCGAGGCTGTCCAGACTGTGGGAGCAGTATACAGAATTCCTAACACGGATGTGTCTGAATTCAACTCTAACTTTCGAAATCTAATCCTAGAGAACAGACTGAACAAAAACCATTTAATAATTTCTGGGGATTTTAATATTGACCTCTGTGAGCCTGATAACCCTCCTGCTGCTAGTTTCCTCAACTGTGTGAATTCCTGCTTCCTCATACCCTTAATCACTAGACCTACTAGAATCATTAATAGTACTGCCAAAGCTCTTGATCACATCTGGACCAACATAACCTCTCCGCTTACTTCAAGGATAATCACTGAAAGAACCACTGACCATTACCCCACGTTTCTCCTAACCAACGTTAACAAACCACCTCTAGATACAAGGAAGATAAACTTTGGGCAGCATAATGAAACTTCTATAGGCAATTTTATTGCTGGTTGCTGCTGCTAATATCAACTGAGAGACTGAATTAGGTAACATAGGGAACATCAACCTAGGAGTACAAACACTTCTTCAGAAAACTCTCAGCCTTTATAACTCCCACTGTCCTATGCTAACTAAACAAGTCACAACTAAAAGGCTAAACAATCCATAGCTTACAAAGGGGATACTTAAATATATTAATAAAAAACATAACCTTGAGAAGAAGTATAGTAATCGTCTCCAAAGAATTTTCAAAGATTTACTTATCAACGCTGTCAAAAATAATTAGGAAAGCCAAAACAAAATACTATGAAAATAAAATCACCTAAATTAAGGGCAACATTAAGAAAACATGGAGCACTATTTCCCAAATATTGGGATAAAAAAAATGTTTGATTAATAAACAAATACTTCTATCCAATGACGATGGTGTGCTTTCAGCCTCTGACACTGCTATTGAATTCAATAGATTCTTCTCCTCCATTAGAACATCCCTTGCTCATGATATTCCATCCTCACTCACTAATATTAAAGACTACCTTACAGGTAACTATCCAGAGTCCCTGTACCTAACTCCTGCTAACTCCTCTGATGTTAATGAAGTAATCCTTTCCCTTAAAACTAAGTCAAGCGCCCTTGATGAGATACTATCTCTGATTTACAAAAAAGCCTCCAGTTTTCTAGCTGCTGCCATTGCATTGCTCTTCAACAAATCACTTGAACTACAAACCTTCCTGGATACTCTAAAAAAGTGAGAGTAACCCCAGTCCATAAATGTGGTGATCTCACTGATGTCAACAATTACAGACCTATATCAATTCTACCAACCTTGTCAAAAATATTTGAAAAGTTAATCTGCAAGCAGCTTTACTCTTATCTAGCCAAGCACAATATACTTAGCTCTTGCCAATATGGTTTCAAACCCAATAAAAGCACTAACGATGCACTGATTAGTATGATTAACTTGATACATACTAGACTAAAATGAGTTCCCTGTTGGGTTATTTGTGGACCTACGAGAGGTTTTTGACACTGTCAACCATCAAAACCTTCTTCTTAAATTACAACATTATGGAGTCAGAGGTCACTCCCTGCAGTACATTAAGTCTTACCTTACTGACAGGCTTCAGTATGTTACTGTGAATAATTCAATTTCTCCCACCCTACCCATAAACATTGGTGTTCCCCAGGGCAGCATACTTGGCCATCTCTTTCTCATCTACATTAATGACATTCCAAACGCCTCACGACACCTCAAACCAGTCTTATTTGCTGATGCCACAACCTTCATTTACTCCAGTCCTGACCCCCTTGCTCTAAATGTCACAGTAAATACTGAGCTAAATAAAGTCCATCTTTGGCTAACTGCCAACAAACTCACCCTTAACATTGACAAAACTTTCTATATTTTGTTTGGTAATAAATCCTCAAATGAAATTAATCTAAGAATAAACAATATCCAAATTACTAACAAAGTTGATGGTGAATTCCTTTGTATCCTCATCGATAACAAGCTGAATTTCCAGGGACACATTCTAAATATAGCAAAAAAAGTTTCTAAAACTGTTGGCATTCTTTCTAAGATCAGATATTATGTACCTCGCCCTGCCCTGGTGACGCTCTATTACTCTCTCGTCTATCCTTATCTCAACTATGGTATTTGTGCTTGGGGTTCTACTACCCAAAATCATTTATGTCCTCTAATTACTCAACACAAAGCTGCTATTAGGACAATATCCAACTCTGGCCCCAGACATCACTCGGTACCCCTACTCAAATCTTTGAATATGTTAGATATTAAGTCACTGCACATCCTCTCATGTGTATTCTATATATTTAAAATTCTGAACTGTAATGTCAATCATGACCGTAAAAGCTTCTTAGAAGGTTGTAACAAAACTCATGGGCACCACACAAGAAACAAATACCTATTTGATATTCCAAGAGTATGACTTAATCAAACTAGAAATGCTATACAAATCAAAGGACCCATAATGTAGAATGACCTTCCAATCAAGTCAAAGACTGTACCTCTCTCAACCAGTTTAAGATAAAAACTAAAAACTACCTAATAAACTCCATGTAACCTACCTTACCCTTAAATGTCAACCCATGTCTTATTATTGTAATCAATGTTTTTTGTTGATCAACTTGTATAATTGCTATTCTCTGCCTTTCCCCCCCCCCCCTTTCAACGCAATTTATACTTTAAGCTAAATTACAATTAAGTTTTAGTTTAAGTGTTTTTTTCCTCACCTTGCTCGAAACGCTATGCGTACTAGTGGCTTTAGGTATTGTATGTACTACCTCTATCTTTAAATCCATCATTATGTATGTAACTCAATGGTGCACCCTGTCAGAGTAAATGAGACAAATGTATGTGAATGCATGTGTGTGTATATATGTATGTATATGCGTGTGTGTATGTATATGTATGGGTATAAAGTATATATGGAAGCTGATCAGAATTACATTTCACCTTTGTGAATGTACATTAATGACACTATGTAAAAGACACATCAAACACTTTATGTAGGGCATACGTAAATCTGTGTATCTATGTATTTACGTATGTAGGTTAGCATGGCATTTTAAAAGCACCGAATCACCTTCTGTGGTTGAGTGTTCAATAAATCCTTGAACACTTCTCTAACCCTATTTAACACTTCTCTAACCCTGTTTAACACTTCTCTAACCCTGTCCATGGAGGACAGAAGAAAATGTATATATGCTGGTTAGCATTGTAAATGTGTGGCCACGTCTGTGATAGAAAATAATAATAATAAAAAAAAATGGATGTACCTTTACCTGAATAAAGAATCTGAATCTGATGGTGAGTGTATTATTGACATCAACATGATAGCCCACACATACTAATAGTACAACAAGAATAAAATTGTCCTTACCATCATTAATGGGTAGAAGTTGTGTTTGCTATCGTCCTGGGTAGCCGAGCAGAGACTGGAAGCAGTATTACCTATTAGGGGAAAAAGACAACAAATTTAAGGTTTCTATGACTAAATTTTTCCCACCAAAACATAGTAAAAGTTTAGAAAAATTAAATACTGCAAAAAATTTGGTATTGTGCTTTGACCAGACGTTAGGAGGGTGAGCAAGTTTAAAGAGAGCGGGTAGGAGTAAGGAGGGTGGGGCAGGAGTAAGGAGGGTGGGCAGGAGTAAGGAGGGTGGGCAGGAGTAAGGAGGGTGGGCAGGAGTAAGGAGGGTGGGCAGGAGTAAGGAGGGTGGGCAGGAGTAAGGAGGGTGGGCAGGAGTAAGGATGGTGGGTAGGAGTAAGGAGGGTGGGCAGGAGTAAGGAGGGTGGGCAGGAGTAAGGAGGGTGGGCAGGAGTAAGGAGGGTGGGCAAGAGTAAGGAGGGTGGGTAGGAGTAAGGAGAGTAGGCAGGAGTAAGGAGGGTGGGCAGGAGTAGGGAGGGTGGGCAGGAGTAAGGAGGGTGGGCAGGAGTAAGGAGAGTAGGCAGGAGTAAGGAGGGTGGGCAGGAGTAGGGAGGGTGGGCAGGAGTAAGGAGGGTGGGTAGGAGTAAGGAGGGTGGGCAGGAGTAAGGAGGGTGGGCAGGAGTAAGGAGGGTGGGTAGGAGTAAGGAGAGTAGGCAGGAGTAAGGAGGGTGGGCAGGAGTAAGGAGAGTAGGCAGGAGTAAGGAGGGTGGGTAGGAGTAAGGAGGGTGGGCAGGAGTAAGGAGGGTGGGCAGGAGTAGGGAGGGTGGGCAGGAGTAAGGAGAGTAGGCAGGAGTAAGGAGGGTGGGCAGGAGTAGGGAGGGTGGGCAGGAGTAAGGAGAGTAGGCAGGAGTAAGGAGGGTGGGCAGGAGTAGGGAGGGTGGGCACGAGTAAGGAGAATAGGCAGGAGTAAGGAGGGTGGGCAGGAGTAAGGAGGGTGGGCACGAGTAAGGAGGGTGGGCAGGAGTAAGGAGGGTGGGCAGGAGTAAGGATGGCGGGAATGAGTAAGGAGGGTGGGCAGGAGTAAGGAGGGTGGGCAGGAGTAAGGAGGGTGGGCAGGAGTAAGGAGGGTGGGCAGGAGTAAGGATGGCGGGATTGAGTAAGGAGGGTGGGCAGGAGTAAGGATGGCGGGAATGAGTAAGGAGGGTGGGCAGGAGTAAGGATGGCGGGAATGAGTAAGGAGGGTGGGCACGAGTAAGGAGAGTAGGCAGGAGTAAGGAGGGTGGGCAGGAGTAAGGAGGGTGGGCAGGAGTAAGGAGGGTGGGCACGAGTAAGGAGGGCGGGAATGAGTAAGGAGGGTGGGCAGGAGTAAGGAGGGTGGGCACGAGTAAGGAGGGTGGGCAGGAGTAAGGAGGGTGGGCAGGAGTAAGGAGGGTGGGCAGGAGTAAGGAGGGTGGGCAGGAGTAAGGAGGGTGGGCAGGAGTAAGGATGGCGGGAATGAGTAAGGAGGGTGGACAGGAGTAAGGATGGCGGGAATGAGTAAGGAGGGTGGGCACGAGTAAGGAGAGTAGGCAGGAGTAAGGAGGGTGGGCAGGAGTAAGGAGGGTGGGCAGGAGTAAGGAGGGTGGGCACGAGAAAGGATGGCGGGAATGAGTAAGGAGGGTGGGCAGGAGTAAGGAGGGTGGGCACGAGTAAGGAGGGTGGGCAGGAGTAAGGAGGGTGGGCAGGAGTAAGGAGGGTGGGCAGGAGTAAGGAGGGTGGGCAGGAGTAAGGAGGGTGGGCAGGAGTAAGGAGGCTGGGCAGGAGTAAGGAGGGTGGGCAGAAGTAAGGAGAGTAGGCAGGAGTAAGAAGGGTGGGCAGGAGTAAGGAGGGTGGGCAGGAGTAAGGAGGGTGGGCAGGAGTAAGGAGGGTGGGCAGGAGTAAGGAGGGTGGGCAGGAGTAAGAAGGGTGGGCAGGAGTAAGGAGGGTGGGCAGGAGTAAGGAGGGTGGGCAGGAGTAAGGAGGGTGGGCAGGAGTAAGGAGGATGGGCAGGAGTAAGAAGGGTGGGCAGGAGTAAGGAGGGTGGACAGGAGTAAGGAGAGTAGGCAGGAGTAAGGAGGGTGGGCAGGAGTAAGGAGGGTGGGCAGGAATGTGGAAGGGGGTATGGGCGGGTTCTCGGCTGCCTCCCCTCCCTCTCTGACAGCCTACTAATACAAACCATGTGCATTAACCCTTAGACCGCGCAATACATATATAGATGATTTGAGAAACAAAACCGGAACGTGCAATACATTGATAGCTGTTTTAGTGTCTAGCACCTTAATTTAAATGCCCCGCGTGGGATAGGGGCAGCTATAGTGCAACCACGACCGATAGTTGACAGATGCCACCAGAAAAAAAATCGTGGCCAACATTCCTTGGTGTGAGAGCTACAGTATTGTGTGAGTCACCAAGGCTGATGCACGCACCATGAGCGCACAGCACTGCTGTTCAGCTTGTGACCACAGCATCGCCTAAAAATGTCAAAATATATATGTTTATGCTATTATTTAGCAATGATTGTATTACAGAAGACCCCTGACTGTGATAAAACTGACCAGGATTCTGATAATAGCAGGATTGTGGTGATATTTATGATTGATATAATGGTGATATTTATGATTGGTGATATTTATGATATTTATGATTGATATTTATGATTTATGATATATATGATTGTGATGCAATTATTAGTCTCCTTGATATAATTTACTCAGCCCTTGACAAAAATGAGTTTCCAATTGGACTCTTCATTGACCTGAGAAAGGCCTTTGATACTGTTAATCACAATTACCTCTTACGTAAACTCCATCATTATGGAATTCGAGGCCATACACTGGACTATATCCAATCCTATCTTTGTGATAGACACCAATGTGTAGCCATCAATAATATAACCTCTCCCACTCTACCAATAACCGTTGGAGTGCCACAGGGCAGCATTTTGAGACCTCTCTTATTTCTTATTTACATCAATGATCTGCCTAATGTCTCTAACATTCTGAAACCTATTTTGTTTGCTGATGATACTACCCTCATCTACTCTAACCCCAACCCACATACACTAAATAATGTTGTTAATAATGAACTAAAAAAAAGTCCACTTATGGATGTTAACCAACAAACTAACACTTAACATAGAAAAGACCTACTACATCTTATTTGGAAGCAAATCTACAAATACAATTCAGCTTCAGATAGACAATGTAAACATTAGCAATAAAAATTATGGAAAGTTTCTCGGCCTATTCCTAGACAAGAGACTCAACTTCAGTACCTACATACAACACATAACTAAGAAAGTCTCTAAAACAGTTGGTATACTCTCCAAAACCAGATATTATGTACTTAACTCTGCTCTCATCTCTCTATATTATGCACAAATCTATCCCTATCTTAATTATGGTATCTGTGCATGGGGTTCAACCACTGCAAACCACCTCAAGTCCATCATTACCCAGCAAAAATCTGCTATCAGAATAATAATAAATTCTGCTTTCAGACAACACTCAGCCCCCTTGTTTAACTCCCGAAACATGCTAAACATAATCTCACTCCACAAATTCTCTTGTGTTAACTACATTTACAAAACCCTGTTCTTAAATGCAAATCCTGCTCTGAAACTCTTCCTGGACAGATGTAATAGGACCCATTATCACCACACCAGAAATAAATATCTCTTTGATATCCCCAGAGTCAAACTTAATTTGTGTAAACACTGTATGCAAATAAAGGGACCCAGTCTATGGAACTCACTCCCTATTGAATTGAAAAGCTGTCCAACTTTTGCATCATTCAAAAACAATACTAAAAAGTACCTAATTTCATCTTCATAGTTTTTTACCTTTTGCTTTAAAACTGCACTGTATCTATTGCTACCCAATCTTTATGTACCCAATCTGAACATCTTTATCATTGCGATCATTGCTGTCTTCTTATATGTGCTGTCAATCTGCTGTATGGTGTCTATTAATCTTGTTTAAATTACCAATCAAGCTGTCAATGTAATCAATCAGAGCTTTAATATACCAATGTGCTTTAATATACTTACTAATCTCTCTCATCTCATTTTTTGTTCTTGCAATGTATTTGTTATCATTTTATTAATTCTGATAGAATTTACCTACTTAAAATTATCTGTTAGATTAAGGACCTGCCCGAAACGCTGCGCGTACTAGTGGCTTTACAAGAGTGTAATTACTGTACTATGCTATGTATTCTCACAAACCCAATGTACCTTCTTGTATATAAATAAATAAATAAATAAATAAATATATAAATATTTAGCGCTGTGCTCCATGGATGGAGGAGTAATGCGGTGGGAGGGAGGGTGGTGGCGTCGTCTTCTGACTGTGTGTGGCCACCTTTTATTGACTGCACTCACCATATCAGCTTAGTGGTTCGCTATGGCGAACACAAATGTAGATACTTATATATAATGTGATTACAGAGTGTAATAACAGCAATAGAAGTATGTTGGGAGCCGCTATTTTGGTGAGGAAGGTGGGTCGTCTGCACGACTTGTCATGTTGTTTACTGGTGGCCACTATGGTGTTTGGGCACCATACCAGCTTACTTGTATAAGTATGGTGAATAAAACAGGTAGATACTTATATATAATGTGTGTATATAGCGTAATAACACCACAAACCGTATTGTTGGAGGACAAATATTAGTGCATCTGGCCTTGAGGGCGGCCGCCGATCAGCTGACTGTGTGAGTAGCTACATCTTTCTGCCTTTACTCACCATACAAGCTTAGATGTACAGTTATGGTGAACAAAACATGTAAATACTTATATATAATGTCTGTGTATAGTGAATAAATGCAAAAACAGTATTGTGGGAGGAGAATGAGGGCGAGTGAGGTGTTGTTGAGGGAGAGAGTGGCAGTGAGTGGCTGGCTGGTGTGTGGCGGTCACTCCTTGTTGCATTTTGACTCATAAGACCAACTTAGTGGTTCGTTATGGTGAGCAAAACATGCAGATACTTTTATATAACCTGTGTATATAGTGTAATAACAGCTAAACTATTTGTTTATTGTTTTATGAACATAATAATTGAATCACTAATATGCACACCATAATTTTGAGTACAGCGATGGTTTATTATATAAATATATCACAATACACATCATTGAATAATATTACTGCAAAACACTAAGAAAAAATCAATCAGAGACATTGAATTTATTAGGTAATAATATATTTGTAGCAACTGCCGCCTGACAGCTCGGGTGGAGTAGACCTCGTCTGGCGAAGGCTCTATCATCGCCCCTTTTTTTGCCAGACTTCCCTACCATATTGCGCCTAAAATATGCCAGCTACGATTTTTTTGTTATTTTTTCCATGATCAGGTGTTACGGACCCGAATCCAGCGTCCGAGCACGGAGCAGTGACGACCGCGCCATCTGTGGGTCAGCTCCCGAAACCCCCTCCAAATGGACGACGACACCTGGTGAGGACGAGGTGTACTGGCCACGAGGGCTAGTATCCAGTCCTGTTTAGTTCATAACACAGCCGCTGCTGACCTCTGGTGAGGTGGTGCTCAGACAACAACGCCATCTATGGAGTGGATACGTCGGGCGTTTGTGTCTAAGCCTGTAAGTGAGGTGCTTTTGTGTGTCCCTGTTACTGATGACGTGTCTGATTACAGAGTCGACCTGGGACTGCTGTAATGGAAGTTGGATCAGTCTACCCAAGGCAGCCGTCTCGTCACCAAGTGTTTGCTGCAGCAGCTGTGAGTCGCCCCCCGGATGAGCACTGTGGTGTTACCCTGCCTGTGAAGCGGCAGTTGAAGGATTGTCATACCCGGGACTGACTGGTGGAGACGCTTAACCACTGGGGTGTTCTGGAAAGGAGAGTGATCTGTGGTATCACACGAGGCTCCTGACTAGGGCACGACCCTAGTATCGCTCGTGGAGTGGCCTAACCAGCGTCGCTGATTTGGAACCTGCCAGCTATCTGCTGGACTTGTGGTTGACGGCCTCCACGACGGTGCCCCCAGTGGAACTGTGTTTTGGCTGGCCTGTGGCCGGGGTAGACTCAAGATTCTAGAAGGATTCGTCGTGAGGCCACGAGAGCACCAAGAGCTTGGCACCGTGAAGATCCAGAGTCTTCAGAAGAAGACAACCGTGTAGATAATAGTGTTTATACCCCCCCGTGTAATCTTCTTATATATATTTATTGGTGAAGGTGTTAATTATAATATTAAGTTTTTGCCTTTCTTTCCCTTCCCCTTTTAATTTACTTGTGTTACGGATCACATCCCTTGAAAGCCACTACTAGCTTGGGGCCGGATACCCTTCCTCTAACAACATCAGAGTAAGAACCCAGTTGCGACCTGAGAGGGCCGTAACATCAGGGAATACAAATGAACACTTTTATAAGACGAAAGAATTTTTTGGATTTTTTTGTTGCACCTGTGGGTGTTGAACCCATTATGACCCTTAGCAGCCTAAGGGTTAAGCTGCTATAGCCTGGGCTGTAAAAGCTGGAGCTTGGCAAAAAAATATTCGAATTATGTGAAAATTAATATTAAATGCTAAACAAATCAACTTATTGGCTTAAGCATCATGCAAGTTTCATCCCAATATTTTCAAAAATGTATTTTAGACAATTTTGTTTAAAAGGAGAACATTTTGTTAATAAGGAGAACAGCTCCTATTAACTGGAACTGAGGGATAATGCAGTAATAAAGAGACGCAAGCACTTGTCCGATGCACAAAGAAGAATAGTAGCAAGAAGTGTCCACAAAGTAAATATGCAGCTGGTGCCTGTATAGCATTGCTGAGTAATACATAATAATACCAATAATAATAAGTATGTTATGATGCTCTATTTTGTTATATATCATAAAAATGCATTGCCTAATGTTAATATCTGTTACTTTCACCAAAGTCCAATAAATATATTTTTGGGGGGGAGGGGGGAATTTCTTTTTTGTCTCCTTTGTTTATTTTCTCATTTTGTTGTAACCTCTACATCCTGGAGAGTGCATACCCATCCCCTAACTATGTCAAGATAGAATGAAACTGATCATCAAATAAATCAGTCATAACTGGCAGAATTTGGGACTTTGAATTTTTTTGACTGAGTTTTTCACAGATTTCAAATTCTATTTTCTTTGTCTCTTTAGGCGGTTTTGATTAAATTTTTATCCCCTAAATCATTACAATTATCCCAATATTTTGTTTTTTTGAGGGTTATTTTTTCTTGACATCATTCCAACACACATTGACCTACAACTTTCACATATTTGAGTACGAATGCCAAACAACGTTTATTAAAACATATAAGTAAATTAATGAATTAGAACTACTTAATTCATTGTCGATAACTTCAACTTTTATTATCTCAAAAACTAGAGTTTCAAATTTGAGTCAGCTTAAAAAAAATTAAGTTTCTGACCAATTCTCACCATTTTTACAAATAATGTGGACAGCTGTCTGTTCAACGATCCTATTAGAATGGACTTTTCACAAACTCTAAACGTTTGGAGTTATCCTGTTTTTTCTAAATTTGGCGCATAATTCAAATGCCACATTGATGATTTGTTTTTACAGTAAATTAACTGAAAACATATATTCTAAATCTATGAATATGAAGATCCTATACTATTCTGAGAGCATAATAACACCAAGTGAACAATTGGTGATAGTTTATATTTTTGCAGCTGATTTCAAAATCTGAAGTTTTCAATATTCCAATTTTATAATTATTTTTTATTTTCTTATTTTTCAAGTTACGTTTGTGATCATTTAGACAAAGTTGCAGGATTTGCTAGTATGCAGAAAAGATTGCAAAGCATTAGAGAAAATTTGAGAAATTTAACTTTGCCATCGGGTCGTGTCGTAATAAGTATGCCATGCACAGCTTAACACTTCTGCACTCTTGTAACGCCCACCCCCGGCGTCCATAATTTTTCTCTTGAGTCCGAGTCAGTGACGCGAGCAGCATCCACATTTTAAAATATCTGTAACTACTCGATTATCCGGGATTCGAATATCTGGAAAACGCCCTTATACGGCCAAAATCGTGACCGGATAAAGTTATCTCAATATCCGGCCAAAATCTCCATAGGAGCCGGATAATCAGGTGTTTGTCCGGATAAAAAATCTGGGCCGGTTAACTTGCTGCCGATGTTGTAATATCCGGACAGTCAGCCGGACAAGGAGTGAATATTCCGGATATGAAAGCCAGGCCGCGGGACATACAGTATTAATCCTGTACGGCTGTGGCTCGAGGTGCATGGTGTAGGAGGGGGTGGGGTGGGTGGGTCATGTCGGGGGAGAGACCACCTGGCTTCAGAAATTACCATTAATTTTAGAACAATACATCATAGCCAAAAACAAAAGAAGTACTAGTAATTATGTAATAACAAATATATAAGTTTCCTAAAAATAATTTGAACAGGCTGAAGTTTCCTTAAAAAAATATTGAGTTTTTTCCTCCTGGCGGCCTACGTAACGTGTTATAGCTGCCCCAAGTGGACGTGTCCAATCCTGGTCAACCCTTGTGCTCCCGTCCATCGTGTTATACCACAGTGCTGCGCCATTAGTGAAATATTTTTTTAAATAACTTTTTTTATTTTTATAGTAACTATGAACACTTTTGGCCAAGACTATGTCTGGTAGCAGCATCAATCATTCTGGAGATGTTAAGAGGAAGAAGGTTGTCCTAACAATTAAAGACAAGTTACGTGTTAAACAACTTTGTGAAAATTGCCGGTTGATTTCAAGTGAAGTGAACCCTGAGGCGAACCAAAGATCGCTGATCATACAACAGGCCAATGAACACAGAAGGCAAGCTAAACTTGATTCTTATATGGTAAGAAAATCCAGCCATGTGCCTTCAACAAGTGAGGCGTCACAGGTAAGCCAAGCGCCTTCAATAAGTGAGGCGTCACAGGCAAGCCAAGCGCCTTCAATAAGTGAGGCGTCATAGGCAAGCCAAGCACCTTCAATAAGTGAGGTGTCACAGGCAAGCCAAGCACCTTCAATAAGTGAGGTGTCACAGGCAAGCCAAGCGCCTTCAATAAGTGAGGCGTCATAGGCAAGCCAAGCGCCTTCAATAAGTGAGGCGTCACAGGCAAGCCAAGCACCTTCAATAAGTGAGGTGTCACAGGCAAGCCAAGCACCTTCAATAAGTGAGGTGTCACAGGCAAGCCAAGCGCCTTCAATAAGTGAGGCGTCACAGGTAAGCCAAGCGCCTTCAACAAGTGAGACGTCACAGGCAAGCCCAGCGCCTTCAACAAGTGAGACGTCACAGGCAAGCCCAGCGCCTTCAACAGGTGAGGCGTCACAGGCAAGCCAAGCGCCTTCAACAGGTGAGGTGTCACAGGCAAGCCAAATGCCTTCAACCAGTGAGGCTTCAGCAGCTGACAGTCAAAACTAACTTTGCTTAATGAACTGTACAGTAATTTTAAGTGTTAATTTTAGTGTTGTGTTAGTATAGGTTACGTAAATTGTCAGGAATTTTTAACTTCAAGATGTGTGACATCAATCAAGAAGACGAACACCAACAAGGTAAGTTGATGTTTCTAGTTGAATATTTAATAATTATATGTGGCAAGGCAATTCAAATTATGTTGTTTGTAGTATAAAAATCGTTAGAAATGGACACTTTTGGACTCAGAGGTGAAAAAGAACCATTATCTGGAACACATGATTATCCGGCTGGGGGTCCTTCCCATATAGTCCGGATAATCGAGTGGAGACAGAGTAGTACCAATGATCTTTATGGTGTCTGGTGGACTGTTTTTCAATGGGATTGAGTGGTTGGCTGCATTTTGAATTGCTTTGACAAATTCTTGTTCTGCCTGATTAATGTCTTCGGGAAGATCATAGTTTATATGGCACTCAGAAATGAGGTTTTGAAATCGGTCCCAGTTTGCTAAAGCAAAGTTTCAGGCTTCAGATGGAGGCGGAGGTGGGGTGGGTAGATCTTGAGAGATCTAGATCTTAACTTGAGAGGAATTTGGACCCCATAGTGGTCGCTTGTGAGTGTGGGCTCAACTGACCATGTTGCTGCATCTCTTAGGAAGGCTGAAACGAAGGTAAGGTCTAATCTACCTCCTTGGATGTGGGTGGGTGTTTATTCTTGGTTAGGATTTGGATTTCTGGAAGCTGGTCTATTAGATGTGCAATGTGAATGCCGGTCTCATTTGTTGTGTTCGAACCCAGTGCCAATCGATGATGGGCATTAAAATCTCTACAAATGATTGAGTTTGATGTAGTCGCGTGTCCAAATAACACAGAGATCCATTTCGGCATGTGGAGACCTGTACACATTAAACACTTCAAGTTTGTCGTGTCTTAGCTCAATGGTTACTCCCATTACCTCTGTCCCTGCTCCACAATCGGGTGGGCTGGTTATGGACTTGGAGATCAGGTCACATTTTACATAGATTGCACATCCCCTGGATTGCCCGTTGATCCATGGAAGGAAGAAGCCTCGATAGTCTGAGATTTTAGGTTCTAATCCGGCTCGAAGCAAGCTCTCCTGTAGTATCAGGATGTCTATGTCTTTGGTTGCTGCTATGTAAGTATGTGTTGCAATTTTGTGCGCAGCCCTTGTGCATTCCATTGCAGGATCTTTAGACCTCTAGGTTCTTGGAATCTGCTGATAATTCCGTGATATCTATGGAGTCTGATGAATACGCCATGGAAGTTGCAATTGGTGTATAGGTTTTTAGTGGACCTGAAATTGACTCATCAATGTCGCTTTCCGACGAGCTGGACTCTATCTGTTTTTTAGTGGGGTGTCTCCTGCCCTGCTGTCTTGAAGGTGAGGATATTATATTTTAGAATTTCTTGAGCTTGTGCTCAATTGTCTTCCGAGTCTCTGTGGTTTGCTTGATACCATGTGATGACAGCAGACTTTCGATCAATTCGGAAACCAAAGTTTTAAGCATGGCCAGAGAGCGTCCAGATCTGTGGGGAGCACTATTTAATGCTTTGCAGGTTTGGGGCCTGGTTACTTTATGACCCTTCTCAGTGGTAACTTTGACACTGGAATTGTTACTCTTATTGCCCCCAGGGTGCTTACTGGGAGGGCGTCTGCTTTGAACATGTTTCTTGCGTCCACCATCTTTCTTTTTGTCCTGTACGGAGGTCTTCACACCCTTCACCATGGCCGATGGTGAAGGGCCGTGTGCCCCCACTACCTGAATGGGTAGACCCCACGTGGTTTTAGTGGGCAGGGGAGCTGGTATTAGTTTTATATATATATAAATATATATATATATATATATATATATATATATATATATATATATATATATATATATATATATATAATATATATTAGTATATTTTGGTAGCAGTCTTTCCTGTAGACATATATTATTAAATATGACCGAAAAAGTAAGATTAATAATTCTAACACGAATTTTCTCAATCTTTCGTACATTTCTTTTCACTGTTGGAGGTAAATCAAAAATCAATTCTCCAAAATTCATTTTTATTTCTAGTCTGACGCGACACGAGCGCGTTTCGTAAAACTTTTTACATTTTCAAAGACTTTAGTTTACAAATACACAACTGAATAGAACTTACGCATCTCCGATTTTATATCTACATTTTAGTGAGGTGGATGGGGTGAGGTGGCATTAATAGGGTATTAATTTCATCAACACAAGACAGAACAAGAGGTGGCATTAATAGGGTATTAATTTCATCAACACAAGACAGAACACGAAACAATGGGTATTGAATAGAAGTGTATGTAGAAAGCCTATTGGTCCATATTTCTTGATGCTTCTATATTGGAGCGGAGTCTTGAGGTGGGTAGAATATAGTTGTGCATTAATTGGCTGTTGATTGCTGGTGTTGACTTCTTGATGTGTAGTGCCTCACAAACGTCAAGCCGCCTGCTATCGCTGTATCTATCGATGATTTCTGTGTTGTTTACTAGGATTTCTCTGGCGATGGTTTGGTTGTGGGAAGAGATTATATGTTCCTTAATGGAGCCCTGTTGCTTATGCATCGTTAAACGCCTAGAAAGAGATGTTGTTGTCTTGCCTATATACTGGTTTTTTTGGAGCTTACAGTCCCCAAGAGGGCATTTGAAGGCATAGACGACGTTAGTCTCTTTTAAAGCGTTCTGTTTTGTGTCTGGAGAGTTTCTCATGAGTAGGCTGGCCGTTTTTCTGGTTTTATAGTAAATCGTCAGTTGTATCCTCTGATTTTTGTCGGTAGGGATAACGTTTCTATTAACAATATCTTTCAGGACCCTTTCCTCCGTTTTATGAGCTGTGGAAAAGAAGTTCCTGTAAAATAGTCTAATAGGGGGTATAGGTGTTGTGTTAGTTGTCTCTTCAGAGGTTGCATGGCGTTTCACTTTCCTGCTTATGATGTCTTCGACGAAACCATTGGAGAAGCCGTTGTTGACTAGGACCTGCCTTACCCTACAGAGTTCTTCGTCGACTTGCTTCCATTCTGAGCTGTGGCTGATAGCACGGTCGACATATGCGTTAACAACACTCCTCTTGTACCTGTCTGGGCAGTCGCTGTTGGCATTTAGGCACATTCCTATGTTCGTTTCCCTAGTGTAGACTGCAGTGTGGAAACCTCCGCCCTTTTCCATGACTGTTACATCTAGAAAGGGCAGCTTCCCATCCTTTTCCATCTCGTAAGTGAAACGCAGCACGGAACTCTGCTCAAAGGCCTCCTTCAGCTCCTGCAGATGTCTGACATCAGGTACCTGTGTAAAAATGTCGTCAACATACCTGCAGTATATGGCCGGTTTCAAGTTCATGTCGACTAAGACTTTTTGCTCGATGGTACCCATGTAGAAGTTTGCAAACAGGACACCTAGGGGAGAACCCATGGCGACCCCATCTACTTGCTTATACATGTGCCCATCCGGGCTCAAGAAGGGTGCCTCTTTAGTACAAGCTTGGAGTAGTTTCCTCAGAATATTTTCTGGTATGTCAAGAGGAGTACAGGCTGGATCACGATACACTCTGTCGGCTATCATCCCGATTGTCTCGTCCACAGGTACGTTGGTAAACAGCGATTCTACGTCCAACGAGGCTCTTATCCCTGTGGCCCGTGTGCCCCGCAGGAAGTCAACAAATTACTTTGGAGACTTCAGGCTGAAGGCGCAGGGAACATAAGGAGTCAGCAGGCCGTTGAGTCGCTTCGCCAGTCTGTACGTGGGTGTGGGTATCTGGCTAATGATTGGCCGAAGTGGGTTTCCAGGCTTGTGTGTCTTGACATTTCCATACGCATATCCAGGTTTATATTCCCCAATGATCTTTGGCAGGTGGAATCCGGATTTCTTGGCGTTCACAGTTTCGATCAGTCTGTTGACCTTTGCTTTTAATTCGGCTGTAGTGTCCTTCGTTACCCTTTGGAACTTAGTTTGGTCAGAGAGTATGATGTTCATTTTCGCCAGATAATCGTCTTTTTTAAGAATGACATATATTGGCGACTTGTCACCTCTCCTGACAACTATCTCCTTGTTCTCACGAAGGCTTTTAGCTGCCGCTTTGAGCTCGGGGGACAGTATGGTGCTTCTGTAATTGCCTCGATTCTTTCCTCCTTCTGCAATAAGTTCTGCTTGTAAGGTATCTTTGGTAGTGACCTTCTTTTGTGTCTCGAGGTCGAATATGTCGTCCAACAGAATTTCCAACTCTACTTTCCGGGCCATCTCACTCGGTCTGGACATAACATGACAGTTTATGCCGATTTAGGAGAGTGACTTGGTCCTCAGTGAGGTTAATTCCTGCGAGGTTCAGGAAGCCATCTCTTGGTCGTGGAATTGCCATAGGTCCTCCATATAATGTTGTTAGTTTCTTGATATATATATATATATATATATATATATATATATATATATATATATATATATATATATATATATATATATATATATATATATATATATATATATATATATATATAAAATAGGAAGGGAGTACCACCTCTAGCTGGAAGAAGGGGGACCCATAGCCTCGGAGGAAACCACGCATAACGCATTAGAGGGAATGTTTAGATCCCCTCCAATACAGTTTCTGTGTGCTTTTCTCCTACCACCCCCTTCCTTGAATATTTTTTGTGCTTTATTATGCATTTGATGGTTACAAGATATACATGGGTTGATACAAAAATAATAATGCAAAAAGGTGCTTAAAGGTTATGGATCTCTTGAAGAACACAACAATGGGAAACATTGATGAATGTCACAGACGGGTTCGATCATTGTTGCAAGTCAAACACTTCTTCGAATTCCTCTGAAGTTGGACTAGTGCCCAAGACGCAACAGGCATTTCCCCTCTGAATCGCAACACTGAGGCGCTGGAACAAGAAACTTTTTGCTCTCTGGTCTTTTGTAGCGCTGATCAATTTGTCCCCAATTCCTTCAGGAACTTCAATGCACATTTTCCCCACGAACCGAGGGTCTCCGAGCCGATTGGAACAAAGCTGTAGCAGTGTGCTAGACCTCTGTATTTAATAATTTTCTGCGATTCCCTGAAAGAAGCAGCACCACCGCTTTCACGTGTGCTGTAGTGGAGGTAGGTACTGGCCAGTGTGGCAGCGCACGTGTAGTCCCATACCACTTGCTTACCATCCTTCCAAGGTAGCAAGGTGACCCCATCAGGGCGCTTCTGAGGGTCGTTAGGTCTGGATAAGTGTGGTTCTCTTTGTGCCGGGCAGCGGGCTGTGGCGAGGCTCCTCTTGATGATGTCGTTGACTTCTTCATGTCTTGCAATTTTACCCTGTGATTTACGACATACCAGACCATGACGACCATATTGGTCTGCCATCGCAGTTCCGCAGATGCACCTATGTTCGGTGAGGATGGGGGCGGCAAGGCGAAGGGCAACTCCAATGCGGAGAGCGTCATGACTGAGGCGAGTTCCCAGGGCTGCATTGGGCACAGCAAATAAAAAATCCCCAGCGTGGGGTGCTGTTACCGCTAGGAGGCGGGCTTTGTTTTCAGCATCAGCGTTGTCAATCATTGCTGTGACAGTCTTTTCCATTATGGGGCTATCCCAGTGGGCCTGCTTGTGGTCTTTTGGGACTTGTGGTCGGGGTTGAGGGTGTGCAATGGTGTCCCATTGTCTGGCTGCTTCGATGAACGTTTGATCATGAGTTCCCGCTGTCTCTCTCATACGCTCTGGTAGGATCTGCCCTACCAATTCGTTGGCTGCTGTACATGAGGATAAGAATGCTGGAAGTGCTACCTCAGTTGCCTTTCGTATACCTATCCCTCCAAATCTCACTGGTAGTGTTGCTTGGTCCCACTGACTGTCATCTAAATCTAGGTTGAGCGCCTTCCTGAATATTGACCTGAGGAGCTCATCATATTGATTTAGAAGTGGGTTGCCAAAAGTTGGTGCACACCTTAAGAAGTATGTTAGCCTGGGCAGGGGAAGGCACTTTGTGAGAAGGTAGAGGGCATCGTGGGAGTCCAAGTCCCCAATTCTCTCTTCCATCCTCTTTAGGTCTCTAAACTTTTCGTCAAGGACTGCAGCAATGGCATTGTGGCCCAGAGGTGCTCCGAGTAGTGTGCTGTCGGTAGGTTTAACGACTGAGGCTTCTGGTAGAACTGATTTCACTGTTCTAATGATTACTTCACTAGATGCAATAATTTCGCACTTGGAGGGGCTAAGAACGAGACCCATGGACTCCCCCCGTGTCTTCACCAGCTGTAAGTCTTCTAGCAGGGAATCTTGTGTGCCTGCCAGAGTGCCATCATCCAGGAACCAGATGTTGAGCTCGCTGGACAGTCTGGTTGTAATTTCTCGAACCGCTATGCAAAAGAGGAACGGTGCAAGTGGGTCACCCTGTTGAATTCCCTCTGCTGAGGTGACTTCATGTTTGCCAAACAGGAGGGTTGAGTCTTTGCTGTAGCCTGCTGACACAAACGGGAGAATGCTTGGGCAATGTTCCTGGACTGCAGTGAGGATTGCTTCCCTTTTGACCGAGTTGAAAGCGTTTTTAAAATCTAATTTTACTACTGCCTGGTCTTCAGTAAGAGAGCTAATGTAGGCTCGTGCAGCATGAGCCGCTGCTTCACAGCCTTGGGGGACTCCAAACCCCAGCTGGTTGGGTTGCAGCATGGTGGCTGCTTCCGTTCGGATACTTCTGACAGCAGCCCTTGCAACTAGGCGGCGAAGGGTATTACCAACGGCAATGGGTCTGATTCCTCCCCCCTTCTTTTTGAGGGCACATAGGGATGCACCAAAGAAGAATGGTTTGATTTCATCAGGGATTAACCCGGCGAGGCAGTTGTTGACAAACGCTGTGATTTCTGTCAGGAGCGCTTCTGCAGCTGGGCCAAGAACAGGGTTCACCATTTCCTTCACATGTTGAGGTCTTACCCCTGTGTAGCCTCCTGAGGAGCCCGGGGGAAATGAAACGATAGCTTTATAAACCTCTGACTCCCGGAGGACGAGAGGTTCCTGATTAGGGGCGAGCCTGACCTGTGGGGGAGGTCCACCTACGGCCCTGACGGGGTGTTTTTCTCTCAGTGCTTGGGCTGTGGTTTCATCCCTGGGCAAAATTTTGTCCTCACTTGTGATTAACCTGAGTGCCCCGACTGTATTGCCCTCTTCAATTTTCTTGCTGACTTGGGTACCTAATTTTCTGTTGTCGCTGATTGTCGTACTTGGTCTGCCTCGGCGGTGTTTGGTGTGTTTGGGGAGGCGGACTAGGTTGTCAGCCCTCGGAAAATCCCTAATTGCTTTATTGACGGATGAGGCCAGTGTCTTGCCTCCTCTGTCTGGTACACCTAAGCATGCATTGCCAAAAAGTAACAGATTGTGCCAGGCTTTGATGGTATCAGGTGCAACAAGGTTATTTGACCCTCTGTTGACTTTTGCGATGAGGTCCGTGTATTTCCCTGCAGCAAAAGGGCGAGAGGCCTTTGGGATGTGGGTGAGTGTCCTGGTTGACGTTGCTTTAATTGCCTCTAGGAGGTCGTCTGTTGCAATGTAATCTGTTGCGATTTGTACTGGTGCAACAGGCTCCTGAGTGCTGCCTCCTCCCACGGGAGGCCTCCCTGACCCAGGACAGTCACCATGCTGGCGTATGACTCTGGAGACAGAGTTGATGCTGACGATGTTCCCACAACCACTGCATGTGCCTCTCCTTTGATTGGCTTCGGGAGGGGTGAGCTGGCTGGTAGCGGCTTCTTCTGCCATCCCCTTAGGTAAAGTGAATGTCACCTTGCACTGGAGTATTTGTCTCTCCCTCCTGGCTGGGGGGGACGAGGTTGTCCCCTATACTATGCGTCATGTCTGGGCAGATGTCTGGGGTGGGTGGGCTCGTGGAGGTGGTGGGTGGGGGTTGGGAGGCTGCGCGCTGGCCCGGTCTGGGAGGGGGGCCGGGGAGGGAAGGCGCGACCACCTGATCGTGGGAGGTGGGGGCGGGGGAGCGGAAGACACTGCACCACACGGAGGGGGGGGGAGACACTACACAAGTGGAGCGGGCGAGCGGGAGACACTACACTCACTGGGGGGGAGGCACTACACTCAGGGGGTGGGGGGGGGGCCACTACACTCAGGGGGTGGGGGGAGGCACTACACTCAGGGGGTGGGGGGAGGGTTGATGTGGCACGTAACACTTGGATAATTTCCTTTTTGTCACTAAACACTGGTGAATGTGTCCTGGCTCACTGGGTGTGGTGCTCTCAACACGATACTCACAATGGTCCAGTCACCACAGGACTGGACTCAACTTATCTTTTTCAAGCACTTATTGGCACACTGGTGACCCAGTCTCTTGACCCCACCACATGTGTCCTTCCACCCTTTCCTTCCACCCTTTCCCGGTCTCTTGACCCCACCACATGTGTCATTCCACCCTTTCCTGGTGAGGGAGCCGCAGGGCGTGTGGCGTGTGTGGGCGTGGGCTGGGGGTGGGCGTGGGGTAGCGGTGGGCGTAGGGTTGCGTGGGGTGACGGTGGGCGTGGGGTGGCGGTGGGCGTAGGGTTACGTGGGGTGACGGTGGTCGTGGGGTGGACGATGGTCGTCGGGTCAGCCGCCGGGAGAGGGTAGCTGGGTGGGCTGGCGAGGCCTGTGGGAGGCTAGGGAGAGGGGGGAGAAGGTATCCCGGTCACACACAATTAGCACAAAGTTTCACAAGTGCATTATGTTTATCACTACAAACTCACCGTTCATCTGAAAAGACGCACACATTCACTTATAAGACTGCTGGAATACAAGCAGGTTTGTGAGCCTCCCCTTCACTCCCCCCCTCCTCCACATGAGGCCTCCTCCCCGCCTGGAGGCTGTTGTTTATGGAGGCACTGAGATAACCCTCACCCAGGCCTGTGTCCTTCCCCTCCATAGCACGCCTCCCGCCAGGACAACACACCTTTTACAGTTGATTCTGTTGCACTGCTGGAGAGGTAGGCTTCCTCGACCCACTAAGAGTCTTCAGCAGGTATTAACACAGACATGAGTCGATTCTTGACTTCCTCAGGCACTCTTATCCTTGTTGAATGGGCACAAATGTGGGACCCAACCCCCTGCACGACCGACTGCTACGGCTGCCACCTATAATACATATAGATATAGATATAGATTATAGATATAGATATAGATATAGATATAGATTATATATATATATATATATATATATATATATATATATATATATATATATATATATATATATATATATATATATATATATATATATATATATATATATATATATATATTGGTATATACTGGCAGCAGGTTTTCTTTTAAACATGTCTCATTGAATATGACCGCATATTCTGTATTTACTATCTTCTGATTTAGGGCTTCTATCCCTCTAACTATTTTCTTAGCATCAGGGCTTAGCTGAAAGAGGAGTTCTCCAAAACTCATTTTCGTAATTTCAAGGTGAAGAAAAGAAGTGAATTACTATAGAATGTATTACAATTATTTATAATTGTAATACATTTGTATTACATGTAGTACATATAATTTGCACAACGTTTCAAACCTCCATGGTTCATTCTCAAGTGAAAAGAATTTTCAGGACTGTTGTTGTTGTTATAGATTCAACTACTCGGAACAAGTTCCAAGTAGCACGGGCTATGGCGAGCCCGTAGTGGACCTTACCTAGCACAGGAGTGGTGCGAAAAAAAAATCAGCAGATTTCCTAGAATTAATCAAATCTACTCAGCCCGGTGGAATCATTGCTTCCCTGGACGTCGAATCCCTATTTACCAACGTCCCAGTCGACACAACCATAGGAATGATACTGGACAGAGTATACAGAGACGAGAGCACCCCCAAATTAGACATACCTGAGCCACACTTGAAAAGTCTTCTCGAAGCATGTACAAAGGAAGCCCCTTTCATCAGTCCACAAGGAGACATGTATTTACAAATAGACGGAGTAGCAATGGGCTCCCCCTTAGGAGTTTTATTTGCTAATTTTTATATGGGAACCATCGAAGACAGTCTTCAGTAGCAGACAAAAACCAACTGTATATTGCCATTATGTAGATGACATATTCGTAATAGTAAAAGACTCAGATGAACTAATTGACCTAAAAAGACACCTAGAGAGAGAGTCAGTACTCCGATTTACACATGAAAATAGTGAAAATAACAGTCTGCCATTCTTGGATGTAATAATAACAAAAACAGGAACCTCTTTAAGTACCAACGTATATACTAAGCCCACCAACATAGGATTATGCCTGAACGGTAGAAGTGAGTGCCCCCAAAGATACAAAGCCAGTGTTCTCAATGCTTATATTAGTCGAGCGCTTACCCACTGCTCTGAATGGAGCAATGTGAGTAGAGAGTTTGAAAGAGTAACTCAGGTATTGGTGAACAACGGATATAGCAACGCGGAAATAAACGCTGCTATAAGAAGACACTTGGACCGTTGGTATAATCCTGAACCTAGAACAGAAACCACAATACCTCCAATAAAATTATATTACAAATCAACCATGCACAGTGAACATATAAAAGAGGAAAGAATAATGAAAGAAATAATCCATAAAGGAGTAAAAAGCATTACTCCTAACCAAAACATAAACCTGATAATATTCTACAAAACCCAGAAGATTTTCGAACTCCTTATCAAAAACAGCCCGAAGCCGACGGAGAACCCTCTACAGCAGTCAAGCGTTGTATACATGTACACTTGCCCCCACGAAGGATGTAACCTTCAATCTAAGTACATAGGTATGACGTCGACCAAGCTGACGAGGCGTTTGACATGCCATCTTCAATTCGGTGCCCCCAGGAATCACATGAGACAAGCCCATGACATCACCCTAACAAGAGAAATGTTGAACAAAAATACCTGTATAATAGACAAAACCCAAGATGCAAGAAGATTGCAAATTCTTGAAGCAATTCACATAAGAATAGAACAACCTACCATGAACACCCAAATCACAGAACTATTTACTCTACCCACCATGAGAGTAAGGACAAGACCAGAACATAACGATGCCAACACAGAAGACACTGTTCAACATAACAGGCCAATTACACCTGATTAACCTTTGTATGTAGATAGGAGCTGCCTCATATGGGCCAATAAGCCTTCCGCAGTTATCTCTATTCTTATGTTCTTATGTTTCACCCCCCATTTATCCCTTATGTATCTCCCCATGTTTTCACCTTTTTTGTCTTATCACCTGACCCAGTGCGGGTATAAAATCAACCAGTCCTGAAAATTCTTTTCACTTGAGAATGAACCATGGAGGTTCGAAACGTTGTGCAAATTGTATAAATAATTGTAATACATTCTATAGTAATTCACTTCTTTTCTTCACCTTGAAATTACGAAAATGAGTTTTGGAGAACTCCTCTTTCAGCTAAGCCCTGATGCTAAGAAAATAGTTAGAGGGATAGAAGCCCTAAATCAGAAGATAGTAAATACAGAATATGCGGTCATATTCAATGAGACATGTTTAAAAGAAAACCTGCTGCCAGTATATACCAATATATATATATATATATATATATATATATATATATATATATATATATATATATATATATATATATATATATATATATATATATATATATTGGTGTATACTGGCAGCAGGTTTTCTTTCAAACATGTTTCATTGAATATGACCGCATATTCTGTATTTATTATTTTCTGGTTTAGGGCTTCTATCCCTCTAACTATTTTCTTAGCATCAGGGCTTAACTGAAATAGGAGTTCTCCAAAACTCATTTTCGTACTTTTAAGGTGAAGAAAAGAAGTGATTTACTATAGAGTATATTACACTTATTTGTATAATTTGCACGACGTTTCGAACCTCCATGGTTCATTCTCAAGTGAACAGATCTTACAATACTAGTTGATTTTATACCCGCATTAGGTCAGGTGATAATACAATGAAGGTGAAAACATGGGGGGATACATAAGGGATAAACATAGGGGCTGCAGAAGGCTTATTGGCCCATACGAGGCATCTCCTATCTAAACACAAAGATTAATCCAGTGTAATTGGCCTGTTATGTTGGACATTGTCTTCTGTGTTGGCATCGATATGTTCTTGTCTTGTCCTTACTCTCATGGTGGGTAGAGTAAATAGTTCCGTGATTTGGGTGTTCATGGTATGTCGCTCTATTCTTATGTGAATTGCCTCAAGAATTTGTAATCTTCTTGAATCTTGGGTTTTGTCTATTATGCAAGTATTCTTGTTCAACATTTCTCTTGTTAGAGTAATGTCATGGGCTTGTCTCATGTGATTCCTAGGGGCACCAGATTGAAGATGGCATGTCAAACGCCTCGTCAGCTTGGTCGACGTCATACCTATGTACTTACATTGAAGGTTACATCCTTCGTGGGGGCAAGTGTACATGTATACAACGCTTGACTGCTGTAGAGGGTTCTCCGTCGGCTTCGGGCTGTTTTTGATAAGGAGTTCGGAAGTCTTCTTGGTTTTGTAGAATATTATCAGGTTTATGTTTTGGTTAGGAGTAGTGCTTTTTACTCCTTTACGGATTATTTCTTTCATTATTCTTTCCTCTTTTATATGTTCACTGTGCATGGTTGATTTGTAATATAATTTTATTGGGGGTGTTGTGGTTTCTGTTCTAGGTTCTGAATTATACCAACGGTCCAGGTGTCTTCTTATAGCAGCGTTTATTTCCGCGTTGCTATATCCGTTGTTCACCAATACCTGAGTTACTCTTTCAAACTCTCTACTCACGTTGCTCCATTCAGAGCAGTGGGTAAGCGCTCGACGAATACAAGCATTGAGAACACTGGCTTTGTATCTTTGGGGGCACTCACTTCTACCGTTCAGGCATAATCCTATGTTGGTGGGCTTGGTATATACGTTGGTGCTTAAAGAGGTTCCTGTTTTTGTTATTAGTACATCCAAGAATGGCAGACTGTTATTTTCACTATTTTCATGTGTAAATCGGAGTACTGACTCTCTCTCTAGGTGTCTTTTTAGGTCAATTAGTTCATCTGAGTCTTTTACTATTACGAATATGTCATCTACATAACGGCAGTATACAGTTGGTTGTAACCAACTGTATACTTCACATTGTTGGACAATGTCCAACATAACAGGCCAATTACACTGGATTACAATTACACTTTGTGTTTAGATAGGAGATGCCTCGTATGGGCCAATAAGCCTTCTGCAGCCCCTATGTTTATTCCTTATGTATCCCCCCATGTTTTCACCTTCATTGTATTATCACCTGACCTAATGCGGGTATAAAATCAACTAGTATTGTAAGATCTGTTCACTTGAGAATGAACCATGGAGGTTCGAAACGTCGTGCAAATTATACAAATAAGTGTAATACACTCTATAGTAAATCACTTCTTTTCTTCACCTTAAAAGTACGAAAATGAGTTTTGGAGAACTCCTATTTCAGTTAAGCCCTGATGCTAAGAAAATAGTTAGAGGGATAGAAGCCCTAAACCAGAAAATAATAAATACAGAATATGCGGTCATATTCAATATATATATATATATATATATATATATATATATATATATATATATATATATATATATATATATATATATATATATATATATATATATATATATATATATATACATATATATACATATATATACATATATATACATATATATACATATATATACATATATATATATATATATATATATATATATATATATATATATATATATATATATATATATATATATATATTATTAAATATGACCGAAAAAGTAAGACCACGGGTGATGGCTTGTTGGCCATCATGTAACATCATATTTAATAATATATGTCTACAGGAAAGACTGCTACCAAAATATACTAATATATATATATATATATATATATATATATATATATATATATATATATATATATTCTTATAGTGTTGTATGTTGGTTGGTGTTGTCGTTGTGTTCCTCCTTTATGGACAACCCATCCCACAACTCGGCAGAGTGCTTTTACTTCACTAGGAGATCACCCTTGGCGCTTCTGGCTCTTGGAGAGGGGCTCAACGTCACACGTTTAGGGGATGCGGCTCCAACAATCAGCCTCGTTGTCACGTGCACACACCCACTCGAGCCGCTGTGACTCCCCTCTCTCTCCTTATGTGATATGATCTCCTCAATCCCCTTTAACTTACTAATCTTCCATCCTACCCTGTCCACAGCAGTGGTTCTTGGTTCTTTCTCTCTCTCTCTCTCTTCCTTTACTATTTCCTGGGAAGCCTCACTAGGACAAGGGCAAACACCAGCAAATTGGAATACATTTACTGGACAAAGCACATACACAATACATACACACATATAATAATAATAAATCCTATACTCCATACTATTACAATCAGGTTGCTCTCCAACACCATCAGAACTCTATTATCAGTTTACCAAGTGGTATCCTATCTTCTGATTCACCACCTGATACTATCAACCTCCTCACGTAGATCAAGTCTACATACACTGTTGCAATATCAGCAAGAGAATATATATATGTATATATCTATAAACGTGTACAAAGAAAATCAGCATGTGAATGCAATAACATATATCAGTATAAATGTTCCTTGATACACAACAATGATCAATCGATCACTCTATCAGTCCTAGAACGCATACATCTGTAGGTAATCCAGCCTACGACTGTAACTCTAAACTTCAGTATAAAACACTCCTTGACATAAGAATACCAACAATCACTCACCTCTCACTGCGTCTTGCACGCTAATGACAACCAAACACAATCAACTCCCTACAAGTAATCCACCAGAACTTCCCTTCCACCTCTGGAAGTTCACTATCCTGATATCTTTAAGTTCTTCCCAGGCTTCATTACCAGGATCCTCTGCAGCTCCTCCAGGCTGCTACCATGAAGTTTCCTTGAGCAACTACTGTGCTTCACCCTTCTGCTAGGGTCCTCCACAGCTCTCTTGGCTGCTACACCATGAAGTTCCCTCGAGCAACTATGGTGCTTCACCACCTCTACAGAAGCACGTGACACTCCTCTTCACTGCTTCTCCTCACAGCTTGAGGTCCTTTCCTCCACTACCTTGGAGTCTCATCAACTACTTCATCTGTGCTGGCTTCGAAGTTCTCAGCAACTTCTTCCCCAAAGACAAACCTGCAACCCATCGACACTCCAATAAAAATGTTTTCCCTTTAACACATAAACAAAAATAATCACACAATATGTTTTCCTCCAACCTCTATCTGTCCTCTACATACTGTGAGAGTGGACTCCCCCAGTTGGGCGGGTCCATGCTCCACCTCGTCTGGCGGGCTCCACTGGGAGGGTCCTCCGCCGTCAGGAGCCGGGCTCCCTCAGTTGCCTGCCAGCGCTCAGAGGAGACGGATGTCGCTCTGTGTTCCTCCCTCTCCACTCTCTTATTTCAGGCTTTCTGCCTTATTAAAACATGTCTAACTTATCAATATACATTGCCACTGTCGCTGGGCACACGACCAACTACAAGCAATCACTATAAACTGGCTTAAATCGTGCTTACCATAGATTGTTTAGTCGAGGGCGCTCCTCCCTCTGACGAAGCCTGGTCAGGGCGTTCCACACAGCCCACGAAAATGTCTCTGGGCAGCTGTTACGGCCCTCTCGGGTCGCAACTGGGTTCGTACTCTGATGTTGTTAGAGGAAGGGTATCCGGCCCCAAGCCAGTAGTGGTTTTCAAGGGATGTGATCCGTAACGCAAGTAAATTAAAAGGGGAAGGGAAAGAAAGGCAAAAACTTAATATTATAATTAACACCGCCACCAATAAATAATATATAAAAGGTTACTCAGGGGGAGGGGTATTAACACTGCACAGGGGAATTATCTACACGGTCGTCTTCTCCTGAAGACTCTGGATCCTCTCGGTGCCAAGCTCTCGGTGCTCTCGTGGCCTCTCGACGAATCCTTCGAGAAGCTGAGTCTACCCTGGCCACAGGCCAGCCAAAACACAGTTCCACTGGGGGCACCGCCATGGAGGCCGTCAACCACAAGTCCAGCAGACTGCTGGCAGGTTCCGGATCAGCAACGCTGTTCAGGCCACTCCACGAGCGATACTAGGGTAGCGCCCTAGTCAGGAGCCTCGTGTGATACCACAGATCACTCTCCTGTCCACAATACCCAGTGGTCAATCGTCTCCACCAGTCGGTCCCGGGTACGACAATCCTTCAACTGCCACTTTACTGGCAGGGTAACACCACAGTGTTCCTCCGGGAGGCGACTCACAGCTGCTGCAGCAAAGCACTTGGTATGGGGACGGCTGCCTTGGGTAGACTGACTCAACTTCCCTTACAGCAGTCCCAGGTCGACTCTGTAATCAGACACGTCATCAATAACAGGGACACACTAAAGCACCTCACTTACAGGCTCAGACACAAATGCCCGACGTATCCACTCCATAGATGGCGTTGTCATCTGAGCACCACCTCACCAGAGGTCAGCAACGGCTGTGTTGTGAGCTGAACAGGACTGGAAACTGGCCCTCATGGCCAGTACACCTCGTCCTCACCAGGTGTCGTCGTCCCTTTGGAGGGGGTTTCGGGAGCTGACCCACAGATGGCGTGGTCGTCACTGCTCCAGGCCCGGACGCTGGATTCGGGTTCGTAACAGCAGCTTAATGAACTCTCCACACAGTCCAGGACTTGAGACCACAACGTTCTCAGCTCAATTCCACAGCTGGCACGTCTACACACTTCTCTTCTCTTGGAGATATATCACTAGGGGTTCCTTCCTGACGGGAGTTCAACGGAGCGCAGCTTTCCCCCAGCGATGTCTGGCCTCAAGTGAGGTCAAAGCCCTCCAGAAGCGAGCCTCACGCCTCCAGCAAAATGTCCACATCTCCTAGTCAGTCATTTATCTGTTTTCTTCTTCACTGCCCATAATCTTAAATTGTTCATCATATCCAACCAGCTATTTTACATATGTGTTATCACCTCTATATTTCTTAGACCTTCTGGTTAGGTCAGGCTTGCTGAATAACTCTCAAGGGAGGAGACTCGTTTCTTCTGTAGGCTGAGATCATAACAATATATATATATATATATGTGTGTGTGTGTGTGTGTGTGTGTGTGTGTGTGTGTGTGTGTGTGTGTGTGTGTGTGTGTATCACGAAAATAAACACATGATTAAAAATGTGACAATGTCAGACCACGGAGGAAAAATGAAACAGGAATTTCCTTAAGTATTTTCGAATATTAATACATCTTCACTCATACATCAATACATTTGCACTCCTTCTGAAGATGTATTAATATACGAAAGTACTAAAGGAAATTCCTGTTTCATTTTTCCTCCGTGGTCTGACATTGTCATATATATATATATATATATATATATATATATATATATATATATATATATATATATATATATATATATATATATATATATATATATATATATATATAAATATATATATATATATATATATATATATATATATAAATATATATATATATATATATATATATATATATATATATATATATATATATATATATATATATATATATATATATATATATGACAATGTCAGACCACGGAGGAAAAATGAAACAGGAATTTCCTTAAGTACTTTCGTATATTAATACATCTTCAGAAGGAGTGCAAATGTATTGATGTATGAGTGAAGATGTATTAATATTTGAAAATACTTGAGGAAATTCCTGTTTCATTTTTCCTCCGTGGTCTGACATTGTCACATTTTTAATCATGTGTTTATTTTCGTGATACACAGGTCCTAGTCAATAACGGTTTCTCCAATGGTTTCGTCAAAGACATCATAAGAAGGAAAGTGAAAAGCCACGCAACCTCTGAAGAGACAACTAACACAACACCTATACCCCCTATTAGACTATTTTACAGGAACTTCTTTTCCACAGCTCATAAAACGGAGGAAAGGGTCCTGAAAGATATTGTTAATAGAAACGTTATCCCTACCGACAAAAATCAGAGGATACAACTGACGATTTACTATAAAACCAGAAAAACGGCCAGCCTACTCATGAGAAACTCTTCAGACACAAAACAGAACGCTTTAAAAGAGACTAACGTCGTCTATGCCTTCAAATGCCCTCTTGGGGACTGTAAGCTCCAGAAAACCCAGTATATAGGCAAGACAACAACATCTCTTTCTAGGCGTTTAACGATGCATAAGCAACAGGGCTCCATTAAGGAACATATAATCTCTTCCCACAACCAAACCATCGCCAGAGAAATCCTAGTAAACAACACAGAAATCATCGATAGATACAGCGATAGCAGGCGGCTTGACGTTTGCGAGGCACTACACATCAAGAAGTCAACACCAGCAATCAACAGCCAATTATTGCACAACTATATTCTACCCACCTCAAGACTCCGCTCCAATATAGAAGCATCAAGAAATATGGACCAATATAGGCCTTCTACAAACACTTCTATTCAATATCCATTGTTTCGTGTTCTGTCTTGTGTTGATGAAATTAATACCCTATTAATACCACTTCTTGTTCTGTCTTGTGTTGATGAAATTAATACCCTATTAATGCCACATCTTGTTCTGTCTTGTGATAATGCCACATCACCCCTTCCACCTCACTCAAATGTAGATATAAAATCGGAGATGCGTAAGTTCTATTCAGTTGTGTATTTGTGAACTAAAGTCTTTGAAAATGTAATAAGTTTTACGAAACGCGCTCGTGTCGCGTCAGACTAGAAATAAAAATGAATTTTGGAGAATTGATTTTTGATTTACCTCCAACAGTGAAAAGAAATGTACAAAAGATTGAGAAAATTCGTGTTAGAATTATTAATCTTACTTTTTCGGTCATATTTAATAATATATGTCTACAGGAAAGACTGCTACCAAAATATATATATATATATATATATATATATATATATATATATATATATATATATATATATATATATATATATATATATATTGAACCATGGGTCGTGCGTTTTAATATTAGTATATTTTGGTAGCAGTCTTTCCTGTAGACATATATTATTATATATGACCGAAAAAGTAAGATTAATAATTCTAACACGAATTTTCTCTATCTTTCTTACATTTTTTTTCACTGTTGATGGTAATTCTCCAAAATTCCTTTTTATTTCTAGTCTATAATAAAAATGAATTTTGGAGAATTCGGAAAACTGGTACGCCTTTAACCCACTGCACCACAGCTCAGACCCTTATAAGAGATGGTAATTTCGGAGTATTTCACCTCCAAATTTCGAAGGTATTTCCCACTGCACCACTGCTGTGGTGCAATGGGTTAAAGGCGTACCAGTTATGCCAGTTGCTGTAAGGCTTCTGTGCTGGCTAGGGTTCGAATCTCCTGGTGGGAAAGTGTTCTAAGGTTGTATAATCTCTCTTGCGTGTTTTGGCAAGTTGTGCATATATATATATATATATATATATATATATATATATATATATATATATATATATATATATATATATATATATATATATATATTTATATGCGAACAAGCCTGAATGGTCCCCAGGACTATATGCGAATGAAAACTCACACCCCAGAAGTGACTCGAACCCATACTCCCAGAAGCAACGCAACTGGTAACTACAGGGCGCCTTAATCCGCTTGACCATCACGGCCGTCAAAAGGAAGTGATAGCCGAGGCTATTTGAGCCACTTCCCCGACGGCAACTCGGATGGTAATCTTGGGCATAGCATTTCACCAAATCACCTCATTCTTTGGGGCACACGTGAGGAACACAAATGCGAACAAGCCTGAATGGTCCCCAGGACTATATGCGAATGAAAACTCACACCCCAGAAGTGACTCGAACCCATACTCCCAGAAGCAACGCAACTGGTAACTACAGGGCGCCTTAATCCGCTTGACCATCACGGCCGTCAAAAGGAAGTGATAGCCGAGGCTATTTGAGCCACTTCCCCGACGGCAACTCGGATGGTAATCTTGGGCATAGCATTTCACCAAATCACCTCATTCTTTGGGGCACACGTGAGGAACACAAATGCGAACAAGCCTGAATGGTCCCCAGGACTATATGCGAATGAAAACTCACACCCCAGAAGTGACTCGAACCCATACTCCCAGAAGCAACGAAACTGGTAACTACAGGGCGCCTTAATCCGCTTGACCATCACGGCCGTCAAAAGGAAGTGATAGCCGAGGCTATTTGAGCCACTTCCCCGACGGCAACTCGGATGGTAATCTTGGGCATAGCATTTCACCAAATCACCTCATTCTTTGGGGCACACGTGAGGAACACAAATGCGAACAAGCCTGAATGGTCCCCAGGACTATATGCGAATGAAAACTCACACCCCAGAAGTGACTCGAACCCATACTCCCAGAAGCAACGCAACTGGTAACTACAGGGCGCCTTAATCCGCTTGACCATCAAGGCTTGTTCGCATTTGTGTTCCTCACGTGTGCCCCAAAGAATGAGGTGATTTGGTGAAATGCTATGCCCAAGATTACCATCCGAGTTGCCGTCGGGGTAGTGGCTCAAATAGCCTCGGCTATCACTTCCTTTTGACGGCCGTGATGGTCAAGCGGATTAAGGCGCCCTGTAGTTACCAGTTGCGTTGCTTCTGGGAGTATGGGTTCGAGTCACTTCTGGGGGTGTGAGTTTTCATTCGCATATAGTCCTGGGGACCATCCAGGCTTGTTCGCATTTGTGTTCCTCACGTGTGCCCCAAAGAATGAGGTGATTTGGTGAAATGCTATGCCCAAGATTACCATCCGAGTTGCCGTCGGGGAAGTGGCTCAAATAGCCTCGGCTATCACTTCCTTTTGACGGCCGTGATGGTCAAGCGGATTAAGGCGCCCTGTAGTTACCAGTTGCGTTGCTTCTGGGAGTATGGGTTCGAGTCACTTCTGGGGTGTGAGTTTTCATTCGCATATAGTCCTGGGGACCATTCAGGCTTGTTCGCATTTGTGTTCCTCACGTGTGCCCCAAAGAATGAGGTGATTTGGTGAAATGCTATGCCCAAGATTACCATCCGAGTTGCCGTCGGGGAAGTGGCTCAAATAGCCTCGGCTATCACTTCCTTTTGACGGCCGTGATGGTCAAGCGGATTAAGGCGCCCTGTAGTTACCAGTTGCGTTGCTTCTGGGAGTATGGGTTCGAGTCACTTCTGGGGTGTGAGTTTTCATTCATATATATTTATATATATATATATATATATATTTATATATATATATATATATATATATATATATATATATATATATATATATATATATATATATATATATATATATATATATATATATATATATATATATATATATATATATATATATATATATTGGTGTATACTGGCAGCAGGTTTTCTTTCAAACATGTTTTATTGAATATGACCGCATATTCTGTGTTTATTATTTTCTGGTTTAGGCCTTCTATTCCTCAAACTATTTTCTTAGCATCAGGGCTTAATTGAAATAGGAGTTCTCCAAAACTCATTTTCGTACTTTTGAGGTGAAGAAAAGAAGTGATTTACTATAGAGTGTATTACACTTATTTATATAATATGCACAACGTTTCGAACCTCCATGGTTCATTCTCAAGTGAACAGATCTTACAATACTAGTTGATTTTATACCCGCACTGGGTCAGGTGATAATACAATAAAGGTGAAAACATGGGGGGAAACATAAGGGATAAATGTGAGGTGAAACATAGAGGCTGCAGAAGGCTTATTGGCCCATACGAGGCAGCTCCTATCTAAACACAAAGATTAATCCAGTGTAATTGGCCTATTATGTTGGACATTGTCTTCTGTGTTGGCATCGATATGTTCTTGTCTTGTCCTTACTCTCATGGTGGGTAGAGTAAATAGTTCCGTGATTTGGGTGTTCATGGTAGGTCGCTCTATTCTTATTTGAATTGCCTCAAGAATTTGTAATCTTCTTGCATCTTGGGTTTTGTCTATTATGCAGGTATCCTTGTTCAACATTTCTCTGGTTAGAGTAATGTCAAGGGCTTGTCTCATGTGATTCCTGGGGGCACCGGATTGAAGATGGCATGTCAAACGCCTCGTCAGCTTGGTCGACGTCATACCTATGTACTTACATTGAAGGTTACATCCTTCGTGGGGCCAAGTGTACATGTATACAACGCTTGACTGCTGTAGAGGGTTCTACGTCGGCTTCGGGCTGTTTTTGATAAGGAGTTCGGAAGTCTTCTTGGTTTTGTAGAATATTATCAGGTTTTTGTTTTGATTCGGAGTAGTGCTTTTTACTCCTTTACGGATTATTTCTTTCAAAATAAAATAAAGAAATAAAGAAATAATCCGTAAAGGAGTAAAAAGCACTACTCCGAATCAAAACATAAACCTAATAATATTCTACAAAACCAAGAAGACTTCCGAACTCCTTATAAAAAACAGCCTTCTTTTTTTCGATTAGGTAAATCGGGCCTTGCATAGTAGGCTGAGAAGTGCGTTCTGGCTACTAGGTACGACATATATATATATATATATATATATATATATATATATATATATATATATATATATATATATATATATATATATATATATATATATATATATATATATATAACTTGTGTGTATATATACCCCTCCCCCCCCCCCCTTACATCTAATTAGTTAAAAAAATCTATAATATTTTAAGTTTTACTCAAGATGGTTTGTGTAATAGTGGCGTCATTAGTAGCAGTATGTGTAACTCCTGTCCCTTCAATTGTACATTACTCTTACGTTCTTTGTACACACACATTATTTTGAATAAACATTATTATTATTATTATTATTATTATTCTATAGGATAATGTTCTCACCCCAACAATGCCATAGGCATATAATTCACCCTAACAATTCCATAGACCTGTGTCCACAACCCAAGAATTGTATAGGCCTATGTAAGACAATGGTTGAACAGAAAGTACTCCAGTACTTACGGAGGATGATGAGAGTGCGAGGAACAAGGTGGTCAGGTGGAGCCAGTGACTCCTTCCTTCAACAGTTTTGTCTCTCCCTCGTGGTATATCCTCAATGTCTTCAGTGGTGTGGCCTCACCACACACTTACACTGCCATAAGTGTCCTGAGAGTACTGTGGGAGGGACAATTTGGCGGGTATTGTGGACACAGGTGACCGTCTCTAAGACAGTGAGGAGCATCAGTGTTATCTTCTTCATGATGGTAGCTGCAGTTCTTCTTATCAGAGTTGTTATCTTGTTGTTGGTGATTAAGTGGCGACATTGCTATCAGTTGAGGAGCGGCAGTGTTATCTTCTTCTTGATGGTAGCTGCAGTTCTTCTTATCAGAGTTGTTATCTTGTTGGTAGTGATTGCGCGGCGACATTGTTATCAGTTGAGGAGCGGCAGTGTTATCACACGAGTCGTCGTCTACACCTCGTGTAGCAGCTTGCTGTTGTTGTGATGACGTCACTCGCTCGCTTGCCCGCCATCTTGCTCCGGACATTTTCTTTGGTTACTGATCTCTGCCGAAACTGACTTTTTAATTGTCTTTATTTATATACACAGGAGTTTGTTTATTTATTTATATATATACAAGAAGGTACAAAGGGTTTATGGGAGAACATAGCATTGATGTTTTTACATTCTTGTAAAGCCACTAGCACACATAGCGTCTCAGGCAGGTCCTTAATCTAACAGATAATTTTAAGTAGGTAAATTGTAGCTAAATTGAGAAAAGTTAATAGTTACATTGTAAGGAAATTTGAAGAAAATTAGTAGGTACATTGACCTACTGTTATTGTTAGGTATATTGTAGCATAATTTGAGGATTATTGTTAGGTACATTGTAGTAAAATTTGCGTTCAACCTAACAACCATGATAAGATGATGACAAGATACAACGGTGAAGTTATATGGCTTAGACACATATTTTGGGGCAGCACAAGATACAACGGTGAAGTTATATGGCTTAGACACATATTTTGGGGCAGCACAAGATACAACGGTGAAGTTATATGGCTTAGACACATATTTTGGGGCAGCACAAGATACAACGGTGAAGTTATATGGCTTAGACACATATTTTGGGGCAGCACAAGATACAACGGTGAAGTTATATGGCTTAGACACATATTTTGGGGCAGCACAAGATACAGTGCGAGTGTGAAGCACTAGGTAGGAAACTATGAAGATGAAATTAGGTACTTTTTGGTGGTACTTTTGACTAAGCGGTAGGATGGACAGTTTTTTAATTCATTAGGGAGTGAGTTCATAGACTATGTCCCTTTATTTGCGTAGAGTGTTTATACAGAGTTAGTTTGACTCTGGAGATATCAAAGAGTCAAATTTATTTCTGGTATGGTGATAGTGAGTTCTATAACATCTGTCAAAGAAAAGTTTCAGATCAGAGTCTCCGTGTGATGAATGGGGGGGGGGTGTATGGCTTAGGATAGGGGGGGGGTCTGTGTAGCATGTGTGCAGATGTGTATATTGAGGTGCAAGTAAAGGTGTATGTTAAAGTGTATGTATTGGGAGCGTAGAGTTGTACAGGTGCATCCACATCCGCCACCAGGATAATGTTAATAAAACGAGACTAAAACCAGTGCACTAAAACAGAAGTGTTAAACAAACAGGGAAAAAGGAGGAATCCCCTCCTCCATTATAAACCTTGACCCAAATGTCACAGAAACAAGGTTATCGCGAATAACCGAACTCAATTACGGGCTCACCATAGCCTGTGCTACATGGACACTTCGTTCTGAGCAGCTAAATCTGAAACAACAACAAATTTCCTTATTATTTATGGGTTATTCATGCCCGTGCCACCTCTTGGGTGGCTTAATCTTCATCAATCAATCCCTTATTATGATGGTCTCAGAACAATGCTGGGAGCACCTATATGGACGCCTCGAGAGAATCTAAGAATGGAAACCAACTTACCAGCCTTAGAAAACAGGATCAAACAAAGGATAGCCGCCATAACAGCAAAACTTGTTGGAACCCCCACCAGACTGTCAATGAAAGACAGCATACACAGATCGCTTCAGAGAAACCTTCAATATAGAACAAGTGCATGGACGGATAATCTGGTCAAGATTCTAGAGAAAGTGGACTTGAAATGGACCATTAAATACCAAGGAGAAGGTAGACCATATCAACACTTTCGGCAGCCTCCACCATGGGAATAATCGAGTCTAAATATCATCATTGAAGGATTACCAGTTACAAAATGAGCATGTGACTAGCAGAGGCTCAAAGCAGCCATAGAACGACAAATGGAAACCATCTCAAGACCCACAACGACTCACATCTTCACAGACGGATCAGTTGATCAAGAAAGAGGTTCTGCTGGGGCAGCAGTTTACACTAACAACCATGAAGCTTACTGGAGCATGAATAGTGGGTGTTCAACATTACAAACAGAATTATATGCCCTGAAGAAAGCCATAAACTATACAATTGAGAATAAGTTACATGATGTCATCATTCATGCCGACTCTAAATCTTCGCTCCAAGCATTGTTATCCAGTCAGCACAGAGATAATATTCAACTCTTCACAGAAATCCAACATATAGGAAAAGAAGCCCATAGTCTAGGGCTGTCAATCACCCTAAATTGGATACCAAGTCAAATTGGCATAGATGGTAATGAAAAGACAGACTCACTAGCAAAAACTGCCACTGCTCTACCTGTTGTACAGGTTCAAATACCTCCAAGTTTTTCCACAGATTAAGGAGCAAATCAAGAAGAAAATACTCCCAACTATCAAAAGTTGCCACAGAGCCAAAGTAGCGGAAGGAAGATCCACTGTGATATAGTACGAGCAAGCCACTGGGTACTACTCTTTCAAGCCTGGCAAAAAGATATCCAGAGACATTGCAGTAGCCATACACAGACTCAGACTTGGTTACAAGTGCTGCTGGGAGGTAATAAACCCAATAGTTAACGAGTGTCATATCTGTGGAACAGAAGCAGAGGCGCCACTATTGCACTACTTACTGGAATGTGAAGCTACTGAAGCCCTGCACATCAAACTCAACATTAATCCAACGACAGCAGCTGCATTAGATGCACATTCCACCGCGACTACAATGATTAGAAAAGCCGTTGAGGAATGGGACTCATTAGTGAGCATTCTGCATCTACATCCGCCACCAAGATAATGTTAATAAAACAAGACTAAAACCAGTGTACTAAAAACAGAAGCGAGAAAGAAACAGGGAAAAAGAAGGAATCCCAACCTCCATTTAACACGTTGACCCATATATCACAGTAACAAGGTCATCGCGAATAACCGAACTCAATTACGGGCTCACCATAGCCCGTGCTACATGGATATGTCGTTCTGCGTAGCTAAGTCTAAAACAACAAACAAGAACAACAAGTGTCAACACAAGACAGAACACGAAACAATGGGAATATATTGGATAAGATTATATTTAGGAAAGACATTGGGTAAATATTGGTTCAGTAACAGGGTTGTTGATTTGTGGAACCAATTACCGGATAACTTGGTGAAGGTTGGGTCCCTAAATTGTTTCAAATGTGGGTTCGACATGTATATGAGTGGGATTCGGTGGTTATAGATAGGCGCTGCCTCGTATGGGCAAATATGCCTTCCGCAGTTATCTTTATTCTTATGTTCTTAAGTAACATGTGAGCCATAAACACTCACCACCACGTTACTGTAAGTAACATGTGAGTCATAAACACTCACCACCACGTTACTGTAAGTAACATGTGAGCCATAAACACTCACCACCACGTTACTGTAAGCAACATGTGAGTCATAAACACTCACCACCACGTTACTGTAAGTAACATGTGAGTCATAAACACTCACCCACCACGTTACTGTAAGTAACATGTGAGTCATAAACACTCACCACCACGTTACTGTAAGTAACATGTGAGCCATAAACACTCACCCACCACGTTACTGTAAGTAACATGTGAGTCATAAACACTCATCCAACATTATACTTCTAACAACAAATGGTATTTGTAGAGACTGAAAGATGTAGCTGTGGACTTGAGCCTCCCATTAACTCTTCGACTCAAAACTGAAAAAGTAGGAGTTGTCAAAGGAATGGAAGACAGTCAATGTACCAGAATGAAAGGACACCGGAGCCACTAAACTACACAGTAGCTTCATTATTGACCATTCTCAGTTAGGCGCTAGAGAAGCTTGCAAGGAAACGTCCCCTGGAACACTTAAGAAAATGAAGATTTCTCATAAAGCATCATCTTGGATTCAGTTAAGGCAGATAATGACCTACGAATTTAAAAGTGTAATGTTTAAATAAAGATTATAAAACTAAGGGAAGAAGGGGTTAGGTCTTCGCACTTTTGTTGATTATCAGTTGGGAGATTTTTCTTTGTTTCCTTCCTTAGAAGGATTTGAACATTAATACAAATGTCCTCAGTCAGTAAGGACTGCACAAGCCAGCATATTAAATGTAAGGGCAGCTCATACATTAACGCTGAAAATAGATAGGCGAGGACAAACGCCAGGGTTCTAACAATGGGAATCCTAATCCACTAGATCGTTAAGCGCCTCGACTGCCAGTGCAATAATAAGGGTAGCTCTCCAGTGCTCAATCCAAATTTGATTTGATGTGTGCGACTATGAATCAGCTTCGAATCCAAAAGCCTTCATTGAAGATCTCAAGAACAGTTGAACATGTTACAGAATATGTGTGGCAATAATATTGGAAGGTATTGACAGAAAGACAGATTCTTTGGCAACAATAACAAAACTATTCATAAAGAACTAAATCTAATACAAAAAAATCAATCTTGACATTACTTTAATGTCCTTAAGTGACACGTTAAAGTAAGCTAATCAACAGCCTAGTTTAGCACTCCTGTCTATGCCTCTCTCAAGTATAACAGCAGATTCCTCTCTGTTGTCACTTAGGCTGATAAATGAACTAACTGAACAATGGATCCACTCAGTGGATCCCGCAGGTCACTTGGGAGTGACCAAGACCTTAAGCCGGATTTGGGAACATTTTTATTGGCCGGGCATGGACGTGGATGTAAGGAGAGTCTGCAAGACATGCTTACCGTGCCAAAGGGCGGAAAAGAACGTCCCTGCCATCCCGAAAGCACCTTTAGTTCCAGTTACTGCGTTTGGCCAGGTGTTCGAACGCCTAATAATCGACGTTGTGGGACCCTTACCTAGAACAAAAAGAGGAAATAGTTACTTGCTGACCATCATGTGTGCTTTGATGCGACTTTCGGAAGCGATCCCAGTGCGGAAGGCGACATCGAGATGCGATATGGGACACCTTCAGCGATTCTTCTCTTGGGTACGAGTACCCAAGGAAATTCAGTCCGATTGCTGAAACGTTTTCCAAACGAAGTGGTTTAGGCAGGCTATTGCATGCTGGGGAATAACACAACTACGATCATCACCTAACAGACCTCAGTCGCAAGGAGCGATTGAGAGGTTCCACTCCACCCTGAAAGCCGTTTTGCGACTGTATTGTGCGGAACAGGTAGCAGAGTGGGATGAAGCTCTCTGTCCAGCCCTGTTTGCGCTCAGAGATGCTGTGGTAGAGTCTCTGGGATTCTCTCCGTTCCAACTAGTGTTTGGACACGAAGTAAGAAGTCCGTTGTTGATATTAAAGGAGCAGTTGACGTCAAGGGAGACATTAATGACCATGGAAGAGTATGTGCGGAAATTCCCGGAACGGTTGAAAACGGCGAAGAAGCTGGCTGCTGAGCACCTGAATACAGCTCAAGAGAAGATGTCGATTTGGTACGACAAGAATGTTGTCCCGAGGGAGTTCGCGGTGGGAGCCAGAGTGATGATGCTGCTACCAGAGAGAGGTAGAATGACGGAATCACGCTTTGGTGGTCCATAATCGGTCGTCAGGCGAGTAGGTCCTATAAACTACGAAATCAGCAAGCCGAATCGCCCCCCACAAGACACAAGAGTAGTAGGGTGTAAGCGCCACAGAACATTTTTTTTTTTTGGGCGGAGGACCCCTGTGGAATGTAAGCGCCACAGAACATTTTTTTTTTGGGGGGAAAAAATGTTCTGTAGCGCTTTAGGGTTTTCAGGTGAATTTGAGGAGTCACAGATTTTGGATTAAGGATTTCTTATGAGCAAGTAATTTCTGAGATCTTAGAAGTTTGTTAAAAAGTTCTTATAATGAAAATAAGTAGGAAAATCTTAAAGAAAAGTTTAGAAAAAATCGTGTTTGTGTCACAGCATTTCCAGGTGAACTCTACGGACATAGTTTGCCTGTTTTCAACTTCTGGAAATTCGTGTGTAGCGCTTCGGGGGTTTCAGGTGAATTTTGAAATTCGTGTGTAGCGCTTTTGGGTTTTCAGGCGAATTTGGGGAGTCACAGATTTGGAATTAAGGAATTCTTATGAGGAAAATAATTTCTGAGATTTTAGAAGTTTGTTCAAAGTTGTTATTACAAAAATAATGTCATACGAGTTTGTTAAAAAGTTCTTTTGGGGGAATTTTTTTCAGAGTTCCTACCGATAATAAAACAGATATTTAGGCTGTATATGTTTAAGTTTGATTCTTACTTAGAAACTTGTATATTACTATATATATCTAATTCATTTCCCTGCCATCCCCCCTCCCTCACCTTTCCCTCCCCCTGCATCTCCCACTCATATACCTCACATCACCTCCCTCCCCCCTTACCTCGCAATCTCTCGCATCACCTTTATTTACCTTAGGCCCTGCCAGCCAGACACGGCCTTCAGGTCACCTCGGTAATCGAATCTTATCTTCTCCATAATAATATCTGGACCGTCCCTCTCTCTCTCCTCCTATTTCCTTACAACTATTTTCAGAGTTTCAAATAATCATAGAAGTTTATTTATATGTTTATGACCGAATTTGTAAAAAGGACCATTTTCAGAGAATATTGTCTTAGATGTTTTGTTAAAGAAAACAGCCAACTTAGCCATAACATTTAGTTTTATATCCATTTACGGCTATTTCATCTGTAAAGACCAAAATTGAACAGAGCCCAGTTTTAAGCTCATATTTCATCAGAGTCCAGTTTATACCGAAAATTCGCCAGAGTCTACTTTGAGAGCAAAATTAGTCAGAGACAGTTTTAGCTCATATTTCATCAGAGTCCTGTAATCTGCGAAAATTTGACAGAGTCCATTTTATACCCAATTTTCGTCAGAGTCTACTTTGTGAGCAAAATTAGTCAGAGACAGTATTTAGCTCATATTTCATCAGAGTCCAATTATCAACAGAAATTCGCCAGAGTCTACTTTGAGATCAAAATTAGTCAGAGACAGTTTTAGCTCATATTTCATCAGAGACCATTTTATACCTAAAAATGAACAGAGTCCACTTTGTGAGCAAAATTAGTCAGAGACAGTTTTTAGCTCATATTTCATCAGAGTCCAGTTTATGCTCAAATTCGCCAGAGTCTACTTTGAGAGCAAAATTCGTCAGAGACAGTTTTAAGCTCATATTTCATCAGAGTCCAATTTATACCTAAAAATGATCAGAGTCTACTTTGAGAGCAAAATTAGTCAGAGACAGTTTTAAGCTCATATTTCATCAGAGTCCAATTATCAACAGAAATTCGCCAGAGTCTACTTTGAGAGCAAATTTCATCAGTGTCCTGTAATCTGTGAAAATGTGACAGAGTCCAGTTCTTGATCGAAATTCATCAGAGTCCAGTTTTCTAGCAAAATTCGCCAGAGTCTACTTTGTGCCAAAATATTCAGAGTCCAGTTCATGATCGAAATTAATCAGAGTCTAATTAAAGACCCAAATTTGGCAGAGACCACATTTTCGCTACTATCAGTCCAATCCCCCTGAAATTTTAAACAGTCATATTTCAGACGTAGTAAATAAGATCAAGTCAGTTACAGAGCTCCAGCTCTTGTCCCCCTGTATTTGCATATTTTCTCTATATTCAGCTGTGTTCTTCACTTTTTGTCCGTGTTTTCTGTGTTCATTCCATGTTCTACAAATGTTCACAGTCCCATTCAGTTCATATTTTCACAAGTATCTCCATTTTTTCTATAATCTTTCTCTTAGTATCATTACTTTCTCTACAAATTCTAGTCATATTTTCTATGTTTTCATGTTCATCACATGTTCTCTTTACAACTTTTATACTCAATATTCATGCTAACTTCCATATTTTTGTGTTCTTTGTCAATATTCATGTTCCTCTACAAGTTCATGTTCATGTTCCTCACAAGATCACTTCGTTTTTCACCTTTACTTACATGTTTTCTACATTCTTTGTCATATTCTCCATGTTCTTCACAAGTCCATTGTTCATTCTTTGTAATCCCTATTCTCCTTATCATGTTTTCATGTTCTCTGTAAGTTCATATTCCCAGCATGTTCACTGTATTCATCAACTTTTCTTACATATGTTCGTTGCCATGTTCCCCCATATGTTCTCTGGGTTTTTCCCCTTACATTTTATTTAACGTTCCTTAACTAAAAATTTTTCGCCAACCAACTAAAAAACATAGTCACTTTCGTCATTTCTCAACTAAACTTATTATCCAGTCAACTAAAAATAGTCAGAAATAGCCTCGTTCAACACTGTTCTTAACTAAAACAACCTTTCTCTTAGCTGAAAATTGTCAAAGGAAACTTCTTTCAGCACTTTCTTAACAGCCGCTATGTTTCATCAAGTAAGAAAAATTGTCAAAGGAATCTTTCCAGCACTGTTCTTAACTAAACTTATTCCCCAGTCATCAGAAAATAGCCGTGTTTTTCATGTTTCATTGTCATTTCATAACTAAAATTATCCATCAATCAACAGAAAAAGCCATGTTCATCATGTTTTGTCTTTTTGCTTAACTAAAATTATGTTTTGTCAAGTAAGAAAAAATAACCAAAGATATCTTTCATCGCTGTTCTTAACTGATATTATACTTTGGGGAGCACAAAAATAGTCTCCCTCGTCATGTTTTGTCTTTTTCCTTAACTAAAGTATTCATCAGTCAACTAAAAAATAGTTACTTCATCATGTTTCCTTGTCATTTCTTAACTGAAATATCACTTCTCTCATTTAAAATAGTCATGTGTAGCCTTCTTTCCAACACTGTTTTTAACTAAAGTAACCTTTCACTTCGCTAGAATAGTCATATTCATCGTTGTTCCTAACTAAAATTGTATGTCGTTAAGTAAGAAATATAGTCAAAGACACTCTTCGAGACAACAAGGACTTACTCAAAGACATCAAAGTTGCACTCAAAGACATCCTTTGAGACATCAAAGACATCCTTTAAGACTTCAATGGGACTCTTCGAGATATCAAAAGACACTCTCAAACACTCAAATTTACTTGCATCCTCAAAGTTAATCTCGGAGGCACAAAAGTTATTCTGAGCTATCAAAGTTAATCTCAAACATCTCCGTTCATAAAAGTTATTCTCTAAGAGCTATCAAAAGTTATTCTCAGTCATCAAAAGTTATTCCAAGAGACGTCAAAGTTAATCCAAGACATCATCTTTCATCAAAGATATTCTCTCTAAGCCATCAATGTTCTTCTCTAAGACAAAAGTTATTCTCTATGTCATCAAAAAGTTATTCTCTGAGCTAACAAAATACTACTCATGTTCTCAAAGACATTCTCCAATTCATCAATGTTGTTTCAAAGACATCAAAGTTAATCTCGAAGTCATCAAAGATATTCCAAGACAACAAAAGTTATTCCAAGACAACAAAAGTCATTCTCAGAGCTATCAAAATTATTCTCGGAGTCATCAAAAGGTATTCTCTAACTCACTTTTGGTCATTAAAGTTAATTTCTATGTTATAAAAGTTTGTCTCAGAGACATCTAAAGTTAATCTTAGAGTTATCAAATGTAATCTCTAACTCACTCTCGTTCATCAAAGTTGTTTCAAAGACATCAAAGTTAATCTCAGAGTTATCCAAAGATATTCTCATGTCCACAAAGTTAATCCAAGAGACGTCAAAGTTAATCTCAGACATCTTCGTTCATAAAAGTTATTCTCAGAGACATCTAAAGTTATTCTTTAAGACAACAAAGTCTTTCTCAGAGTCATCAAAGTTTTTCTCAGAGTCACCTTTGTTATTCAAAGAAGCCTTCTGAGACATCCTCGTTCAACAAAAACTGTCCTCAGAGCCATCAAAAAGTTAAATACAGTCGTCAAAGTTATTCTCTAAGTATCTTTTCGTTCATCAGAGAAGCTTTCTAAGACATCTTTGTTCATCAAACTTGTTTTCAAAGTCATCAAAAGTTAATCTAAGACATCTTTTTTCATCAAAGTTATTTTCAGAGACATCTAAAGTTATTATGTAAGACATAAAAGTTATTCTCAGAGACATCAAATGTTATTCTCGAAGTCATCAAAGATATTTTCAGAGACATCTAAAGTTAATTTCTATGTTATAAAAGTTATTCTCAGAGACATCTAAAGTTAATCTTGGTCATCAAAGTTGTTCTCTAAACATCAATGTTGTTCTCCAAGACATCAAAGATGTTCTCAAAATCATAAAAGTTATTCCCAGAGCTATCAAGGTTATTCTCAAAGTCATCAAAGTTATTCAAAGAGCTAACAAAAGTTATTCTCTAAGTAACCTTTCGTTCATCAGAGAAGCTTTCTAAGACATCTTCGTTCATCAATGTTGTTCTCTAAGACATCTTCAGGCATAAAATTTCTCTCCAAATGTAACTAGTTCAGCTTTTCATATCAAACTTACACTTCTGTTAAATATATTTTCTTAGACATTTTTACCTTTTAAACTGTTCTCTGAACTACACTGTTCAAACCTACGTAACCTATCCTCTCCACCCAATGTTACCTATCTTACCTAACTTAACCTGCATAACCTAACCTAACTTTACCTATGATACCTTACCTTACCTACCTTTCCTAACTTTACCTATCCTAACATAACTTACCTTACCTTCCCTATCTTACCTAACTTTACCTATCCTAACATAACTTACCTTACCTACCTTACCTAACTTAACCTGCTTAACCTTACCTTACTTTACCTTACCTTCCCTATCTTACCTACCTTACCTAACTTAACCTGCTTAACCTTACCTTACTTTACCTTACCTTCCCTATCTTACCTAACTTTACCTAACCTAACCTAACTTTACCTATGTTACCTTACCTTACCTTACCTTACCTATCTTACCTAACTTTACCTAACCTAACCTAACTTTACCTATGTTACCTTTACCTTACCTTACCTATCTTACCTAACCTAACTTTACCTATGTTACCTAACTTATTCTGCTTAACATAACTTACCTTACCTTCCCTATCTTACCTATCCTAACGTAACCTAACTTGCTTTACCTAACTTAATCTTACATTTCCAAACTGATGTATCCTAACTTATCTAGTCAAACCAGACATGATCTAACTTACATAAGTAATCCTTCTTGTCTTTTGTGTTTCGTCAATCATTGTCTCATATTCATTTACTCATTTCATTAGTTAATTTCTCAAATGGTCACTTATGCATTTCAAGTGCTATTTGTTAGAGATTGGATATTTAAGCATTTCAAAGAATTATAATTTCTCAAATGGACGTTTTTGCATTTCAAGTGCTATTTGTTAGAGATTGGATATTTAAGCATTTCAAAGAATTTTTGTTATATATGGGCATTTACTCATTTCAAGGGATAATTTCTCATATGGACGTTTTTGCATTTCAAGTGTTATTTGTTTAAGATTGGGTGTTTAACCATTTCAAAGGTTTTTGTTATATATGGGAACTTACTCGTTTCAAGGGCCAATTTCTCAAATGGTCATTTTTGCAGATCAAGGGTTATTTGTTAAAGTTCATCAAGTTGCTCATAAGTTGTATTTATTATGTTTGTTATCATATGTTCTTATTCCCCAACCCCTTAACCTAACCTCTTGTAATCGTAGTGTATTTGTTAGGTTCTATCATATGTTCTTATTCCCCAACCCTTTAACCTAACCTTTCAGATGTAGTTTATGGTGTTTTTGACGTATTTGTTGAATATATTATCCTTTTCCTAACCTTTCAGATGTAGTTTTGTTTCTCCTTTTTGTATATTTTTACCCAAACCTTCTTTCCTTCTTTACTTTGTTTTCACATATAAGTTCATTCTTTATCATAGTAATAATAAAAATTACAATAATAAAGAATCGGATCTACTAAGACTTGAAATTGAGAAACAAGAGCTTAAGGGAGTGAGAGCATGAAAGAAGAGCAAGGAGTAAGAGAGAGGGGGCGGAAGAAAATGGGACCAAGGAAGAGAGAATGAGAGAGAGTGTGGGCATGGGAGCACTAAGACTTGAATTGAGAAAAAGAAAAACTAAGTGAATGAGAGTGAGGGTGTGAGAATGGGAGCAATAAGACTTGAATTTGAGAAACAAGAGAGCATTTGAGCAAATGAGGGAGAGAGAGGGGGAGGAAGAGAGAGAATAAGGGAGAGAGATAGAAAAGGAGGGTTAGAAGGAGTAGGAGAATCAAAGTAAAGAAGGAAAGAAGGTTTGGGTAAAAATATACAAAAAGGAGAAACAAAACTACATCTGAAAGGTTAGGAAAAGGATAATATATTCAACAAATACGTCAAAAACACCATAAACTACATCTGAAAGGTTAGGTTAAAGGGTTGGGGAATAAGAACATATGATAGAACCTAACAAATACACTACGATTACAAGAGGTTAGGTTAAGGGGTTGGGGAATAAGAACATATGATAACAAACATAATAAATACAACTTATGAGCAACTTGATGAACTTTAACAAATAACCCTTGATCTGCAAAAATGACCATTTGAGAAATTGGCCCTTGAAACGAGTAAGTTCCCATATATAACAAAAACCTTTGAAATGGTTAAACACCCAATCTTAAACAAATAACACTTGAAATGCAAAAACGTCCATATGAGAAATTATCCCTTGAAATGAGTAAATGCCCATATATAACAAAAATTCTTTGAAATGCTTAAATATCCAATCTCTAACAAATAGCACTTGAAATGCAAAAACGTCCATTTGAGAAATTATAATTCTTTGAAATGCTTAAATATCCAATCTCTAACAAATAGCACTTGAAATGCATAAGTGACCATTTGAGAAATTAACTAAAGAAATGAGTAAATGAATATGAGACAATGATTGACGAAACACAAAAGACAAGAAGGATTACTTATGTAAGTTAGATCATGTCTGGTTTGACTAGATAAGTTAGGATACATCAGTTTGGAAATGTAAGATTAAGTTAGGTAAAGCAAGTTAGGTTACGTTAGGATAGGTAAGATAGGGAAGGTAAGGTAAGTTATGTTAAGCAGAATAAGTTAGGTAACATAGGTAAAGTTAGGTTAGGTTAGGTAAGATAGGTAAGGTAAGGTAAAGGTAACATAGGTAAAGTTAGGTTAGGTTAGGTAAAGTTAGGTAAGATAGGTAGGGTAAGGTAAGGTAAGGTAACATAGGTAAAGTTAGGTTAGGTTAGGTAAAGTTAGGTAAGATAGGGAAGGTAAGGTAAAGTAAGGTAAGGTTAAGCAGGTTAAGTTAGGTAAGGTAGGTAAGATAGGGAAGGTAAGGTAAAGTAAGGTAAGGTTAAGCAGGTTAAGTTAGGTAAGGTAGGTAAGGTAAGTTATGTTAGGATAGGTAAAGTTAGGTAAGATAGGGAAGGTAAGGTAAGTTATGTTAGGATAGGTAAAGTTAGGAAAGGTAGGTAAGGTAAGGTATCATAGGTAAAGTTAGGTTAGGTTATGCAGGTTAAGTTAGGTAAGATAGGTAACATTGGGTGGAGAGGATAGGTTACGTAGGTTTGAACAGTGTAGTTCAGAGAACAGTTTAAAAGGTAAAAATGTCTAAGAAAATATATTTAACAGAAGTGTAAGTTTGATATGAAAAGCTGAACTAGTTACATTTGGAGAGAAATTTTATGCCTGAAGATGTCTTAGAGAACAACATTGATGAACGAAGATGTCTTAGAAAGCTTCTCTGATGAACGAAAGGTTACTTAGAGAATAACTTTTGTTAGCTCTTTGAATAACTTTGATGACTTTGAGAATAACCTTGATAGCTCTGGGAATAACTTTTATGATTTTGAGAACATCTTTGATGTCTTGGAGAACAACATTGATGTTTAGAGAACAACTTTGATGACCAAGATTAACTTTAGATGTCTCTGAGAATAACTTTTATAACATAGAAATTAACTTTAGATGTCTCTGAAAATATCTTTGATGACTTCGAGAATAACATTTGATGTCTCTGAGAATAACTTTTATGTCTTACATAATAACTTTAGATGTCTCTGAAAATAACTTTGATGAAAAAAGATGTCTTAGATTAACTTTTGATGACTTTGAAAACAAGTTTGATGAACAAAGATGTCTTAGAAAGCTTCTCTGATGAACGAAAAGATACTTAGAGAATAACTTTGACGACTGTATTTAACTTTTTGATGGCTCTGAGGACAGTTTTTGTTGAACGAGGATGTCTCAGAAGGCTTCTTTGAATAACAAAGGTGACTCTGAGAAAAACTTTGATGACTCTGAGAAAAACTTTGATGACTCTGAGAAAGACTTTGTTGTCTTAAAGAATAACTTTAGATGTCTCTGAGAATAACTTTTATGAACGAAGATGTCTGAGATTAACTTTGACGTCTCTTGGATTAACTTTGTGGACATGAGAATATCTTTGGATAACTCTGAGATTAACTTTGATGTCTTTGAAACAACTTTGATGAACGAGAGTGAGTTAGAGATTACATTTGATAACTCTAAGATTAACTTTAGATGTCTCTGAGACAAACTTTTATAACATAGAAATTAACTTTAATGACCAAAAGTGAGTTAGAGAATACCTTTTGATGACTCCGAGAATAATTTTGATAGCTCTGAGAATGACTTTTGTTGTCTTGGAATAACTTTTGTTGTCTTGGAATATCTTTGATGACTTCGAGATTAACTTTGATGTCTTTGAAACAACATTGATGAATTGGAGAATGTCTTTGAGAACATGAGTAGTATTTTGTTAGCTCAGAGAATAACTTTTTGATGACATAGAGAATAACTTTTGTCTTAGAGAAGAACATTGATGGCTTAGAGAGAATATCTTTGATGAAAGATGATGTCTTGGATTAACTTTGACGTCTCTTGGAATAACTTTTGATGACTGAGAATAACTTTTGATAGCTCTTAGAGAATAACTTTTATGAACGGAGATGTTTGAGATTAACTTTGATAGCTCAGAATAACTTTTGTGCCTCCGAGATTAACTTTGAGGATGCAAGTAAATTTGAGTGTTTGAGAGTGTCTTTTGATATCTCGAAGAGTCCCATTGAAGTCTTAAAGGATGTCTTTGATGTCTCAAAGGATGTCTTTGAGTGCAACTTTGATGTCTTTGAGTAAGTCCTTGTTGTCTCGAAGAGTGTCTTTGACTATATTTCTTACTTAACGACATACAATTTTAGTTAGGAACAACGATGAATATGACTATTCTAGCGAAGTGAAAGGTTACTTTAGTTAAAAACAGTGTTGGAAAGAAGGCTACACATGACTATTTTAAATGAGAGAAGTGATATTTCAGTTAAGAAATGACAAGGAAACATGATGAAGTAACTATTTTTTAGTTGACTGATGAATACTTTAGTTAAGGAAAAAGACAAAACATGACGAGGGAGACTATTTTTGTGCTCCCCAAAGTATAATATCAGTTAAGAACAGCGATGAAAGATATCTTTGGTTATTTTTTCTTACTTGACAAAACATAATTTTAGTTAAGCAAAAAGACAAAACATGATGAACATGGCTTTTTCTGTTGATTGATGGATAATTTTAGTTATGAAATGACAATGAAACATGAAGAACACGGCTATTTTCTGATGACTGGGGAATAAGTTTAGTTAAGAACAGTGCTGGAAAGATTCCTTTGACAATTTTTCTTACTTGATGAAACATAGCGGCTGTTAAGAAAGTGCTGAAAGAAGTTTCCTTTGACAATTTTCAGCTAAGAGAAAGGTTGTTTTAGTTAAGAACAGTGTTGAACGAGGCTATTTCTGACTATTTTTAGTTGACTGGATAATAAGTTTAGTTGAGAAATGACGAAAGTGACTATGTTTTTTAGTTGGTTGGCGAAAGATTTTTAGTTAAGGAACGTTAAATAAAATGTAAGGGGAAAAACCCAGAGAACATATGGGGGAACATGGCAACGAACATATGTAAGAAAAGTTGATGAATACAGTGAACATGCTGGGAATATGAACTTACAGAGAACATGAAAACATGATAAGGAGAATAGGGATTACAAAGAATGAACAATGGACTTGTGAAGAACATGGAGAATATGACAAAGAATGTAGAAAACATGTAAGTAAAGGTGAAAAACGAAGTGATCTTGTGAGGAACATGAACATGAACTTGTAGAGGAACATGAATATTGACAAAGAACACAAAAATATGGAAGTTAGCATGAATATTGAGTATAAAAGTTGTAAAGAGAACATGTGATGAACATGAAAACATAGAAAATATGACTAGAATTTGTAGAGAAAGTAATGATACTAAGAGAAAGATTATAGAAAAAATGGAGATACTTGTGAAAATATGAACTGAATGGGACTGTGAACATTTGTAGAACATGGAATGAACACAGAAAACACGGACAAAAAGTGAAGAACACAGCTGAATATAGAGAAAATATGCAAATACAGGGGGACAAGAGCTGGAGCTCTGTAACTGACTTGATCTTATTTACTACGTCTGAAATATGACTGTTTAAAATTTCAGGGGGATTGGACTGATAGTAGCGAAAATGTGGTCTCTGCCAAATTTGGGTCTTTAATTAGACTCTGATTAATTTCGATCATGAACTGGACTCTGAATATTTTGGCACAAAGTAGACTCTGGCGAATTTTGCTAGAAAACTGGACTCTGATGAATTTCGATCAAGAACTGGACTCTGTCACATTTTCACAGATTACAGGACACTGATGAAATTTGCTCTCAAAGTAGACTCTGGCGAATTTCTGTTGATAATTGGACTCTGATGAAATATGAGCTTAAAACTGTCTCTGACTAATTTTGCTCTCAAAGTAGACTCTGATCATTTTTAGGTATAAATTGGACTCTGATGAAATATGAGCTTAAAACTGTCTCTGACGAATTTTGCTCTCAAAGTAGACTCTGGCGAATTTGAGCATAAACTGGACTCTGATGAAATATGAGCTAAAAACTGTCTCTGACTAATTTTGCTCACAAAGTGGACTCTGTTCATTTTTAGGTATAAAATGGTCTCTGATGAAATATGAGCTAAAACTGTCTCTGACTAATTTTGATCTCAAAGTAGACTCTGGCGAATTTCTGTTGATAATTGGACTCTGATGAAATATGAGCTAAATACTGTCTCTGACTAATTTTGCTCACAAAGTAGACTCTGACGAAAATTGGGTATAAAATGGACTCTGTCAAATTTTCGCAGATTACAGGACTCTGATGAAATATGAGCTAAAACTGTCTCTGACTAATTTTGCTCTCAAAGTAGACTCTGGCGAATTTTCGGTATAAACTGGACTCTGATGAAATATGAGCTTAAAACTGGGCTCTGTTCAATTTTGGTCTTTACAGATGAAATAGCCGTAAATGGATATAAAACTAAATGTTATGGCTAAGTTGGCTGTTTTCTTTAACAAAACATCTAAGACAATATTCTCTGAAAATGGTCCTTTTTACAAATTCGGTCATAAACATATAAATAAACTTCTATGATTATTTGAAACTCTGAAAATAGTTGTAAGGAAATAGGAGGAGAGAGAGAGGGACGGTCCAGATATTATTATGGAGAAGATAAGATTCGATTACCGAGGTGACCTGAAGGCCGTGTCTGGCTGGCAGGGCCTAAGGTAAATAAAGGTGATGCGAGAGATTGCGAGGTAAGGGGGGAGGGAGGTGATGTGAGGTATATGAGTGGGAGATGCAGGGGGAGGGAAAGGTGAGGGAGGGGGGATGGCAGGGAAATGAATTAGATATATATAGTAATATACAAGTTTCTAAGTAAGAATCAAACTTAAACATATACAGCCTAAATATCTGTTTTATTATCGGTAGGAACTCTGAAAAAAATTCCCCCAAAAGAACTTTTTAACAAACTCGTATGACATTATTTTTGTAATAACAACTTTGAACAAACTTCTAAAATCTCAGAAATTATTTTCCTCATAAGAATTCCTTAATTCCAAATCTGTGACTCCCCAAATTCGCCTGAAAACCCAAAAGCGCTACACACGAATTTCAAAATTCACCTGAAACCCCCGAAGCGCTACACACGAATTTCCAGAAGTTGAAAACAGGCAAACTATGTCCGTAGAGTTCACCTGGAAATGCTGTGACACAAACACGATTTTTTCTAAACTTTTCTTTAAGATTTTCCTACTTATTTTCATTATAAGAACTTTTTAACAAACTTCTAAGATCTCAGAAATTACTTGCTCATAAGAAATCCTTAATCCAAAATCTGTGACTCCTCAAATTCACCTGAAAACCCTAAAGCGCTACAGAACATTTTTTCCCCCCAAAAAAAAAATGTTCTGTGGCGCTTACATTCCACAGGGGTCCTCCGCCCAAAAAAAAAAAATGTTCTGTGGCGCTTACACCCTACTACTCACAAGTATGTCACATCAACTGTTTGAAGCCATACTTCCAAGAACAGGGGAGCACGAATTGGAAGAAAACGACACAGTCAGGAGAAGAGAAGATGGGTCTATGTATGGGAATGAACCAAGATTTGCCGACAGAGGAAGGAAAGTGGGCCAGTGCCGATGGTACGTGTCTTTCTAATACAGAGAGTTTGGTGCACCTGGAAGAGAAGCTACATCATCGGAACGATAGGCAGAGAGGAGACCTAGTGTCCCTAATAAGGAACAACGAGTCACTCTTCACAGCTGGTTCCCTGACGGCACAAGAGTTGTGGTGCACGATGTGGACGTGAAGTGTGGAAAGCCAATCAAGCAGAGCGCATATCGGGTCAGTCCTGAGAAGAGGAAGATCACACAACAGGAGGTGGAATATTTACTAGCAATTGATTTTGCAGAGCCTAGCAACAGTGAGTGGAGCTCACCCTGTGTGTTAGTGAAGAAGAATGACAGCTCGTTTCGCTTTTGCACCGATGATCGCAAAGTGAATTTCATCCCTGTTTCAGATTCCCACCATATGCCTCGAATAAGTGACTGCATCGACCAAGTGGGAAAAGCCAGGTTTGTTTCCAAAGTCGACCTGCTGAAAGGCTACTTCCAAATTCCTTTGTCTCCTAGTGCAAGAAGTATCTGTGCATTCACTGCTCCGAACGGTTTGTACTAGTACAAAGTACTTCCGTTTGGCATGAAGAACAGCGGAAATTGTTTTCAAAGGATGATGAATGAAGTGCTACGAGGAATGACAGGTTGCACCTTGTACATTGATGATGTAGTTCTGTATGCCGACAGCTGGAAGGAACACATGAATCGACTGAGAGAATTATTCTGAAGGTTGGAAGAAGCAAGCCTGACGATTAATCTTGCCAAGAGCGAGTTCAGGAAGGTCCGATTAGAGTATTTAGGGTTTTGTCGTGGGCCAATGAGAAGTAGCTCCCGTGGAACAGAAGGTGGTGGCTATCAAGGAATATCCGATTTCCAGGACGAGGAAAGAGCTGTAACGATACCTTGGGATGATAGGGTATTATCGCGGATTTTGTAAGAACTTCTCGACAGTGGCACACACTCTGACAAAATTGTTATCTAAGAAGGTTAGATGGAAGTGGTGTGAAGCGTGTCAAGAGTCATTCGAGAAGATGAACAAATTGTTAACAGAAGCACCAGTGTTGATCTCACCTGACTTCGAGTCAGAGTATATTTTGTATGTCGATGCTAGCGACGTAGGGATAGGAGTCATGTGAGCTCAGAAGAACGGAGTTCACCGTCCAGTGACATTTCACTCGAAAAAGTTCGAGAAATACCAGCGAGCTTATAGTACAGTGGAGAAGGAAGCCTTTGCCCTGATCATGGCACTGAAACATTTCAATGTCTATGTGGGTAGAGGTACGAGACCGGTGCGAGTGTTCACTGATCATAACCCTTGACGTTCGGGCACAAAATGAAGAACTCGAACCAAAGGCTGCCAAGACAGTCCCTACTGTTGCAAGAGTACTGGTTGGAAATCAGATACATTAAAGGAAGGGAGAACGTGTTAGCGGCTGCCCTTTCACGGATTTACTAACCAATATGACTTATCTTAAAGGGAGGGGTATGTTACAGTGGCCTCTCCTATTTCTTCCGGCAGAGCCAGCGTTAAGAGTCATATCCACTTACCTTGCAGGTTCCCTGAGATGCAGGGAGTCATTTCATATGAGAGGCTATTGGATAGATAACATATTTATGGAGAAATTATCATTTATAAGATTTGCAGGCAAAGGGGGAGGGGTTATGCCCTTTGTACATATAAAAATGGCGACATTTATATGATTTGGCGCCTAGACGTGAAGACGCCAACAGGCTGGCAATTGGCTGGCTGAGGTCACGTGACGTGACTGACCAATCAGAGCCTGGTATGACGTCACCAGGAGGCCTGGCAGGAGCTGCAGGTCACTGCGCCAAGCAGAGTTTAACAGATTTTTGACGCGAGCGGAAGTGCGTCAGTGAGCTCCCGAGATTGGAGGTTCTGGGAGCCTCGCTCAGTGGATCTGAGCAGCCATAGGCAGTCTACCACTGTCGCAGAAGATACTTTACTTCTGCAGAATACGAAGAAGCCGAGTTTAGTGGGCAAAGAAGTGTCAAATACTCGTGGCTGTTAGTTGGCGTCGGAAGGTGAGCGGCGACTCTGGGAGGGCAAGTCTGGCGCCCTGCGAGTCCGCTCTGGTACGACGTGCAGTGCTGCAGTGACCAGGTCACATCTACTGAGTTCCTGAAGGAAAGGCACCGCATCCAGATCCAGGAGAAAATGTCTCGTTGAAGGAGCGAGTGTGGACAGTGACATGCTCAGTGACCACTGGTTGGACCAGTTTGGAAGACCTGAATCCAGGGATTAGGTACTATGAAAACGTGATTTCTCCACGATGCCTGAGGACCTGTGACACACAACCGGAACACCGTGGAACAACCAGGGAACCGTGTAACTTCTACCATCGGAGGACAGGCGTCGATGGACAGGAGTGATAAAGGTAGATCATTATTTTCCCTCCCATTGTCCCTTGATGACTAGGCTAAGTAGGCCCAGTACACATATATATCTCGTTAGTATATTTCTTATTATGTTAGTATTAGAGTAGGCAGTAGGTCAGCCAGTATTACTACTACTTGGAGAAGACAGCGAGGGAACGAGTGTGGCAGTTGGTGGACGAGAGGACGACGTTGACGGAGCTGCCCCCCCCCCCCCCTCCAGAGGATTGATGAAGATTAAGCCACCCAAAAGGTGGCACGGGCATGAATAGCCCGTAAGTGGTTGCCCTTTTGAGCCATTACCAGTATCAAGAGCTGATACTGGAGATCTGTGGAGATGCACTGCACCCTGCGTGACGGGAGATGTCTCCCGTGCATCGAGAGGGCCAGAGTCCCTCATTTAAATTTGCCCAGCTGTCCGAGTTGCCAGAGGCGGCGAGAGGAGAGCTGCCAGAGTTCTCCAGATCATCCATTTCATATATTTACCCCATGTGTTATTTCTTTATATGCTTAATGTAGTTTTCGTAGAGTAAACTTCATATCATTTTGCTATTGTGTTTATGTGCGCCCTCCATCTCTCTTTGAACATTATATAAGTGATACTATTGCACCACACCATTATTAGTATTATTTATAATACTAATAATGGAAAATATCCTAGTGACTGGCAGTATTTGAGTAACACTGATATTTATGGAAATGTGCCCTAGGCTGGTAATACTGAATCATCAGTGTAATCGTGGCAACATATCATTGTCTCGAGACAGAATTTAACCACTGAACTGCATTGCTGGGATGCAAAGTTCGTCTTGGATAACCTGGACTAGTTCGTCTTGGACTACCTGGACCAGTTCGTCTTGGACTACCAGGACCAGTTCGTCTTGGACTACCTGGACTAGTTCGTCTTGGACTACCTGGACCAGTTCGTCTTGGACTGCCTGGACTAGTTCGTCTTGGACTACCTGGACCAGTTCGTCTTGGACTACCTGGACTAGTTCGTCTTGGACTACCTGGACTAGTTCGTCTTGGACTACCAGGACTAGTTCGTCTTGGACTACCAGGACTAGTTCGTCTTGGACTACCAGGACTAGTTCGTCTTGGACTACCAGGACTAGTTCGTCTTGGACTACCAGGACTAGTTCGTCTTGGACTACCAGGACTAGCTCGTCTTGGACTACCAGGACTAGTCCGTCTTGGACTAACAGGACTAGTTCGTCTTGAACTACCAGGACTAGTCCGTCTTGGACTACCAGGACTAGTTCGTCTTGGAATACCTAGACCAGTCCGTCTTGGACTACCTGGACTAGTTCGTCTTGGACTACCTGGACCAGTTCGTCTTGGACTACCTGGACCAGCCCGTCTTGGACTGCCTGGACCAGTTCGTCTTGGACTACCTGGACCAGTTCGTCTTGGACTACCAGGACTAGTTCGTCTTGGACTACCAGGACTAGTTCGTCTTGGACTACCAGGACTAGTTCGTCTTGGACTACCAGGACCAGTTCGTCTTGGACTACCAGGACTAGTTCGTCTTGGACTACCTGGGCCAGTTCGTCTTGGACTACCTGGACCAGTCCGTCTTGGACTACCAGGACTAGTTCGTCTTGGACTACCTGGACCAGTTCATCTTGGACTACCAGGACTAGTTCGTCTTGGACTACCTGGACCAGTTCATCTTCGACTACCTGGACCAGTTCGTCTTGGACTACCTGGACCAGTTCGTCTTGGACTACCTGGACCAGTTCGTCTTGGACTGCCTAAACTAGTTCGTCTTGGACTACCAGGACTAGTTCGTCTTGGACTACCTGGACCAGTCCGTCTTGGACTGCCTAAACTAGTTCGTCTTGGACTACCAGGACTAGTTCGTCTTGGACTACCTGGACCAGTCCGTCTTGGACTACCAGGACCAGCCCGTCTTGGACTGCCTGGACCAGTTCGTCTTGGACTACCTGGACCAGTTCGTCTTGGACTACCAGGACTAGTTCGTCTTGGACTACCAGGACTAGTTCGTCTTGGACTACCAGGACTAGTTCGTCTTGGACTACCAGGACCAGTTCGTCTTGGACTACCAGGACTAGTTCGTCTTGGACTACCTGGGCCAGTTCGTCTTGGACTACCTGGACCAGTCCGTCTTGGACTACCAGGACTAGTTCGTCTTGGACTACCTGGACCAGTTCATCTTGGACTACCAGGACTAGTTCGTCTTGGACTACCTGGACCAGTTCATCTTCGACTACCTGGACCAGTTCGTCTTGGACTACCTGGACCAGTTCGTCTTGGACTACCTGGACCAGTTCGTCTTGGACTGCCTAAACTAGTTCGTCTTGGACTACCAGGACTAGTTCGTCTTGGACTACCTGGACCAGTCCGTCTTGGACTGCCTAAACTAGTTCGTCTTGGACTACCAGGACTAGTTCGTCTTGGACTACCTGGACCAGTCCGTCTTGGACTACCAGGACCAGTTCGTCTTGGACTACCAGGACCAGCCCGTCTTGGACTACCTGGACCAGTTCGTCTTGGACTGCCTAGACTAGTTCGTCTTGGACTACCAGGACTAGTCCGTCTTGGACTACCAGGACCAGTTCGTCTTGGACTACCAGGACCAGTCCGTCTTGGACTACCAGGACCAGCCCGTCTTGGACTACCTGGACCAGTTCGTCTTGGACTACCTGGACCAGTCCGTCTTGGACTACCTGGACCAGTTCGTCTTGGACTACCTTGACCAGTTCATCTTCGACTACCTGGACCAGTCCGTCTTGGACTACCTGGACCAGTTCATCTTCGACTACCTGGACCAGTTCGTCTTGGACTACCTGGACCAGCCCGTCTTGGACTACCTGGACCAGTTCGTCTTGGACTACCTGGACCAGTTCGTCTTGGACTACCTGGACCAGTTCGTCTTGGACTACCAGGACTAGTTCGTCTTGGACTACCTGGACCAGTCCGTCTTGGACTATCTGGACTAGTTCGTCTTGGAATACCTGGACCAGTCCGTCTTGGACTACCTAGACCAGTTCGTCTTCGACTACCTGGACTAGTCCGTCTTGGACTACCTGGACCAGTCCGTCTTGGACTACCTAGACCAGTTCGTCTTCGACTACCTGGACTAGTCCGTCTTGGACTACCTGGACCAGTCCGTCTTGGACTACCTGGACTAGTCCGTCTTGGACTACCTTAACTAGTCCGTCTTGGACTACCTGGACCAGTCCGTCTTGGACTACCTGGACCAGTCCGTCTTGGACTACCTGGACTAGTCCGTCTTGGACTACCTGGACCAGTCCGTCTTGGACTACCTAGACCAGTTCGTCTTCGACTACCTGGACTAGTCCGTCTTGGACTACCTGGACCAGCCCGTCTTGGACTACCTAGATCAGTCCGTCTTGGACTACCTGGACCAGTTTGTCTTGGACTACCTGGACCAGTTCGTCTTGGACTACCTGGACCAGTTTGTCTTGGACTACCTGGACCAGTCCGTCTTGGACCAGTTCGTCTTGGACCAGTTCGTCTTTGACTACCTGGACCAGTCCGTCTTGAACTACCTGGACCAGTCCGTCTTGGACTACCTGGACTAGTCCATCTTGGACTACCTGGACCAGTCCGTCTTGAACTACCTGGACCAGTTCGTCTTGGACTACCTGGACTAGTCCATCTTGGACTACCTGGACTAGTCCATCTTGGACTACCTGGGGGTGTCTTCGGAGCACCACGCGGGACGGTCGTCTCTTCCGGCTTATACTTCAACAATGGTGTTGAGTAGATCTTCGGAACATTCCTGGTAGAGGTCCAATGGGTTAGAATATATTCTTCAGCCATGGTGGCTGCAGCACCCAAAGTCTCTACTTGCTGCTCCTCCAAGAATGTCTTCAGATCACCGGATTAACTTTCTTTGAAATCTTCTAATAAGACGAGTAGTTCCAGTAGTTCTTTGTTCTTCTGTGACGCACCATTCGTAACACAGCTGCTCCTTAATACACGCGAACTCCGTAAAGGTGTGCTCTGGTGTCTTCTTAAGGTGGCGAAACTTCTGCCTATATGTCTCAGGCACCAACTAGTAGGCCATCAGCACCACTTTCTTGACAGCGTCGTAATCACTAGAGTCACCTACCGACCTGACAGCGTCGTAATTACTAGAGTCACCTGCCGACAGTGTGGAGTACGCTGTTTGGCCCTTCCCAGTCACCACGGATTGGATCATAATTGGCCAATTGTCTCTTAGCCAGTCTAATGATGCAGCGATCTTCTCGAAAGCAGAGAAGAACTTGGACACCTCCTTCTCATTGAATGTAGACACCATTTTAATGTTCGGCACTGGGTTGAAACCACTGGATCCCTTCTACCACTTAATCTTAGCACTCCCAATTCGTGTTGTCTTTTTCTCTATCTTTCTCTCTCTTTCTTCTCTCCTTTCTTCCATTTCCAAACGTTGCAATTCGCTTTCACGTTCCCTCTCTTCTCTTTTTCGTCTTGCTTCTCTTTTTTCTTAGCTCTCTCTCTTCGTTCTTCTCTTTCTAACTTTAGCTTTTTCTCTTCTCTCTCTCTCTCTCATTCTAGCTTTTCTTTTCTCTCTCTCTAGTTCTAGCTTTTTCCATTCTATTTCTCGATGGATTTCTACCTCTCGCATTTTCACAATTAATAGGCTCACATTATGTTCACCTGGGTCACTCTCGCCATCACTTCCTTGGTTTTCCTTTTCAATGGAAGCCATAACACTTTCTCCTTTACTATGGACTTCACCTTCCTGCTTGCTGTTAAGTTTAGGTGAAAAAGGTGTAAATGTCTTTACACCTTTGAGAGGATCTCAACATGCGAATCTCTATCATTCACCTTAATCTCAAGGTAGGCACTTATTAACACAAGCTCACGCTTACCAAGATGTTTCAACTTGGGAAGGCAGTTCTCCTGGTTTAGGAATTCCTGATCATCGTCCATAGTATCAATGGTCATTTTCTCGGCCATTGTTAACTTTCGAAACGCTGCGCACAATCACGTACCATTGCACTGTTTCCCAACATTGAACATTACACCTAACCCTTACACAAAATGGGAAATTAAATCTATACAAAGGGGATTGCACTAATTACTTGACTAATTTTATCAAACTTATCTGACAAGAAGTCGGATCCCGCTGGGGATGCCAATTATGTTAGGCCAGCTTGAGCCAGTAACCGGGTTCCTTCTGCTTAATGTGCCTTTGAGCCTCTTTTATGATCCCACCCCAAGTCAATGGTAAGTTCTTAAGAACTGGCTGAAGCAAGTAATAGTGCAAGGAATAAAAGGAATAAACCAAGACGCAATTACACCATCACCAATATATTATCCATCGAAGTATAACTACACTTACGTACGCAGTGTCGCTCTCACACAGAACACTCAATATATCTGCAGTGTTCGTCAAAACCCGGTGAGTTCACTATGTTAAAATATACGTCGTCCACGTTCAGTGGTAATCACCGGCGAGTTCACCTTCCTCAACATGGGCCAGTCCACACACCGTATCGTCACAGTGTCCCAATACCCCACATCTGCTCTCCAGAAACACCCTGGCAGAGGGCTTCAGCAACACGCTGACAGGGGTCACAAATAATCACTTCCAGGGGTCTCTAACACCCTGGCAGAAGTCTCTAGCAACACACTAGCAGCACTTCTCAGCAGACGGTCAATACTCTCGTCTTGTAACTCTTCTTGGGTAAATCCCGGCTACGTCGGTCCACACAACACTGCACAAGTACAACACCTAACACACTGCTTACTACCAACGGCGGCCTCTTGTCCTCTCACAGTACTAAGTCAGGAGTTCTGCACTGCCCAAGGTGAAATGATTTCCACAACGCTATAGACCCTTCAAGTCACCTCTGTGAACATAAAAGTCATTAGCCAGTCAGAAAGTGTACATGGAGAACACAGGATGACAATCTGTCACCGGGGAACTGTGTCATGTAATCGGATGCACAATCTTGATGGCGTTGACACCGTTACGTCCTCACCAGAGGTCATCATCGACCTCCTCTCCTCAGTGAGGTATGAAACCAACCCGTTCTCGCACTTGCTTACAGTCAATATTGGCTTATATAATAAGTGCATATGTGACATACTAATTGATTGTGAATATTTTAGTTTACCTTGAAAAGCTTCATAGAAAACACCGACCTCACCTAACCTTCTTAGTATGTTAAGCATCTTACTGCTTCTTATTTACAATTATTACTTAACCTATCAATGGTATAGGTTAAGTAATAATTGTAATTAAGAAGAAATAAGATGCTTATCTTATCATACTAAGAAGGTTAGGTGAGGTCGGTGTTTTCTATGAAGCTTTTCAAGGTAAACTAAAATATTCACAATCAATTAGTATGTCACATATGTATTTATTAAATAAGCCAATATTGACTATAGGCAAGTGCGAGAACGGGTTGATGAAACAGGAGCCTTTCACAGACGCCAAACCTCCGCCAATAGATGGCGTCATCTTCATCTCACGTAATGCCTAGTAAAATAAATAAATATGTTTATTCAGGTAAGGTACATACATACAAGGGATGCTACATTAGTTGGATGTAGTTGGAGTACAGGTCCATAGATGACGCCGAAATCGCCACACCTCACTCCATAGAAAGCGTTGATAACGTCACAGTGTAGTTTATTGGTTCCTGTGTCCTTTCTTGCACATTGGCACTACATTGGCTGTCTTCCATTCCTTTGGCAACTCCCACTTTTTCACAGATGAGTCGAAGAATTTATAGGAGACTCAAGTCCGCAACTACATCTTCCAGTCTCAACAAATACCGTATGTTGTTTACAGTATGTTGGTGGGTGAGTGTTTATGACTCACGTGTTACTTACAGTAACGTGATGGGTAAGTGTTCATGACTCACATGTTACTTACAGTAACGTGGTGGGTGAGTGTTTATGACTCACATGTTACTTACAGTAACGTAGTGGGTGAGTGTTTATGACTCACGTGTTACTTACAGTAAAGTGGTGGGTGAGTGTTTATGACTCACATGTTACTTACAGTAACGTGGTGGGTGAGTGTTTATGACTCACGTGTTACTTACAGTAACGTGGTGGGTGAGTGTTCATGACTCACATGTTACTTACAGTAACGTGGTGGGTGAGTGTTTATGACTCACATGTTACTTACAGTAACGTGGTGGGTGAGTGTTTATGACTCACATGTTGCTTACAGTAACGTGGTGGGTGAGTGTTTATGACTCACATGTTACTTACAGTAACGTGGTGGGTGAGTGTTTATGACTCACATGTTGCTTACAGTAACGTGGTGGGTGAGTGTTTATGATTTATATGTTGCTTACAGTAACGTGGTGGGTGAGTGTTTATGACTCACATGTTACTTACAGTAACGTGGTGGGTGAGTGTTTATGACTCACGTGTTACTTACAGTAACGTGATGGGTGAGTGATCATGACTCACATGTTACTTACAGTAACGTGGTGGGTGAGTGTTTATGACTCACATGTTACTTACAGTAACGTAGTGGGTGAGTGTTTATGACTCACGTGTTACTTACAGTAACGTGGTGGGTGAGTGTTTATGACTCACATGTTGCTTACAGTAACGTGGTGGGTGAGTGTTTATGACTCACATGTTACTTACAGTAACGTGGTGGGTGAGTGTTTATGACTCACATGTTACTTACAGTAACGTGGTGGGTGAGTGTTTATGACTCACATGTTGCTTACAGTAACGTGGTGGGTGAGTGTTTATGACTCACATGTTGCTTACAGTAACGTGGTGGGTGAGTGTTTATGACTCACATGTTACTTACAGTAACGTGGTGGGTGAGTGTTTATGACTCACATGTTGCTTACAGTAACGTGGTGGGTGAGTGTTTATGACTCACATGTTACTTACAGTAACGTGGTGGGTGAGTGTTTATGACTCACATGTTGCTTACAGTAAGGCAGTGGATGACTGCTTATAGAACAATTGTTATAGTAAAGCTTGATACAATGTGTTTTACAACTTCATTTGAGTCGTTATTCCTTATCAAAAATTTGATTTAATTATTAACTTTCTAATGAAAAACACATCAAATTGGCACTTTCAAACTCATGTGAATGTCTGAGTGACTGTTTGTGTTTGTGTGTGTGTGTGTGTGTGTGTGTGTGTGTGTGTGTGTGTGTACTCACCTATATACTCACCTATATGTGCTTGCAGGATCGAGCATTGACTCTTGGATCCCGCCTTTCTAGCTATCGGTTGTTTACAGCAATGACTCCTGTCCCATTTCCCTATCATACCTAGTTTTAAAAGTATGAATAGTATTTGCTTCCACAACCTGTTCCCCAAGTGCATTCCATTTTTCTACTACTCTCACGCTAAAAGAAAAGCGTGTGTGTGTGTGTGTGTGTGTGTGTGTGTGTGTGTGTGTGTGTGTGTGTGTGTGTGTGTGTGTGTGTGTGTGTGTGTGTGTGTTTGTGTGTGTGTGTGTGTGTGTGTGTGTGTGTGTGTGTGTGTGTGTGTGTGTGTGTGTGTGTGTGTGTGTGTGTGTGTGTGTGTGTGTGTGTGTGTGGGTGTGTGTGTGTGTGTGTGAGTATGTACTCACCTATTTGTGTTTGCGGGGGTTGAGCTCTGGCTCTTTGGTCCCGCCTCTCAACTGTCAATCAATTGGTGTACAGATTCCTGAGCCAACTGGGCTCTATCATATCTACATTTAAAACTGTGTATGGAGTCAGCCTCCACCTCAACACTGCCTAATGCATTCCATCTGTTAACTACTCTGACACTGAAAAAGTTTTTTCTAACGTCCCCTGTGGCTCATGTGGGTACTCAGTTTCCACCTGTGTCCCCTTGTTCACATACCACCAGTGTTAAACAGTTTATTTCTATCTACCTTGTCAATTCCTCTAAGAATTTTGTAGGTAGTGATCATATCTTCCCTTACTCTTCTGTCTTCCAGTGTCCTAAGGAACATTTCACGCAGCCTTTCCTCGTAACTCATGCCTCTTACTTCTGGGACTAGCCATGTGGCTTACCTCTAAACGTTTCCAGCTTCGTTTTGTGTTTGACGAGGTAGGGCTCCATGTTGGGGGCTGCATACTCCAGTATTGGTCTTACATATGTGGTATACAAGGTTCTGAATGATTCCTTGCAAAGGTTCCTGAAGCCAGTTCTGATGTTAACCAGCCTTGCATACGCCACAGATGTTATTCTTTTTATATGAGCTTCAGGAGACAGGTTTGGTGTGTCAACTCCTAGTGCTTTCTCTCTGTCCGTTTCATGAAGGACTTTATCTTCCATTTTGTATCCTGTGTCTTGCCTCCTGTTTCCACTCCTAGTTTCATTACCTTACATTTAATCGGGTTTAACTTAGTAGCTATTTGTTGGACCATTACTTCAGTTTGTCTAGGTCATCTTGTAGCCTCATACTATCTTCCTCTGTCTTGATCCTCCTCGTAATTTTTGCATCATCAGCAAACATCGAGAGGAACGAGTCAATTCCTTCTGGGAGATCATTTACGTATATCAGAAACAGTATAGGTCCAAGGACTGATCCTTGTGGGACTCCACTGGTGACTCCCCGCCACTCCGAGACCTCACCTCTCATGGTGACTCGCTATGTCCTGTTGCTTAGGTTCTCCCTTATCCAGTGTAGTACCTTCCCTTTCACTCCTGCCTGCATCTCCAGTTTGTGCACAGTAGATTAGAAGGCGCCTCTGTGTGCCACCTATGTAGGGAGATCAGATAAGAAATCAGAAGCGGGGAGCCACATAGTGCCACTCCATATTAGGTCACCCAAGGTGTGAGTGGTAGCAGTGGAAAAAACAGTGAAGATAGGTATCTATTATGTGCCACTATGATCATGTTCATTTATACAGTAAAGTATGACAATATATTTAAGTAAAAATGAATTTATTTGTATAATAAACACTCGTGGGTGAGTGCCAGTTATGTCCCCCACATTCCTTAATGGGGTAGGTGTAAAACAGGTTCCTCCCGGTGAGGGTGGTCGCCCGTACCCTTCCTCGCACCTAATGGCCTTGACTTTACCGTAACAGAGTTCCACACCCAGCGGAGGTCGAGTGGGTCTTATATAGGGGTATTAAATTATAAATCTCCTCCAGGGGTTAAAAAAAATCAAAGAATTTATTAATGTTTTATTAGGTAAAAATCACAAATGATGTATAAGAAGTTAATTATGACCCCTATCCCTCTCCCCCCTCCACCTCCCCTTCCTCATCTGAGTAGAATTCTGACGTCTCCCCATCCGTGGTGAGTGGGGGGAGGTCTTGACCCCCTCCCCCCTCTCTTGGGGGAGTGGGGTGAGTTGGCTGGTTGCCTTTTGGACGACTTTCCTTCTGACTCTCATCTGAAGTGTTCTGGAAAGAGATGGGGAAAATAATTTATAGGACTATATCTTTTATTTGAAAAATATTCTATTTCCTCTAAGAACTGCTAGTACATACCTCTCCCCCTGCAGGAGCGACCTTGTGTCCTCTACAGCAGGCATCATCAATTAGGGTACGTAACAGCATCTTGTTTGGGGCAGACCTTCCTCGTAGAATTACTACTCTACAAATGTGGACAGGTCCTAAGAATTGCACTAAAAAAAAGAAGAGGTAAAATAGAGGTTGAGCAAACTTTCTATTGTGGGAAAAAAAATAAATCTTTACCAGAAAGTGAGGGTAATACTAACCAGGCCCTTCAAGGACTTCAATCTTCCCTGCGTGTGTTTCTGGGGAGACACCTTCCATTTGTAGGATAAGGGGGATGGGGGTCTTCTAGGGAGGTTGTGGGGTGAGAGGGGTTTTATATGGGGGTAATCCCCCTGTTAGGTGGGTTGCCTAGCTAACAAAAATATTCTCTACACCACCTATAAGAACCAACCCTTACTCCTCTACAAAATGTCCTAACACAGTGATGTTTCATAGGAAAATATCGTCTCGCATAAGCGAGGGCACGTTTATCATTTAATTTTAAACTAACGCTTGAAAATACATTATGTAAGTAATGTACTGTTGAAGGCAACCCCAGGTGACTCACCCTATGGACGAACATTACGCAATACAGTCCACAAGCAAGGGTAAAATCACTCTGGAGTCTGTAGCACATTCCAAACACCTTTGTTATTGTGTTAGTTTTAATAAATCCTTGAAAATAATGTCCATAAGTAACCGCCGACATTGCATAACTATCGAAAAAAAACATTCGATGTTTAACTTTATCAACATAAATAGCTACCCAATGTCCCATAGTTAATCTGCTATGTGATGGTAAAATATTAGTTATGAGAACAATAGGTTTTCTTGATGAGATATTTAAATGTTCTATTTCATCAGCATTATAACAACCTAGGTAGAGTGCTCGATCCCCTAGATTATTTTTTAAATTAATATTTATATCATTACAATTCATTATGTTTTTAAGCTCGCACGTCACACAGAACAGTTCTCTGTCCGTCGATGGATAGTACCCCGGTCGTTTCCCCAAACAGTAAAACCAGTCTGTTATATGTAACACCACCGCCAAACTCAAGCTCCATACGCAAGTTGCCAGATTTCTCCACAGGGAGGGAATCCTTTGTTTGAATGGTGGTTAAGTCAAAGGCGAATATCGATCTTCCCTTATTAAAAGTGTCATAGGCTAGAAGTGAATCACGCTCTAAGCCTAATGTCTTCAAAGTTTCGTAATAAAGGCGGGCATAATGATTGTCGAAATCACCACCAATTCGGTAAATTGCGTTATTGTTCAAATACATGGCAATATTTTTCAGTTTTGCATTTTCAAAATATAATCCATTACCTTGGTGAAGGCCAGCGAAATAATTCATTGGCACAATTACCATGAATATCCTGTGAGGAATTACTTGCGCCCAAGGCTGATCAATTAAGAGACTAGTTTGATTCCCTGCTAGGACATATGTTTTAGAAATGGTTTTATTGAAAGTATAGCTTATGGGGTCGGGGGATGCTAACAGTGAGCTTTTTAAGGCTAGGTAAGCACTTGGGTAGGGGAACACACGTGTTACCCACAACTTAGCATAATCCATATGCAGCCGATACTTAGAGCCATCGTCCACACTTGTATTTAGCACCCAAGCATGTGGGGAGAGCTCCAATCTTAGGCGCACATCTATATTATCTAATATGTATTGGTCTAGGGTTGTTACGTCCAATAGTAGGGGAAAACACATTGACAATCCTTTACCTTTTAAATCGGTCATAAATTTTTTATCCTTTGCGGTTGCCCCAGTAAAAAATGTATTAGTAAATTCGTTAGGGATTACACCATCATCACTCCAGTCCCTACGAAAGGCTCCAATCCTCCCCAAGGAAGACATTTTTGATGGAGGCATGGAGGTAATTAATTTAATAAACGACCAATAATTAAAATTAGAATTTGTTTCAACTACCTGCTCTCCTAAAAACACCTGAACACCTTTAAACATGGTATTTGACAACCCATTAACAAATTCCACATGGTCATCCTCTTCCAATTTTGTGGTATCGTCATCTTTCGTTAAAGATACCTTAAAATCTATAACAATATTAGCTAAATCTAAGAAGGCGCCCTGGGTTCCAGGGATGCGGAATTCTAAGTAATTATCCCGCAAACGTTGATTAATAGGGAGGTTAACAGGTAGAATGTCTATTTGCTGTGTGGAGGCAATTGAACTCTCCACATTACGTATTCTGTTACTTCTAGGAAATTGGTCAATAATACTGGAAGTATAATATTCTACAGGGATTTTCAACCCAGCTCCACTAGCCTCCGCCATGATCTCCTCCGAAAGGTGAAGTATGACTGCTTACTGTAGTGAAAATACATCATTTTTATACCCAAGGGCTCGTTTACATTTATTATTTTTATTTTTTCTTCTCCTAGAGAGTCTTTTAATTTTCCCGCCTGCTACCAATTTCTTCCCCACAGTCTTAAGAGCATCAATACCGTGAGTTCTCAGAGCGCTCTTTACATCCCGTCTACCACTGGTTAAATCGCCAAGAACATTTTTCCCAAAATCGATAGCAGTCGGCGTTACAGTTTTCATGAAAAATGGTATGGCTCGTCGAGCCAAGCCGGCTAAGGTCCCAAAAAAACCACCACCAGATCTGAGATAAGGCGCTTGGAATGTGCGTATGTCATTCATCGCTCCCCCCCTCACCCCGTATCTCCCAGAGAGGGGGGAGAAGATCTCCCCGTACTCCTTCTGGGAGGGTGTGTGGAAAGGTACTCGCATCCCGACTCCTCTTCTTATAATAACCGATGATGTGGGTAAACACTTCTATATATATATATATATATATATATATATATATATATATATATATATATATATTTATATATATATATATATATATATATATATATTTATATTTTTATAGATTATATTGTTATACCTTAGGGCGGAGGTGTAAGACTACCGTAACCGACCTCCCATCTTCAAAACTAACCTTTCGTCCAAACTGATCTGTTATCTTAATACTCACCTTCTCCAACGTGTTAGTATTTAATGTCTTGTACACTAGGGGATGAGCCCCTCTAGAATAAGAGTCATGATAATTGATTGCATCTAAGATATTTACAATTTGTCCCCCGTAACGATCCGGCTCGATGACGTCACTATAAATGAGTAAATAGTCACAACCTCCGTCATTGTCTGGGGGGGAATGAGGCCACGACCTTGGAGGCTGCTGTAATGTCATCTGATTTTGCCTGATAAATGGTGTATTTGCGACTGCTGTCAAAACCAAGTACATTAGCTATTCTGTGTTTAAATTGAAGGCTAAGAGAATATAAGGAACCAGTGCCTTCATTGTTAAGAGTGGAGGCTAGTAATACTCGCTCTAAGGATTGATCATAGGTGAGGATTGGTTCTCTTTCTGAGAAGTATATTTTGAAATCACCTCGGAAGCTAAGCTTCATGTCGGTGATTATTTGTCGGCTAAGCTCACTCGTGATGAATGTGATGTTTCTGGATAATATGTTGGTTTTGGGGAGGAAGGTGTAAATGAGGTGTTCTGGGCTTTTAGAAAGAGTTCCTCGCTTAAAAGTAGCATAGACGTCTATACCAGACTCCCCCTCATCCTTGATGATAGCGTTAATTCGTCTGGGTAGGAGTATGTTGACTAAGGCCACTTCATGTTTAATGGAAGGGTTTAAATGTAGAGTGGGGATGGTGTTTGTAAATGCTGAACTTGTGTTGTATATATCTTCTTGGTCGAGGCTAGTGAGGTATATGTAGTGTTCCTCGTCCATTGTTATCTTATGTACTGACTGGGGTGGGAATAAAACATCATTACTTATATTTTATTTTATTAATCTACTAAGGAAATATTACTTTTAAAAGAACTACAACAGGGGGAACTACATTTTGTTCCCCCATAACAAATTACATATAAAGAGCAGCAGCTGTTGGTACTGCTGTCGTCCGCTGCTGCCGCTGCCGCTGCTGCTGCCGCTGCTGCTGCCGCTGCCGCTGCTGCTGGGGGAGCTGTTGGTACCACTGACACCGCTGCCACCGCTGACGGTACTGCTGCTGCTGCTGCTGCTGCCACCGCTGGAACCGTTGTAGTTGGTGGTACTGCTGCCGCTACCGTTACCGCTGCCGGCGATGATGGTACTGTTGCTGCCGCTGTCACCGCCGGAACTGCTGTAGTTGGTGGTACTGTTGCCGCTACCATTACCGCTGACAACACTGTCACCGTCGTCGGTGGACCTGCTACTGCTACCACCACCGAAGCTGTTGTAGATGGAGGTACTGCTGTTGCTGCTGCTGCTGCCGCTGTTACTGACTGCGGCGGTGCTGGCACCTCTTCTTTGAGTGTTGTTGGTTACAGCTTTCGTTGTTTTTTCGGTGATGAGGATAACAGGAATATTTCCTGTGACTCTCCATCGAGGATGGTGTCAATACGATGATTTGAGAGGGGGTCGAAGTCAATAGTGGTTTCGATCCGTCGTTTGGCTGTGCCAGATGATGTGGGTGGGGGTGGAGCAGCGCTGGAGGTGGATGAGTACTCTTGTAGGTGTCTCTTCTTCCTGGGGGTAGCTGGTGGTGCTGGTGGTGTAGAACAAGAAGAGCTTCCTGGGGTGGTGGCACCCTCCCCCACCACTGCATCTAGGGTGATAGTTTTACTATCACCCTCTCCCCTGGGATCATCATTCGGGAGGGGTACCATCGATGGGGTGACGGTAGAGGGACGTTTGAGGATTACCAGCTCCTTGTTATGCTTGGCCAGCTCAACGTTGAGCGAAATGAGCATGGGCCCGACGTCCTTGTGCCAGTTGTCCATGCCATCACGGGAGGCCCCCAGCCCATGGGGTACCACCAACCGAAACATGGTTGGAGTTCTTACCATAAGATTGCCAACCTTTGTTAGGGCTGTTTTCAGCCAGTATAGCCTATTTTTGGCAGTATTCAGGGTGACATTGGTGATGTAGTGGATGTCGGCGGAAGACTGCACTTGCTCCTGAGCTATAGGGTTAGACTCGAAGGGTGCTCCTGCACCGAAAGCGGAAATTAGCGCCACGATGGTGGGGCGGAAGAACAAGACTGGCTCTTCGACAATGTCTTGACCGTCGGAGGGTAGGGGAGCTATCTTCACTTCAATGTCCCCTGGGGTAGACCGGTAACGTATTGTGGCCCTGTTGACACGAGTCAGTCCTTCACGTTCCACACGGGCATAGTTGTAACATTTCCATATTACACTTGCCAGTCCATAGGGACGCACAACAGCAGCGGGGAGATCGTAAACGATCACATCACCAACCCCAAAGGCGTGGGTGTCGGTGATGTCGCTGTCTATTGACTTAATGGACGATAAAGCCATGGCGGAGGGGCGGTTGAGCGGAACGAGAGAGAGTCGTCGTCAACTATGGTGACCGAGGGTGACGGTGGAGGCCTTTAAATACACCTGTGTCCCCCACCTGGAGGGGGAGGAATGTAGGGGTGTGGGGTAGAGGGCGCCTTCCTTACCTAAAAGTCCATACACACTCCTTCCAGTCTCGAAGGCTGTAATCTGGTCTCGATGTTGGAAGGTTAATTTTTCCATTTGCCATATCTCCGTCTGGATTTCCAGGGATGAATATTCTTCATAACGTTTCACCGTCTCTCCAAATGACTTAAAAAACCGTTCTGGAGGGGCACTCAACACAAGACGGTCATAACAATCCCACAATGCATATATCAATCTACATTTGTGTTCGACATACTTGTAGTACCGCTGAGTAGCAACCAACTTCTTTAATAAGGGAGATTTGTCTTCTGGGGGTGTAGCTGGGGGAGGAGTGGGTCTAGAAGCTTGCTCCATGGTGGATATGCAACTGAATATGGTGGTCTTTAAGATGGCCTTCATATAGGTCTTCAATACGGCTCCCAATGGGGTCTCCTATGGATACCCCTCCCCCCTTTTAACTGTGATCTGGCGCGATAATTACGTATGAGGGTTGGGTCTATGCCAGCCACCCTCAGTAAAACCCTTACATCTTCCTTGTCACTTGCCCTAAATTGTCCCTTTGTGAAGGCTAGAGTTTTAATTATATCTAAAATATTTAAATTTTGTACAGGCTTTAATAAATTTCTGCGACTATCCCACATCACCTGTTGGCTGTTTTGTCCAAACATGTTCAATAATGCTTTGACATGAGGAATTTCCTCAATTTTAAAATTCACATTTATTAAGTTGTCCAGACTTGGATTTTGGGGTGTGATGGTGGCTTTATGTGGAGTGTGGCCAGCAACAATTACTTGCACTTCGGGCGGGAGGATGGAATGTCCCCTTTTTTTATTTTTTTTTTTTTTAAAGGCGATGGTCGCGCCGGGCAGCCCGCGTTTTTTTTTTCTTTTTAAGGGTGGCGGCGGGCGACGGTCGCCGGGGGCCCCAATGTCATTTAAAGGGTGTGTGACCAGCCCCGCCCGTCTGGAGGTGCTACTACGGCAACACCGCCCACAGCCCGTTGTTGTCAGGTGGGAGGAAGGAGTGTCCTCTTCCCCCACCCCCCCATCACCCCTACCAGAGTCGCAGATGGGTAGGTTACGGGCTCCCCCAATATTATTACTTGAGTTGGATTCGTTTTTTAAAGAGAAGGACATACTTTCACTACCATCACCTCCGGGGGAGGGCAGACCCACCGCATTAGGAGGTGATGGTGAGTTCTTGTTTTTATTAAATAAATATTTTTCAGCTATGAATCGTGGTACCAGGCAATATTCTTTCACCATTTTATTCTCTCGTTACTTATTTACGCAATTACCTTATTAGGGAGGAAATTAACGATACAGCCAAAGGTAGCAGAGCTGCTAATATCGCCCCACCACGTCTGGAGGTCAGTATGAGCTTCTTTTTGTATAAAGGAGTTTTCTTACGCGCTACAGATCGTATGTCATTCTGATATCTCTGTAAGCCATTAATTATCTGAGGTTGAACTGGGATGTTTCGTTTCAGAAAATTGGCAAAAATTTCACAAATTGATTCAATTTCCTGCCGTTTTAAAGCCTTGATTAGTTTATTCCGCTTCTTGGGTGATAAATTGTTTAATAAAAATAACAACTGATGATGTTTCTCTACGAGAGAGTCCTCTTGAACTGTCATTTTTTGTTAAATTTGACGATGTCTTGAGCTTTAATCCAGCTATTGGCAGAATCTGGGTACCCTCTCCACTTGACGAAATATTCTCTGTGTCCTTTCGATGTTTTCCTAGACTGTAATACCGTTACAGGAAAATAGTCTGGGAGGGATGTTGGAATCAATTCCTGCTCATAAAACATGCCACTGATCAACTCGTTGTTTAAATCTTTGATTTTATATGTCGGGATTGGATGTGTTCTGTCAATATGTGACACTACAAATATTTCTTCTGTATTTTGGTGCCAAAAGCCTTTGTGAAATATATTCCTGCGCTTTGCCAATCGCACATGCTGTCCAAGGTGCAACCGTGGACTGATGGCAGTTATGGAGGAGTCATTGTTTAAATACATAACCTTAAACTGTCTTCGTATATCTTCAATATTTTGCAACTTATGAATGGCATGAGGAGTATTTTTTAGCATCCTGTGGAAAGTGTGGTTGTACACGTCCACAACTTTAGGGAGGATGTGGATGTATTTTAATGAATTAGCTTGAGTCATATAATGATACAGTTTATGTTTTAAAGTTCTGATGGCTCGCTCCACTATGCTAGATTTCATTTCCGAAAATACACTATATAATTTAATATTTTTCTTATTAAAATAATTTTGAACTGACTTGTTGTAAAATTCTCTACCTCGGTCAGTGAATATCCGCCTTACACCGAGAAACTGAGGCGTTTCCTCTAATATCTTCTTCAGAGCGACTAACACTTCACTCGAATTTTTTGTTTTTAAAGTTTGAGTCTGCATTAGGCGGGAATAAACATCGACACAAATTAAAATATATTTAACACCATTATTGTATTTTTGTAAACTACAAAAGTCCCCTAGGTCACAGGCAATTATGGTACGAGGTTTAGGGGCTAATATTTTCCGTCGGGGGAACCTAACTAAATTTCCTCTATGTAATGTGTAAGATCGCTCCCCATGGAGAAATTCCTTCACATCTGCAACACTAATGTTGGGGTCTTTAAGTCTGGCAGCCTTATACAATTTTTGAATTGACCCTGTGAAACCACCTGGGCTAGAAATGTCATTATAGATGCTGGTGAGAATTGTTCGTTTCTGTGTCGTTAGAGACATCTTTTTGTTGTCGTTGTTGATTACATTTAATACACAATTTCACAGTGGTCTTCGTTGGTGATGCTCGTTCGTAGTTGTAATGCCTCAGGAACCGTCAGATCGACCAATAAGTAACCATACTTGTTCTGGGATATTGCCCGACGGTATATTTCAACGAAACTACTAGTAGTTTTTCGCCCATATAACTGTCCACTTAAAATTTCAAGTTGGCTTATGTCTCTCTGCTTCATTAATATATAATGACTACAATTCAGAGTTATTGTCCTGGCGTATTTCCCCTGGGGAAACAAATTTTGACTAATTAGAATTACGGAAATATTACCGTGTCTCCCTCTTGTGAAGATATTGGCTATAATTGGACTCTGTATGGCTTCCAGGTATAAGTCATAAATTATATACAAAACTGACTCATTTGAAAAAGGATCTTTATACTCTAGTGGGTTAATCAGGTCCTGGGAGACAGTAACCTTGTTTCGCAGAGAGGGAATGTTTGAAAGAGGCTGTTCTGTATTATTTGCAGATGACACTAAAATTTTTGAGAATTTTCCGTGGTATTTAACACATAAATCCCCCACTAGGGTCGTTTTCCCAGAATTACTGAATCCAGCTACAAATATTCTTGCTGGGTGGTGGAAAATATTAAGTTGCTCGTCTGTGACAGACACACACTCCTCCATATTTTCCCCATAAATGGTTCAATTACCTATGGAGCGGTCGCTTATATATTCATATTATATATATATATATATATATATATATATATATATATATATATATATATATTGTGTGTGTGTGTGTGTGTGTGTGTGTGTGTGTGTGTGTGTGTGTGTGTGTGTGTGTGTGTGTGTGTGTGTGTGTGTGTGTGTGTGTGTGAGTGTGTGAGAGTGTGTGTGTGTGTGTGTGTGAGTGTATTCACCCAGCAAGGGATGTGTCTCCCTCAGGACATAGCCAGCCCTCCTGATGTTTTTTTGAAGTAGAAGTCCCCTAGTGATGACCTCCAGACGAGAGAAAAAAAAAAAAAAAGTTTTCTACAGCAGGCCTAACCCTTCTCTTACAAAAAGGACTGAGAGGTGTTGTATGTGGCAACGTTGCCCCCCACGTTTCCGAGTCAATAAAAGGACGCTACACCTCCCCCACATCATGTATTATTGAATTGTGACCAAACCATCCACTCTCCTCCCCGTCTAGACCGAGATGTAAGTAAATTAGTATCTATTTCATATAAGGGTTATATATATATATATATATATATATATATATATATATATATATATATATATATATATATATATATATATATATATATATATATATATATATATATATATATATATATAAATAAATATAAATATATTATATATATATATATATATATATATATATATATATATATATTTATATAGATAAGTAGGGGCAGGAATGAGAAGTGGAGTGATTTGAGTGCTGGGGGATATATATATATATATATATATATATATATATATATATTTTTTGTGCTTTATTATGCATTTGATGGTTACAAGATATACATGGGTTGATACAAAAATAATAATGCAAAAAGGTGCTTAAAGGTTATGGATCTCTTGAAGAACACAACAATGGGAAACATTGATGAGTGTCACAGACGGGTTCGATCATTGTTGCAAGTCAAACACTTCTTCGAATTCCTCTGAAGTTGGACTAGTTCCCAAGACGCAACAGGCATTTCCCCTCTGAATCGCAACACTGAGGCGCTGGAACAAGAAACTTTTTGCTCTCTGGTCTTTTGTAGCGCTGATCAATTTGTCCCCCAATTCCTTCAGGAACTTCAATGCACATTTTCCCCACGAACCGAGGGTCTCCGAGCCGATCGGAACAAAGCTGTAGCAGTGTGCTAGACCTCTGTATTTAATAATTTTCTGCGATTCCCTGAAAGAAGCAGCACCACCGCTTTCACGTGTGCTGTAGTGGAGGTAGGTACTGGCCAGTGTGGCAGCGCACGTGTAGTCCCATACCACTTGCTTACCATCCTTCCAAGGTAGCAAGGTGACCCCATCAGGGCGCTTCTGAGGGTCGTTAGGTCTGGATAAGTGTGGTTCTCTTTGTGCCGGGCAGCGGGCTGTGGCGAGGCTCCTCTTGATGATGTCGTTGACTTCTTCATGTCTTGCAATTTTACCCGGTGATTTACGACATACCAGACCATGACGACCATATTGGTCTGCCATCGCAGTTCCGCAGATGCACCTATGTTCGGTGAGGATGGGGGCGGCAAGGCGAAGGGCAACTCCAATGCGGAGAGCGTCATGACTGAGGCGAGTTCCCAGGGCTGCATTGGGCACAGCAAATAAAAAATCCCCGGCGTGGGGTGCTGTTACCGCTAGGAGGCGGGCTTTGTTTTCAGCATCAGCGTTGTCAATCATTGCTGTGACAGTCTTTTCCATTATGGGGCTATCCCAGTGGGCCTGCTTGTGGTCTTTTGGGACTTGTGGTCGGGGTTGAGGGTGTGCAATGGTGTCCCATTGTCTGGCTGCTTCGATGAACGTTTGATCATGAGTTCCCGCTGTCTCTCTCATACGCTCTGGTAGGATCTGCCCTACCAATTCGTTGGCTGCTGTACATGAGGATAAGAATGCTGGAAGTGCTACCTCAGTTGCCTTTCGTATGCCTATCCATCCAAATCTCACTGGTAGTGTTGCTTGGTCCCACTGACTGTCATCTAAATCTAGGTTGAGCGCCTTCCTGAATATTGACCTGAGGAGCTCATCATATTGATTTAGAAGTGGGTTGCCAAAAGTTGGTGCACACCTTAAGAAGTATGTTAGCCTGGGCAGGGTAAGGCACTTTGTGAGAAGGTAGAGGGCATCGTGGGAGTCCAAGTCCCCAATTCTCTCTTCCATCCTCTTTAGGTCTCTAAACTTTTCGTCAAGGACTGCAGCAATGGCATTGTGGCCCAGAGGTGCTCCGAGTAGTGTGCTGTCGGTAGGTTTAACGACTGAGGCTCCTGGTAGAACTGATTTCACTGCTCTAATGATTACTTCACTAGATGCAATAATTTCGCACTTGGAGGGGCTAAGAACGAGACCCATGGACTCCCCCCGTGTCTTCACCAGCTGTAAGTCTTCTAGCAGGGAATCTTGTGTGCCTGCCAGAGTGCCATCATCCAGGAACCAGATGTTGAGCTCGCTGGACAGTCTGGTTGTAATTTCTCGAACCGCTATGCAAAAGAGGAACGGTGCAAGTGGGTCACCCTGTTGAATTCCCTCTGCTGAGGTGACTTCATGTTTGCCAAACAGGAGGGTTGAGTCTTTGCTGTAGCCTGCTGACACAAACGGGAGAATGCTTGGGCAATGTTCCTGGACTGCAGTGAGGATTGCTTCCCTTTTGACCGAGTTGAAAGCGTTTTTAAAATCTAATTTTACTACTGCCTGGTCTTCAGTAAGAGAGCTAATGTAGGCTCGTGCAGCATGAGCCGCTGCTTCACAGCCTTGGGGGACTCCAAACCCCAGCTGGTTGGGTTGCAGCATGGTGGCTGCTTCCGTTCGGATACTTCTGACAGCAGCCCTTGCAACTAGGCGGCGAAGGGTATTACCAACGGCAATGGGTCTGATTCCTCCCCCCTTCTTTTTGAGGGCACATAGGGATGCACCAAAGAAGAATGGTTTGATTTCATCAGGGATTAACCCGGCGAGGCAGTTGTTGACAAACGTTGTGATTTCTGTCAGGAGCGCTTCTGCAGCTGGGCCAAGAACAGGGTTCACCATTTCCTTCACATGTTGAGGTCTTACCCCTGTGTAGCCTCCTGAGGAGCCCGGGGGAAATGAAACGATAGCTTTATAAACCTCTGACTCCCGGAGGACGATATATATATATATATATATATATATATATATATATATATATATATATATATATATATATATATATATATATATATATATAAATATATATATATTTATTTATTTATTTATTTATTTATTCTAGGTAAGCGTGATCGTTATGTCTCGAGTTGGTGATATTTGTAGAATTTGTGGATGGGGGTCATCACATCTCTTCGTTCATAGGTGTTACACATGTTTCTTCTGCGGAGAAACTGTATGTGTACAGTCTAGTGGTGAACACAGGAGAACCTGTGCTGGAGGTATGACCGTATTTTATATATTTATTTATTTATTTATTTCAAATGAAAAATATTAAGAAGGGTTTTCCCCTTCTCCGCGAGTGTGGGAGAGAGAGTGTATATAAATTATACACTATTTCCTTCATTAGGTAAACGTCGCCAGCCCACCCTCCCTTCCAGAGAGGATGGCTTCTTGTGCTTTTTGTGTGGAAATACATCCTTGAGACCTCACCACACTTCCCCTTGTGATAATTGTGGGACCTCTGTGTGTGAGGACTTGACCTCTGAACATCTACAAACATGCCCCCGTGGTGAGTGAATAAACCCTCCACCTTTATTTCTCTTAAGAATCTTTTTTGAGAACTTATGTCATGGGGTTTAGTGAGTGGGTGTTGCCTTTTTATTATTATTATTATTATTATTATTATTATTATTATTATTATTATTTATTATTATTCCATTCCAGGAGCGATTCAGAGGCAGGTAGGGGAGGAACATGACAAAGCACAGCGTGACAATAACCCCTTAGGTGGAGGGGAGGGGGGAGAGGAAGCGATGAGTGATGATGATGATGGTGATGATGGTGATAGGGGTGACATCTCTCAGCCGGGCCCTAGTGGTCTTAGACCCCCTGTCATCAATAGACTTAATGCCCTAAATAGTGATGAAAATTCCCCAGATGAGGAGGATGCTATAGACACTCCCCACTTAATTAATAGGGTGGGGCTCTGGGGAATCTCTTTACTAGGCTGGAATATTCCATCCCCTCAGCCTTCGCCACAGACCCTATAGGACTCCTAAGCAACTTTAGGGACTATTACATATCTGAAATAGAGAATTACATGAATTCTCTTGGGGGACATGGCAATTTTACTTCATCATTAAAAATCCTCCTCGAAGTAAAGGTAACACTTTTGAAACAACGACTCACGGAAGATGATGACTTTAGAGAACACTTCATAACAACACCCGCTAGACTGGTAACTCTTGAGGATGTGGGTAATCTTATTGATAGCTGGGTGGCTTATATGATTACACGACTGGAAGATCTCCTTTCAGAAACAGAGGGGAGTGGTTTCATATTATATAATGTCGATTTCCTCAAAATCGTCATCTGTAATGCAAGTGTAAGGTCAGTTTTAGGGGATTATGTCCCTTATCCCCCATTTCTAAGGGGACGGCATGAGGTCTTCAACCCAAACCCAGCTGGTAACAATAAAACATGTATTATTCAGTGCATTGCTGCTTTTCTGGCGTCACAACAAGGGTGGAAGTGGAGACGTATAGGGAGACTTGTAGAGTCTCACTCTAGGATTAGGAAAATGGTCAAATACGACAATTTATCCTTCCCTCTGTCTTGGGAGGATATCTCTAAATTGGAGAATAGAAATAAACTATCCATTTTTTTGTATTCAATACACAAACATACAGATGGCGTCTATCACGTCTCTCTTTGTCGTCGTGGTAGCAGACAGTACTCGGTCATAGTTCCTTTATTGTTATTGGGGGAATCTCATGTGGCGTTGATTAAAGACTTTGATAAGTTCCTACGGAACTTTACTCGCAGCCACAGACGAAAGACAGTCTTGTGTATAAACTGTCTCTCAGAATATCAAAATTCGTCTGAGCTAACAAATCACTCATCTTCCTGCGACATCACTCAGAAAATTATTTACCCTCAGCCTGGGGACACACTCCATTTTAAAAATACTGGGAAAGGTTACGCCCCTTCCCATGTGGGCTATTTTGATTTCGAGTGTGTCCTAAGCACTGAGGATTGTCTAGGTTCTGTTACAGCCATACATAGACCTATAGCATACAGCTATATAATTGTTGATAGGAACCAAACTGTCGTTGATAAATTTACTTATTTTGGGGGGGACAGTGTTACTCATTTCATGCAGCGAGTTGCTACCAAATGGGAAATTATCAGATCTACCCTCCACCATTATGAAATAGACATGTCTCTTGAGGATATGATCCATTTTAGGAGACAGACTCACTGCCAGTTTTGTGAGCGGGTATTTACCCCCTCCAATTTCAAGGTTCAACATCATGATCACCTTAGGGAAAAGCTCAATTATATTGGAGCTCTATGTAATTACTGCAACCTCCGCCACAAGAATGCTCTGGAGAGTTTAGTTCTAATTGCCCATAATATGTCTTATGACATGGGCTTAATTTTGAGGGAGTTTACCATGGATTCAAATATTAAGAGCAATATCCTCATGAGACAGGGGACGAAATATCTTAAGGTGGAAATAGGGAAGCTTAAATTTCTTGATTCACTGGCTTTTATTACAGGTAGTCTTTCATCCCTAGCAAAGACCCACATTGATTCAGCCAGCCCCTTAACATTCACTCACTCAATGATAGAGGGTTTGCCCAAAAAGAGTCACCACCTACTCTTAAAGGGTAAGCAGTTTTTCCCTTATGAATATACCACAAAAATCAGCTGCTTTAATGACACAACACTCCCTCCTATTGAAATGTTCTACAGCTCCCTAAACAAATCAGGTATAACTTTGGACGAATATAGACATTCTAAATTAGTATGGGAGGCTACAGGGTGTAGGACATTAAAAGACTACCTCCTCATTTATTTGAGGTGTGATGTAGGATTACTGGCTGACATTTTTACACACCACAGGGCAATTCTAAATGATATATATTCTTTAGAATTGACACACTATTGCAGCCTCCCAGGGTACTCCTACGACTGCTTCCTGAAAAGTAGTAGAATATCGTTGGAGTTAAGTGCAGATGTGACGTTGCACAATCTCTTATCACAAAACATACGAGGGGGTTTTACAACTGCAGTTAGGAGTTATGTCAGAGCTAACAACCGCTATGTCAACCCATCTTTTAACCCCCAGGAGGATAGGTCTTCATTCTTACTTTATCTCGACTTCAACAGCCTCTATGGGAGTTGTATGACTAGGAAATTGCCCCATGGGGGACTAAGGAGACTATCATCTGATGAGATGAACTCCTTCATTAGCGGGGGGAAGATAATGACAGAACAGCCTTTCTCTTCTAACAAAGGGTACTGGCTCTTAATTGACACCAAACTTTTAAGACCCGAAATAGCTAGACTAACAGACGATCTGCCCCTTTGTTTACACCATAGGGGAATAAGTATGGAGGATATCTCACCATTTAGTAGGGGACTTCTGGAAACAAATAACATCACACACCTCCCCCCAAAAAACATCAAACTGGTTGGAGATCATTTCCCCAAAAAACATTATTTCATATCTCTTCACCTTTTACAACTATTTATTGAGATAGGACTTGAAGTGGAAACAATACATGCAATTTACGAGTTCCACCAGTCAGATTTAATGGCAGAATTTGTTAACACCAACGTTAACAATAGAAATGCCTCCAGCAGTAATGATAGGAAAACACTCTTCAAATTACTGACGAACAGTGTTTTTGGTAAAACGCTACTGAATCCAGCTCGTTATGCCATTGACACCAAACTAGTGACTTCAGCTAGGGTCTTTTTACGAGAGGTGAAGAATCCCCGCTTTAAACGAATGGTGCATTTAGGCGACAATAAATTATTGTCTGTCAGTTCCAGACCATTCATTAAAATTACTCATCCTAATTACATTGGGTTCCAGATTCTTGAGCTAGCAAAATACAGCTTGTACCATTTTTGGTACAGGGTACTTAAGAACCACTATTCAGATAGGGTACAACTGGTGTATAGTGATACAGACAGTTTCATTTTCACCTTACTAGCTGAAGATGTCTTTAATGAGATGGGGAAAGAACCCCTTAGTTTGTGGATGGATACGAGTAATTTTCCTGAAACTCACCCCTTGTATGATCCTTCTAAAAAGGGTGTTTTAGGGCTGTTAAAGTCAGAGGTGTCAGATAAACACATCCTTGAAGTTGTGGCACTCAAGCCCAAAATGTATAGTGTGCTTTTGCTTGACAATAAAAATTCCATCACCGCTAAGGGTATTCCCCGAGCTGTGCAAAGATCTTTAACACATAACCACTTTAAAGAGACCCTACACAGCAATGGTGTAGTGAATACTTTTAACTTCTCCCAAATAAGAAACATAGGGGGGCAGATGGCAACCACATTCAATACTAAGAGGGGTTTAAGTGCATTTGATGATAAGCGCTTTTACCTAAATAAATACACTAGTCTAGCGTATGGTCACCCAGACATACCATCCGACCCCCACCCCAACACCTCAGCCCAAGGAATGTCTACCGAGAGTGAAGGTGGTGACGTCATTGAACCACAAGGAGAGGAAGGACAACGCCCCACCAGCGAGAGTGAACCCTATGACGTCAGCAGTCAGTCACCTGAGGGAGGCGCACTACAACCCATTCACTCTCTGGGAGATGATGAGTCATCATCTTCGTCCCAGGAGGAGGAGGAGGAGGAGGGGGAGGAAGACCCCACAACGGACTTGTGGGCGAGAAGGAGAGGTCTTGTTAATAAATATTATGTGCGGGGAGATGACTTACAATACGACTATGTTTAACCCTATGTACTTTGATAATATAATCTATAAATCATCAGGATTATTTCTTTTTCTCCTTCTTTAAGTATAGAGGCTTAAAATATATCCAACTTAAAAAAACTAAGGGAGGCTGGTCCCTCTTACGGTACACTCAAGGTCATCAAGTATGAGGAGGGGTGGTGAGGGGGGACCGCCCCTACTGCGAGGATCCTGTTTTTACACCTGTCCCATAGAGGGAGGTGAGGGGTAACTACCGCTCACCTGAGTGTTTATTATACAAATATACTGTCATACTTTTCTGTATAAATGAACATGAGCATGAACATAGCGACACATAATAGATACCTATCTTCACTATTTTACGATTGTTGCTGCCCCACACCTTGGGCGACCTAATATGGGGTGGCTCTAAGTGGCACCCCGCCTCTGATTTTCTTATCTGATTACCCTTCATAGGTAGCTACTTTACTGTAAATGAACATGATCATAGTGGCGCATAATAGATACCTATCTTCACTGTTTTTTCGACTGCTACCACTCACACCTTGGGTGACCTAATATGGAGTGGCACTATGTGGCTCCCCGCTTCTGATTTCTTATCTGATCTCCCTACATAGGTGGCACACAGAGGCGCCTTCTAATCTACTGTGCACTAGTCTCTTATGTGGTACTGTGTCAAAAGCTTTCTGGCAGTCCAGGAATATGCAGTCTGTCCAGCCCACTCTCTCTCTTGGCTGTTTTTTGCTGCCTGTTCATAGAACTCAATTAAACCTCTTAGGCATGATTTGCCATCTCTGAACCCATGCTGATGTTGTGTTACAAAGTTCTTTCGCTCCAGATGTTCTACAAATTTTTTTTGAACAATCTTCTTCATTATCTTGCATGGAATGCAAGTTAGGGGCGCTGGCCTGTAGTTCAGTGCCTCCTGCCTATCACCCTTCTTGTATATTGGGACTACATTGGCCGTCTTCCAAATTTTTGGCAGATCACCTGTTACCAGTGATTTGTTGTACACCATGGAGAGTGGCAGGCACAGAGCTTCTGCTCCTTCCTTTTGTATCCATGGTGAGATTCCATCCGGGCCTATAGCCTTTGTCACGTCCAAATCTAGCAGATGCTGCCTTACTTCCCCACTGGTAATCACAAACTCCTCTAGTGGTGTCTGGTTTGATGCTCCCTCTCTTATGTCTTGGACTTCTCCTTGCTCTGAGGTGAAGACCTCTTGGAATTTCTTATTGATTTCCTCGCACACTTCCTTGTCGTTTGTAGTTAATCTTTCTGCCCCTATCCTCAATTTCATTACCTGTTCCTTCACTGTTGTTTTCCTCCTGATGTGGCTATGCAGCAGTTTGGGTTGAGTCTTTGCCTTGCTCGCTATGTCATTTTCATATTGCCTCTCTACCTCTCTTATCACCCTGACGTATTCATTCCTGGCGCTCTGTTGTGTTGTGTTACATCATTGCATCTCAGGATTGTCGCGTTGTGAGAGTAACCTCACGTAAATAACTTTTATGCGTGTTGCAACTCAGGAGTAACATGTTGTGAGTGTTGCATCACAGAACAAAAGTGTTGTGAATAATGCAACGCAGAAATAGTGTTATGAACGCTGCAACAGAGTAATAATGGGGTTGTGAGTGTTGAAACGTTATAAAAAAAGAATAACTTGTAATAAATGTTGCAGAGGGCAGGAATAACGTGCTGTAAATGTTGCAACGGACATGTGAAACAGGCAGCGAGTTTTGCAACACACAACTAATGTTGTTTTGATTGATGTAACACAGGGATTTTATGTGGTGGGAGTTGCAGCATTGCAAAATAGGAATATTATATAGGGAGTGTTGCAGCATTGCAACACAGAAACAACGTGATGCAACACTCACAAAATATTGTTTCTGAGTTGCAACAATAACACCTCATTCCTCTATTGCAACGCTCACAACACGCTATTCGGTGGTGTTTCAACTCTTAGATTCACACATGTGAATACATTAACATTTATGAATGTATAAGTCTTATGTCTGAATATTTTTTTGTTTGTGTACATAGAAGATTTTTGTTCATATCATTTTTTTCATTCTGGATTCCTTCCTCTCTTTTATCTAGAGATTATCTTGAGATGATTTCGGGGCTTAGCGTTCCCGTGGCCCAGTCCTCGACCAGGCCTCCGTTTTGTTACACACACCCAGGAAGCAGCTCGTAGCAGCTGTCTAACTCCCAGGTACCTATTTACTGCTAGGTAACAAGGGCATCAGGGTGAAATTAACTCTGCCCATTTGTTTCCGCCTCCAACGGGGATCGAACCTGGAACCTCAGGACTACGAATCCGAAGCACTGTCCACTCAGCTGTCAGGCCCCTGTCAGGTCTAGTATCAATATAGAAATATAATCAGTAATATGATGAACCCCGCAACATATTGAGAGGTATATACATACATTTGTTCTGTACATAGAAGGGATATACTTGTATTTACCATAAATAATATCATAATGCCTTAACTATTACTATAATATTATCATAATTACCGCAGCTAATATTATAATTGTGCATAAGTTAAAGGAAATAACTTGAAAGACATTTTTTTCTAAAGGTTTACAGCAAGTATAATCTTATGAGTTTAAGTACACTATAAAGTCAAGTTCCAATGATCTGTTGCTTCTTTCTTTCAGTACTTGCGGCGAATTAAAAGTAAAACATAACATATATACGCCATATATGTTTTATATATATATATATATATATATATATATATATATATATATATATATATATATATATATATATATATATATATATATAATATATATATATATATATAATATATATATATATATATATATATATATATATATATTATATATATATATATATATATTATATATATATATATATATATATATATATATATATATATATATATATATATATATATATATATATATTTTATTAAATATGACCGAAAAAGTAAGATTAATAATTCTAACACGAATTTTCTCGATCTTTCGTACATTTCTTTTCACTGTTGGTGGTAATTCAAAAATCAATTCTCCAAAATTCATTTTTATTTCTAGTCTGATGCGACACTTGAGCGCGTTTCGCGAATATATATATATATATATATATATATATATATATATATATATATATATATATATATATATATATATATATATATATATTGTGACGATAATCTCCTTCAAGAGATTGAGCCTGCTCTTCCCTCCAAAAATACGTCGTTACAACTATATAAAACTACTATGGAAGAAATGTCCAACAACGACAACAACACCAGCAAGGTTTGCCAGAGCGCAAAACGTATGCAGCCAGGAACACCTGCTCAGACTCAAACCGCCAAACTACCTGTCTTGTTGCCGGCTCCTCGCTGATTGGCCGCCGGTCTGGCTGCAACTGCACTCCGCCCCCCATACTACTTGATGTCTGAGGCCGCCACGACCTCAGTCCTCAGAATATTCAGTGCTTTCATACGGTTAACACTTCTTCCTGGTAGACTGAGCTTTGGCTTACGTGTACTGAGAGAGGTGATAGCTTAAAGCCAATATTCTCGCACCTCTCATTTTTTGTATATTGCACTTCTTGTTATTTTGCTCACTTGTCTTAACGTAACTTTTCATTGTGTCATTTAATTATTCTTATTATTTTGATTGATTGATTTTATTATACGAATTTGTATGTCCATTTTATTCATGTTTTGTTTATTTAACGTAATTAAAATTTCATTGTTAAAATTTACTTGTGTTTTGTGTGTCTTCTCCTTACCTTACCACAGACGAAGTTCCAGATTTTCTATTTTTTTTAATACTATGTGACGAGGCCATACCCCTAGCTTTGAACAGCCGAACACCAACGCGTTACCGTCACATATTATATGGGGGCCTGTCCTAGGAGCTTCACTCAGGTACTGGTGCCAAGTGGTAATTTATGGTAAGCGTATTTAACTTTGTTAACGTAGCTTTTACTATTTTTCATATTCAATTTCATTTTTTATATGGTGCGGTGTATTGTGCATTACGAGAGTAACATATGGTGAAGGTTAGACAACTTTGGATTACGTGGTGACTGTAGGCCGCAGTCATACTCTTAATTGGTCATCTCTCCCTCCGTGTTATTACTCGTGTTTACCATCTTTGTCCCTTGGATATTTCTCATTTTTGACAGATCATCATATTGGTACCCTGGTACTGTGGTCTGCCCCGGGTCAAGAGTACCCAATCTTCTGCAATCTGACTGTAGGAGGACAAAGAGGGCCATAGTTCCTCTAGCTCGTACTTTAGTTGCTGAATTGGGACCTCAGCAGCAGTTCTCGTCACCAGTTGACACCTCGCACCCCTACACGTCAGTCAGAGATGATGATACATACAACGGTAGGGAATTAGCTTACTTTTTCAGAGCACAAAAGTTCGCTAATTCTGTAAGTATCATATTAAATTCAGTAGGAAAAACTTGCTTTATGTCCTATAGAGACTCGGCAAGGTATGCCTACATCCTTGGACTACCAATTTTACTTTTGAGGCAATTAACTGTTTCATTTGTTTTCGAAACTCTGTTTCATTTGTTAGTAGGATTTTCTTGCCCTTATCCTCTTACATGAGTACCGGGTACAAGATTTCCTGCGCCCTTGATTTAAATTAACCATTTAACATCTTGTACTTAACTTTAATTGTTAAAGATCCCACAGGATAGGTATCAGTTGCCACGTTGGCCTGTTTCTGACATTCACTATTGAATATTTGTGTATATTTATTTGCTAATTTCACCATGTTTCGTCTCCAAGCTTTCCGTGCAAATCCAGTAGGTGAAATAGGGACTTTAAGTCGTGCCAAGAGGACTGAATTACAAACTCTTGCACATGAGTATCAACTAGAAGTTCCCTACCAAGCCAACAAAAATGACCTACACAACCTGTTGCTGGATTACTATTTAGAGCAAGGTAAGATAGACTCTGAAACTCATGAAACTTACTATATTGCAGATAAAACTGATTTGGCAACGCTGAAACTCAAACTAGAGCTGGCCAAGATTGAACGTGAGCAGCAAAGGGAAGCCCTCGAACAACAAGAACGAGCTGCTGCCATACGAAGGGAAGAACACGAACGCGAGGCTGCTTTGAGGAGAGAAGAACAAGAACGAGAAATCACCCTCAGAGAACGCGAGGCCGCCTTGAGGAGAGAAGAACACGAACGTGGACTCGCCCTCCACGAACGTGAAGTCGCCTTGCTCCATGAACGTGAGAGAGTACAGCTTGAAACAAAACAACGCGAGTTGGAGATGCAACGCGAGCATGACAAGCAACAAGCGACTCTGGCTCTAGAGTGTCGTCAACGCGAAATCGCCTTGGAAACTTCACACTTCACTCAACGCCAGCAAGCTACTGCCAATCTTCCCGTCAGTTTTAATATATCACATGCAAGTAAGTTAATGCCATCCTTTGTAGAAGCAGAAGTTGATGTGTTCTTTACCACCTTTGAAACCCTTGCTAATCAACTCAGTTGGCCTGTCGACCAATGGGCCACACTTCTCAGAGTCCATCTTACAGGTAGAGCTGCAGTCACACTCAGTACTTTGGCGTCTGAGAATGACTACCACGCTCTGAAACAAGCAGTGTTGGACGCCTACCTCCTCTCTACTGAAAGTTATAGAAGGAAATTCCGTGACCACCTGAAGGCAAGTACCACTACCTTCCTCGAGTTTGCTAACACAAAACGGAGATATTTCATGAAATGGCTGGAAGCAGCACATGTCTCTACTTTTACAGAACTCGTCAACCTGATGCTTGTTGAAGAATTCTTGAGACGTGTGCCGCCTCCTGTCCGCCTCTACTTAGCAAATAAAGAAGAAACCGACTACCTGAAGTGTGCTAAGTCGGCTGACACTTACAGCCTCATCCACCGGCTGACCCCCGAACCATCCTCCAGTAAGAAGTCGTGGTACAGTTACGAGAAAGTGAGCCCCGATCAAGCTGGTTCACAACTGTACTGCAAGTATTGTAGACTCTATGGACATACCATAGACAAGTGTGGTAAGTCTCAATACAAGGGAACCACTGACCCACAGAAACCCAAACCAACTCCTCCTAAGTCCGGTAAGCCTGTGATGAATGCTGGTGTCAATGTTAATGATCTTTCTCTTTTCAGTAACCACCTGTATACTGGAACTGTCTCTGCCAACGGTTCAAATCCGGAGGGACGTTTCAAATTGAAGATCTTGAGGGACACAGCGGCTCTTCAATCGATCATCTTGAAGTCGGCTGTGCCCAACATCGTCTACACCGGAGAAACTGTCTTCATCACTGACCTCACTGCTACCACTCCATATCCTCTCGCCAGAGTCCACCTGGATTGTCCCTACGTGAACGGAGAAGTCCAAGTCGCCGTCAGGGAAAAGCCTTTTCCCATGCCTGGAGTGCAACTTCTCCTAGGCAACGACTTGGCAGAAGACCTGCAACCGACCAACCTGATCGTCATGGACAAACCCCAGGTGTGTAACTCTGTGCCAAGTAACCCTATTCTAGCGTATGTTCCAGCAGAGGTTCAAGAGAGTGAAGAAGTTTCTCCTCCGGTTCTCGTGACCACCCGTGCACAAGCCGCACGTCCACAGCCAGCTGACTCTACTGCTACCGCTGTCCCTCAAGACCCTCAGAAACTCCCCCCGAATCTGACCAAGTTGGAGTTCCGTAAGTTGCAGAGGGAAGATCTTACTTTAACACCATTGTTTTTCCAGGCTGAGACTCAACCCGACAGTATTCCTGGGTTCTTCCTAGAGAACGACTTGCTCTACCGCAGATATAGACCCAGTAAACTGAAGGAGGAGGACGATTGGGCCAACATCGAACAACTTGTGATTCCCACCAGCCTGCGGCCCACTATTCTACACCTGGCCCACGGAGCGCTCTCCCACTACGGCTTCAACAAGACTTACCATGGAATTCGTCAAGACTACTACTGGCCAGGTATGGTAAATAACGTCAAGCAGTACGTAAAACAGTGTCATACATGTCAGATGGCAGGCAAACCGAACATCTCCATTCCCAGAGCGCCACTGATTCCCATACAGGTGCCTGCGGAACCTTTCCACAGACTCATAATAGACTGTATTGGTCCTTTACCTCGGACCAGTTCAGGTAACGCCTACATCCTAACCATCCTGTGTCCTACCACCAGATTTCCCATAGCAGTTCCAGTGAAGAACATCACGGCTGCTACGGTTGTAAAACATCTATTGAAGATCTTCACTCAATACGGATTTCCCAGGGAGATTCAGAGCGACTGTGGTACCAACTTCACCAGCGATCTCTTCAAAAGGACACTGGAGGAGTTCAACATCAAACAGGTATTGTCCAGCCCCTATCACCCTGCTTCACAGGGTTCTCTTGAACGTAGTTATCAGACAATCAAAGCACTCTTGAAAAAGTTTTGTAGTGAAACCTCTAAGGATTGGGATAAGCAAATCGACCTTATAATGTGTATTTACAGAAGTCTCCCCAATGAGTCCCTAGGAGTATCTCCTTATGAGATGCTCTACGGCCGTAAGTGCCGTACTCCCCTTAAGGCTTTCAAAGACTCTCTCCGAGATGCCACCTTCAGTGAGCATCAGAATGTGCCCCAGTTTCTTCAAAACCTTCAACACATTCTAGAGAGAGTCCACCGTTTTGCCCATGATAATCTATTGAAAGCCCAGGAGAAGATGAAAACTCATTACAATCAGACCAGCAAAGTACGAAAATTTAAGCCAGGAGACTTCATTCTAGCATACTTCCCTATCCCAGGTTCACCTTTACAAAACAGGTTTTCAGGACCCTACCGCGTCAAAGAGTGCAGAAATAACAACAACTACGTCATAGAGACTCCAGATAGGCGGCGGAAGACCCAGCTGTGCCACGTCAACCTCCTGAGGCAATATAATGGTACTCCTCCCACTGTCCTGATTAACTGTTCTACCTTCACAGAACCCTACATCCACAGTGAGACCTTCCCAGCTTCTCCTCCCGAAAGCACTGACAAGGAGTCAGCGCTTTCTAATTCCGAAATCCTTAATGATCTTCCCAAATGCTTTCAGGATAATAATCGTGCTCCTTTGCCCTATTCTAATTCCACTCTCACCTCGTCAGATAAGCCCTTCATCCTCCATGTCGACGCCAGTGGTACCGACGTTGGTGGTGTCGTGATGCAGCAACGAGGCGAGGAGAATACACCTGTCAGCGACTACTGCTACAAGGAACTACGGAACAATTGGCAAGGAGCTACTCTTCCTCATCCTGAAGCTCCAGCACTTCACTCCACACCTGAAAAGTGCTCGGTCCACCATCAACACGGACCACACCACCCTACACCTCCTGCAGCACGCCCACTTCCCATCTCAACGTCTTCTACTATGGGCTTGCTAACTGCAGAAATTCAACCTGGAGACACGCTATACCAAGATTCCGACAACATCTTAGCCAATGATCTCTCCAGAGTTTATGAAGTAGAAACGACTCCATCTATTACTCCACCACATAACGACGTACTTCTTCCAGAACCGCAGGCTTCGGGGGAGAGTTGTGACGATAATCTCCTTCAAGAGATTGAGCCTGCTCTTCCCTCCAAAAATACGTCGTTACAACTATATAAAACTACTATGGAAGAAATGTCCAACAACGACAACAACACCAGCAAGGTTTGCCAGAGCGCAAAACGTATGCAGCCAGGAACACCTGCTCAGACTCAAACTGCCAAACTACCTGTCTTGTTGCCGGCTCCTCGCTGATTGGCCGCCGGTCTGGCTGCAACTGCACTCCGCCCCCCATACTACTTGATGTCTGAGGCCGCCACGACCTCAGTCCTCAGAATATTCAGTGCTTTCATACGGTTAACACTTCTTCCTGGTAGACTGAGCTTTGGCTTACGTGTACTGAGAGAGGTGATAGCTTAAAGCCAATATTCCCGCACCTCTCATTTTTTGTATATTGCACTTCTTGTTATTTTGCTCACTTGTCTTAACGTAACTTTTCATTGTGTCATTTAATTATTCTTATTATTTTGATTGATTGATTTTATTATACGAATTTGTATGTCCATTTTATTCATGTTTTGTTTATTTAACGTAATTAAAATTTCATTGTTAAAATTTACTTGTGTTTTGTGTGTCTTCTCCTTACCTTACCACAGACGAAGTTCCAGATTTTCTATTTTTTTTAATACTATGTGACGAGGCCATACCCCTAGCTTTGAACAGCCGAACACCAACGCGTTACCGTCACATATTATATGGGGGCCTGTCCTAGGAGCTTCACTCAGGTACTGGTGCCAAGTGGTAATTTATGGTAAGCGTATTTAACTTTGTTAACGTAGCTTTTACTATTTTTCATATTCAATTTCATTTTTTATATGGTGCGGTGTATTGTGCATTACGAGAGTAACATATGGTGAAGGTTAGACAACTTTGGATTACGTGGTGACTGTAGGCCGCAGTCATACTCTTAATTGGTCATCTCTCCCTCCGTGTTATTACTCGTGTTTACCATCTTTGTCCCTTGGATATTTCTCATTTTTGACAGATCATCATATTGGTACCCTGGTACTGTGGTCTGCCCCGGGTCAAGAGTACCCAATCTTCTGCAATCTGACTGTAGGAGGACAAAGAGGGCCATAGTTCCTCTAGCTCGAACTTTAGTTGCTGAATTGGGACCTCAGCAGCAGTTCTCGTCACCAGTTGACACCTCGCACCCCTACACGTCAGTCAGAGATGATGATACATACAACGGTAGGGAATTAGCTTACTTTTTCAGAGCACAAAAGTTCGCTAATTCTGTAAGTATCATATTAAATTCAGTAGGAAAAACTTGCTTTATGTCCTATAGAGACTCGGCAAGGTATGCCTACATCCTTGGACTACCAATTTTACTTTTGAGGCAATTAACTGTTTCATTTGTTTTCGAAACTCTGTTTCATTTGTTAGTAGGATTTTCTTGCCCTTATCCTCTTACATGAGTACCGGGTACAAGATTTCCTGCGCCCTTGATTTAAATTAACCATTTAACATCTTGTACTTAACTTTAATTGTTAAAGATCCCACAGGATAGGTATCAGTTGCCACGTTGTCCTGTTTCTGACATTCACTATTGAATATTCGTGTATATTTATTTGCTAATTTCACCATGTTTCGTCTCCAAGCTTTCCGTGCAAATCCAGTAGGTGAAATAGGGACTTTAAGTCGTGCCAAGAGGACTGAATTACAAACTCTTGCACATGAGTATCAACTAGAAGTTCCCTACCAAGCCAACAAAAATGACCTACACAACCTGTTGCTGGATTACTATTTAGAGCAAGGTAAGATAGACTCTGAAACTCATGAAACTTACTATATTGCAGATAAAACTGATTTGGCAACGCTGAAACTCAAACTAGAGCTGGCCAAGATTGAACGTGAGCAGCAAAGGGAAGCCCTCGAACAACAAGAACGAGCTGCTGCCATACGAAGGGAAGAACACGAACGCGAGGCTGCTTTGAGGAGAGAAGAACAAGAACGAGAAATCACCCTCAGAGAACGCGAGGCCGCCTTGAGGAGAGAAGAACACGAACGTGGACTCGCCCTCCACGAACGTGAAGTCGCCTTGCTCCATGAACGTGAGAGAGTACAGCTTGAAACAAAACAACGCGAGTTGGAGATGCAACGCGAGCATGACAAGCAACAAGCGACTCTGGCTCTAGAGTGTCGTCAACGCGAAATCGCCTTGGAAACTTCACACTTCACTCAACGCCAGCAAGCTACTGCCAATCTTCCCGTCAGTTTTAATATATCACATGCAAGTAAGTTAATGCCATCCTTTGTAGAAGCAGAAGTTGATGTGTTCTTTACCACCTTTGAAACCCTTGCTAATCAACTCAGTTGGCCTGTCGACCAATGGGCCACACTTCTCAGAGTCCATCTTACAGGTAGAGCTGCAGTCACACTCAGTACTTTGGCGTCTGAGAATGACTACCACACTCTGAAACAAGCAGTGTTGGACGCCTACCTCCTCTCTACTGAAAGTTATAGAAGGAAATTCCGTGACCACCTGAAGGCAAGTACCACTACCTTCCTCGAGTTTGCTAACACAAAACGGAGATATTTCATGAAATGGCTGGAAGCAGCACATGTCTCTACTTTTACAGAACTCGTCAACCTGATGCTTGTTGAAGAATTCTTGAGACGTGTGCCGCCTCCTGTCCGCCTCTACTTAGCAAATAAAGAAGAAACCGACTACCTGAAGTGTGCTAAGTCGGCTGACACTTACAGCCTCATCCACCGGCTGACCCCCGAACCATCCTCCAGTAAGAAGTCGTGGTACAGTTACGAGAAAGTGAGCCCCGATCAAGCTGGTTCACAACTGTACTGCAAGTATTGTAGACTCTATGGACATACCATAGACAAGTGTGGTAAGTCTCAATACAAGGGAACCACTGACCCACAGAAACCCAAACCAACTCCTCCTAAGTCCGGTAAGCCTGTGATGAATGCTGGTGTCAATGTTAATGATCTTTCTCTTTTCAGTAACCACCTGTATACTGGAACTGTCTCTGCCAACGGTTCAAATCCGGAGGGACGTTTCAAATTGAAGATCTTGAGGGACACAGCGGCTCTTCAATCGATCATCTTGAAGTCGGCTGTGCCCAACATCGTCTACACCGGAGAAACTGTCTTCATCACTGACCTCACTGCTACCACTCCATATCCTCTCGCCAGAGTCCACCTGGATTGTCCCTACGTGAACGGAGAAGTCCAAGTCGCCGTCAGGGAAAAGCCTTTTCCCATGCCTGGAGTGCAACTTCTCCTAGGCAACGACTTGGCAGAAGACCTGCAACCGACCAACCTGATCGTCATGGACAAACCCCAGGTGTGTAACTCTGTGCCAAGTAACCCTATTCTAGCGTATGTTCCAGCAGAGGTTCAAGAGAGTGAAGAAGTTTCTCCTCCGGTTCTCGTGACCACCCGTGCACAAGCCACACGTCCACAGCCAGCTGACTCTACTGCTACCGCTGTCCCTCAAGACCCTCAGAAACTCCCCCCGAATCTGACCAAGTTGGAGTTCCGTAAGTTGCAGAGGGAAGATCTTACTTTAACACCATTGTTTTTCCAGGCTGAGACTCAACCCGACAGTATTCCTGGGTTCTTCCTAGAGAACGACTTGCTCTACCGCAGATATAGACCCAGTAAACTGAAGGAGGAGGACGATTGGGCCAACATCGAACAACTTGTGATTCCCACCAGCCTGCGGCCCACTATTCTACACCTGGCCCACGGAGCGCTCTCCCACTACGGCTTCAACAAGACTTACCATGGAATTCGTCAAGACTACTACTGGCCAGGTATGGTAAATAACGTCAAGCAGTACGTAAAACAGTGTCATACATGTCAGATGGCAGGCAAACCGAACATCTCCATTCCCAGAGCGCCACTGATTCCCATACAGGTGCCTGCGGAACATTTCCACAGACTCATAATAGACTGTATTGGTCCTTTACCTCGGACCAGTTCAGGTAACGCCTACATCCTAACCATCCTGTGTCCTACCACCAGATTTCCCATAGCAGTTCCAGTGAAGAGCATCACGGCTGCTACGGTTGTAAAACATCTATTGAAGATCTTCACTCAATACGGATTTCCCAGGGAGATTCAGAGCGACTGTGGTACCAACTTCACCAGCGATCTCTTCAAAAGGACACTGGAGGAGTTCAACATCAAACAGGTATTGTCCAGCCCCTATCATCCTGCTTCACAGGGTTCTCTTGAACGTAGTCATCAGACAATCAAAGCACTCTTGAAAAAGTTTTGTAGTGAAACCTCTAAGGATTGGGATAAGCAAATCGACCTTATAATGTGTATTTACAGAAGTCTCCCCAATGAGTCCCAAGGAGTATCTCCTTATGAGATGTTCTACGGCCGTAAGTGCCGTACTCCCCTTAAGGCTTTCAAAGACTCTCTCCGAGATGCCACCTTCAGTGAGCATCAGAATGTGCCCCAGTTTCTTCAAAACCTTCAACACATTCTAGAGAGAGTCCACCGTTTTGCCCATGATAATCTATTGAAAGCCCAGGAGAAGATGAAAACTCATTACAATCAGACCAGCAAAGTACCAAAATTTAAGCCAGGAGACTTCATTCTAGCATACTTCCCTATCCCAGGTTCACCTTTACAAAACAGGTTTTCAGGACCCTACCGCGTCAAAGAGTGCAGAAATAACAACAACTACGTCATAGAGACTCCAGATAGGCGGCGGAAGACCCAGCTGTGCCACGTCAACCTCCTGAGGCAATATAATGGTACTCCTCCCACTGTCCTGATTAACTGTTCTACCTTCACAGAACCCTACATCCACAGTGAGACCTTCCCAGCTTCTCCTCCCGAAAGCACTGACAAGGAGTCAGCGCTTTCTAATTCCGAAATCCTTAATGATCTTCCCAAATGCTTTCAGGATAATAATCGTGCTCCTTTGCCCTATTCTAATTCCACTCTCACCTCGTCAGATAAGCCCTTCATCCTCCATGTCGACGCCAGTGGTACCGACGTTGGTGGTGTCGTGATGCAGCAACGAGGCGAGGAGAATACACCTGTCAGCGACTACTGCTACAAGGAACTACGGAACAATTGGCAAGGAGCTACTCTTCCTCATCCTGAAGCTCCAGCACTTCACTCCACACCTGAAAAGTGCTCGGTCCACCATCAACACGGACCACACCACCCTACACCTCCTGCAGCACGCCCACTTCCCATCTCAACGTCTTCTACTATGGGCTTGCTAACTGCAGAAATTCAACCTGGAGACACGCTATACCAAGATTCCGACAACATCTTAGCCAATGATCTCTCCAGAGTTTATGAAGTAGAAACGACTCCATCTATTACTCCACCACATAACGACGTACTTCTTCCAGAACCGCAGGCTTCGGGGGAGAGTTGTGACGATAATCTCCTTCAAGAGATTGAGCCTGCTCTTCCCTCCAAAAATACGTCGTTACAACTATATAAAACTACTATGGAAGAAATGTCCAACAACGACAACAACACCAGCAAGGTTTGCCAGAGCGCAAAACGTATGCAGCCAGGAACACCTGCTCAGACTCAAACTGCCAAACTACCTGTCTTGTTGCCGGCTCCTCGCTGATTGGCCGCCGGTCTGGCTGCAACTGCACTCCGCCCCCCATACTACTTGATGTCTGAGGCCGCCACGACCTCAGTCCTCAGAATATTCAGTGCTTTCATACGGTTAACACTTCTTCCTGGTAGACTGAGCTTTGGCTTACGTGTACTGAGAGAGGTGATAGCTTAAAGCCAATATTCCCGCACCTCTCATTTTTTGTATATTGCACTTCTTGTTATTTTGCTCACTTGTCTTAACGTAACTTTTCATTGTGTCATTTAATTATTCTTATTATTTTGATTGATTGATTTTATTATACGAATTTGTATGTCCATTTTATTCATGTTTTGTTTATTTAACGTAATTAAAATTTCATTGTTAAAATTTACTTGTGTTTTGTGTGTCTTCTCCTTACCTAACCACAGACGAAGTTCCAGATTTTCTATTTTTTTTTAATACTATGTGACGAGGCCATACCCCTAGCTTTGAACAGCCGAACACCAACGCGTTACCGTCACATATTATATATATATATATATATATATATATATATATATATATATATATATATATATATATATATATATATATATATATATATATATATATATATATGTATATATATATATATATATATATATATATATATATATATATATATATATATATATATATATATATATATATAATTTTCGAATTTTCTCGATCTTTCATACATTTCTTTTCACTGTTGGTGGTAATTCAAAAATCAATTCTCCAAAATTCATTTTTATTTCTAGTCTGACGCAACACTTGAGCGCGTTTCGTAAAATTTATTACATTTCCAGCAGCAAGGAATCAACCCTTCACGATAAAATATCGCCAGGATCTGATTCGTGATCAGATATACAAAGCGGAAAATGAAATCAAAGACAAAAAAACGCAACTACTTCATGCTACAAACGAATGGAGAAATAGCAACATCGACGAAAGTCTCCGTACCCGAATTGAACAACACCTCGACATCCTCACAGACCGACATCACCTCAGCACTGAAACAAGGATTATCAAGAAACTAACAACGTTATATGGAGGACCTATGGCAATTCCACGACCAAGAGATGGCTTCCTGAACCTTGCAGGAATTAACCTCACTGAGGACCAAATCACTCTCCTAAATCTGGGTATAAACTGTCACGTTATGTCCAGACCGAGTGAGATGGCCCGGAAAGTGGAGTTGGAAATCCTGTTGGACGACATATTCGACCTCGAGACACAAAAGAAGGTCACTACCAAAGATACCTTACAAGCAGAACTTATTGTGGAAGGAGGAAAGAATCGAGGCAATTACAGAAGTACCATACTGTCCCCCGAGCTCAAAGCGGCAGCTAAAAGCCTTCGTGAGAACAAGGAGATAGTTGTCAGGAGAGGCGACAAGTCGCCAATATACGTCATTCTTAAAAAAGACGAATATCTGGTGAAAATGAACCTCATACTCTCTGACCAAACTAAATTCCAAAGGGTAACGAAGGACACTACAGCCGAATTGAAAGCAAAGGTCAACAAACTGATCGAAACTGTGAACGCCAAAAAATCCGGACTCCACCTGCCAAAGATTATTGGAGAATATAAACCTGGATATGCGTATGGAAATGTCAAGACACACAAGCCTGGAAACCCACTTCGGCCAATCATTAGTCAGATACCCACACCCACGTACAGACTGGCGAAGCGACTCAACGGCCTGCTGACTCCTTATGTCCCTTGCGCCTTTAGCCTAGAGTCTCCAAAGGAATTTGTTGACTTACTGCGGGGCACACGGGCCACAGGGATAAGAGCCTCGTTGGACGTAGAATCACTGTTCACCAACGTACCTGTGGACGAGACAATCGGGATGATAGCCGACAGAGTGTATCGTGATCAAGCCTGTACTCCTCTTGACATACCAGAAAATATTCTAAGGAAACTAATCCAAGCTTGTACTAAAGAGGCATCCTTCTTGAGCCCGGATGGGCACATGTATAAGCAAGTAGATGGGGTCGCCATGGGTTCTCCCCTAGGTGTCCTGTTTGCAAACTTCTACATGGGTACCATCGAGCAAAAAGTCTTAGTCGACATGAACTTGAAACCGGCCATATACTGCAGGTATGTTGACGACATTTTTATACAGGTACCTGATGTCAGACATCTGCAGGAGCTGAAGGAGGCATTTGAGCAGAGTTCCGTGCTGCGTTTCACTTACGAGATGGAAAAGGATGGGAAGCTGCCCTTTCTAGATGTAACAGTCATGGAAAAGAGCGGAGGTTTCCACACTGCAGTCTACACTAAGAAAACGAACATAGGAATGTGCCTAAATGCCAACAGCGACTGCCCAGACAGGTACAAGAGGAGTGTTGTTAACGCATATGTCGACCGTGCTCTCAGCCACAGCTCAGAATGGAAGCAAGTCGACGAAGAACTCTGTAGGGTAAGGCAGGTCCTAGTCAACAACGGCTTCTCCAATGGTTTCGTCGAAGACATCATAAGAAGGAAAGTGAAACACCATGCAACCTCTGAAGAGACAACTAAGACAACACCTATACCCCCTATTAGACTATTTTACAGGAACTTCTTTTCCACAGCTCATAAAATGGAGGAAAGGGTCCTGAAAGATATTGTTAATAGAAACGTTATCCCTACAGACAAAAATCAGAGGATACAACTGACGATTTACTATAAAACCAGAAAAACGGCCAGCCTACTCATGAGAAACTCTCCAGACACAAAGCAGAACGCTTTAAAAGAGACCAACGTCGTCTATGCCTTCAAATGCCCTCTTGGGGACTGTAAGCTCCAAAAAAACCAGTATATAGGCAAGACAACAACATCTCTTTCTAGGCGTTTAACGGTTTACAGCAAGTATAATCTTATGAGTTTAAGTACACTATAAAGTCAAGTTCCAATGATCTGTTGCTTCTTTCTTTCAGTACTTGCGGCGAACTAAAAGTAAAACATAACATATATACGCCATATATGTTTTATATATATATATATATATATATATATATATATATACATATATATATATAATATATATATATATAATATATATATATATATATATATTATATATATATATATTATATATATATATATATATATATATATATATATATATATATATATATATATATATATATATATATATATATTATTAAATATGACCGAAAAAGTAAGATTAATAATTCTAACACGAATTTTCTCGATCTTTCGTACATTTCTTTTCACTGTTGGTGGTAATTCAAAAATCAATTCTCCAAAATTCATTTTTATTTCTAGTCTGATGCGACACTTGAGCGCGTTTCGCGAATATATATATATATATATATATTGTGACGATAATCTCCTTCAAGAGATTGAGCCTGCCCTTCCCTCCAAAAATACGTCGTTACAACTATATAAAACTACTATGGAAGAAATGTCCAACAACGACAACAACACCAGCAAGGTTTGCCAGAGCGCAAAACGTATGCAGCCAGGAACACCTGCTCAGACTCAAACCGCCAAACTACCTGTCTTGTTGCCGGCTCCTCGCTGATTGGCCGCCGGTCTGGCTGCAACTGCACTCCGCCCCCCATACTACTTGATGTCTGAGGCCGCCACGACCTCAGTCCTCAGAATATTCAGTGCTTTCATACGGTTAACACTTCTTCCTGGTAGACTGAGCTTTGGCTTACGTGTACTGAGAGAGGTGATAGCTTAAAGCCAATATTCCCGCACCTCTCATTTTTTGTATATTGCACTTCTTGTTATTTTGCTCACTTGTCTTAACGTAACTTTTCATTGTGTCATTTAATTATTCTTATTATTTTGATTGATTGATTTTATTATACGAATTTGTATGCCCATTTTATTCATGTTTTGTTTATTTAACGTAATTAAAATTTCATTGTTAAAATTTACTTGTGTTTTGTGTGTCTTCTCCTTACCTTACCACAGACGAAGTTCCAGATTTTCTATTTTTTTAATACTATGTGACGAGGCCATACCCCTAGCTTTGAACAGCCGAACACCAACGCGTTACCGTCACATATTATATGGGGGCCTGTCCTAGGAGCTTCACTCAGGTACTGGTGCCAAGTGGTAATTTATGGTAAGCGTATTTAACTTTGTTAACGTAGCTTTTACTATTTTTCATATTCAATTTCATTTTTTATATGGTGCGGTGTATTGTGCATTACGAGAGTAACATATGGTGAAGGTTAGACAACTTTGGATTACGTGGTGACTGTAGGCCGCAGTCATACTCTTAATTGGTCATCTCTCCCTCCGTGTTATTACTCGTGTTTACCATCTTTGTCCCTTGGATATTTCTCATTTTTGACAGATCATCATATTGGTACCCTGGTACTGTGGTCTGCCCCGGGTCAAGAGTACCCAATCTTCTGCAATCTGACTGTAGGAGGACAAAGAGGGCCATAGTTCCTCTAGCTCGAACTTTAGTTGCTGAATTGGGACCTCAGCAGCAGTTCTCGTCACCAGTTGACACCTCGCACCCCTACACGTCAGTCAGAGATGATGATACATACAACGGTAGGGAATTAGCTTACTTTTTCAGAGCACAAAAGTTCGCTAATTCTGTAAGTATCATATTAAATTCAGTAGGAAAAACTTGCTTTATGTCCTATAGAGACTCGGCAAGGTATGCCTACATCCTTGGACTACCAATTTTACTTTTGAGGCAATTAACTGTTTCATTTGTTTTCGAAACTCTGTTTCATTTGTTAGTAGGATTTTCTTGCCCTTATCCTCTTACATGAGTACCGGGTACAAGATTTCCTGCGCCCTTGATTTAAATTAACCATTTAACATCTTGTACTTAACTTTAATTGTTAAAGATCCCACAGGATAGGTATCAGTTGCCACGTTGTCCTGTTTCTGACATTCACTATTGAATATTCGTGTATATTTATTTGCTAATTTCACCATGTTTCGTCTCCAAGCTTTCCGTGCAAATCCAGTAGGTGAAATAGGGACTTTAAGTCGTGCCAAGAGGACTGAATTACAAACTCTTGCACATGAGTATCAACTAGAAGTTCCCTACCAAGCCAACAAAAATGACCTACACAACCTGTTGCTGGATTACTATTTAGAGCAAGGTAAGATAGACTCTGAAACTCATGAAACTTACTATATTGCAGATAAAACTGATTTGGCAACGCTGAAACTCAAACTAGAGCTGGCCAAGATTGAACGTGAGCAGCAAAGGGAAGCCCTCGAACAACAAGAACGAGCTGCTGCCATATGAAGGGAAGAACACGAACGCGAGGCTGCTTTGAGGAGAGAAGAACAAGAACGAGAAATCACCCTCAGAGAACGCGAGGCCGCCTTGAGGAGAGAAGAACACGAACGTGGACTCGCCCTCCACGAACGTGAAGTCGCCTTGCTCCATGAACGTGAGAGAGTACAGCTTGAAACAAAACAACGCGAGTTGGAGATGCAACGCGAGCATGACAAGCAACAAGCGACTCTGGCTCTAGAGTGTCGTCAACGCGAAATCGCCTTGGAAACTTCACACTTCACTCAACGCCAGCAAGCTACTGCCAATCTTCCCGTCAGTTTTAATATATCACATGCAAGTAAGTTAATGCCATCCTTTGTAGAAGCAGAAGTTGATGTGTTCTTTACCACCTTTGAAACCCTTGCTAATCAACTCAGTTGGCCTGTCGACCAATGGGCCACACTTCTCAGAGTCCATCTTACAGGTAGAGCTGCAGTCACACTCAGTACTTTGGCGTCTGAGAATGACTACCACACTCTGAAACAAGCAGTGTTGGACGCCTACCTCCTCTCTACTGAAAGTTATAGAAGGAAATTCCGTGACCACCTGAAGGCAAGTACCACTACCTTCCTCGAGTTTGCTAACACAAAACGGAGATATTTCATGAAATGGCTGGAAGCAGCACATGTCTCTACTTTTACAGAACTCGTCAACCTGATGCTTGTTGAAGAATTCTTGAGACGTGTGCCGCCTCCTGTCCGCCTCTACTTAGCAAATAAAGAAGAAACCGACTACCTGAAGTGTGCTAAGTCGGCTGACACTTACAGCCTCATCCACCGGCTGACCCCCGAACCATCCTCCAGTAAGAAGTCGTGGTACAGTTACGAGAAAGTGAGCCCCGATCAAGCTGGTTCACAACTGTACTGCAAGTATTGTAGACTCTATGGACATACCATAGACAAGTGTGGTAAGTCTCAATACAAGGGAACCACTGACCCACAGAAACCCAAACCAACTCCTCCTAAGTCCGGTAAGCCTGTGATGAATGCTGGTGTCAATGTTAATGATCTTTCTCTTTTCAGTAACCACCTGTATACTGGAACTGTCTCTGCCAACGGTTCAAATCCGGAGGGACGTTTCAAATTGAAGATCTTGAGGGACACAGCGGCTCTTCAATCGATCATCTTGAAGTCGGCTGTGCCCAACATCGTCTACACCGGAGAAACTGTCTTCATCACTGACCTCACTGCTACCACTCCATATCCTCTCGCCAGAGTCCACCTGGATTGTCCCTACGTGAACGGAGAAGTCCAAGTCGCCGTCAGGGAAAAGCCTTTTCCCATGCCTGGAGTGCAACTTCTCCTAGGCAACGACTTGGCAGAAGACCTGCAACCGACCAACCTGATCGTCATGGACAAACCCCAGGTGTGTAACTCTGTGCCAAGTAACCCTATTCTAGCGTATGTTCCAGCAGAGGTTCAAGAGAGTGAAGAAGTTTCTCCTCCGGTTCTCGTGACCACCCGTGCACAAGCCGCACGTCCACAGCCAGCTGACTCTACTGCTACCGCTGTCCCTCAAGACCCTCAGAAACTCCCCCCGAATCTGACCAAGTTGGAGTTCCGTAAGTTGCAGACGGAAGATCTTACTTTAACACCATTGTTTTTCCAGGCTGAGACTCAACCCGACAGTATTCCTGGGTTCGTCCTAGAGAACGACTTGCTCTACCGCAGATATAGACCCAGTAAACTGAAGGAGGAGGACGATTGGGCCAACATCGAACAACTTGTGATTCCCACCAGCCTGCGGCCCACTATTCTACACCTGGCCCACGGAGCGCTCTCCCACTACGGCTTCAACAAGACTTACCATGGAATTCGTCAAGACTACTACTGGCCAGGTATGGTAAATAACGTCAAGCAGTACGTAAAACAGTGTCATACATGTCAGATGGCAGGCAAACCGAACATCTCCATTCCCAGAGCGCCACTGATTCCCATACAGGTGCCTGCGGAACCTTTCCACAGACTCATAATAGACTGTGTTGGTCCTTTACCTCGGACCAGTTCAGGTAACGCCTACATCCTAACCATCCTGTGTCCTACCACCAGATTTCCCATAGCAGTTCCAGTGAAGAACATCACGGCTGCTACGGTTGTAAAACATCTATTGAAGATCTTCACTCAATACGGATTTCCCAGGGAGATTCAGAGCGACTGTGGTACCAACTTCACCAGCGATCTCTTCAAAAGGACACTGGAGGAGTTCAACATCAAACAGGTATTGTCCAGCCCCTATCATCCTGCTTCACAGGGTTCTCTTGAACGTAGTCATCAGACAATCAAAGCACTCTTGAAAAAGTTTTGTAGTGAAACCTCTAAGGATTGGGATAAGCAAATCGACCTTATAATGTGTATTTACAGAAGTCTCCCCAATGAGTCCCTAGGAGTATCTCCTTATGAGATGCTCTACGGCCGTAAGTGCCGTACTCCCCTTAAGGCTTTCAAAGACTCTCTCCGAGATGCCACCTTCAGTGAGCATCAGAATGTGCCCCAGTTTCTTCAAAACCTTCAACACATTCTAGAGAGAGTCCACCGTTTTGCCCATGATAATCTATTGAAAGCCCAGGAGAAGATGAAAACTCATTACAATCAGACCAGCAAAGTACGAAAATTTAAGCCAGGAGACTTCATTCTAGCATACTTCCCTATCTTAGGTTCACCTTTACAAAACAGGTTTTCAGGACCCTACCGCGTCAAAGAGTGCAGAAATAACAACAACTACGTCATAGAAACTCCAGATAGGCGGCGGAAGACCCAGCTGTGCCACGTCAACCTCCTGAGGCAATATAATGGTACTCCTCCCACTGTCCTGATTAACTGTTCTACCTTCACAGAACCCTACATCCACAGTGAGACCTTCCCAGCTTCTCCTCCCGAAAGCACTGACAAGGAGTCAGCGCTTTCTAATTCCGAAATCCTTAATGATCTTCCCAAATGCTTTCAGGATAATAATCGTGCTCCTTTGCCCTATTCTAATTCCACTCTCACCTCGTCAGATAAGCCCTTCATCCTCCATGTCGACGCCAGTGGTACCGACGTTGGTGGTGTCGTGATGCAGCAACGAGGCGAGGAGAATACACCTGTCAGCGACTACTGCTACAAGGAACTACGGAACAATTGGCAAGGAGCTACTCTTCCTCATCCTGAAGCTCCAGCACTTCACTCCACACCTGAAAAGTGCTCGGTCCACCATCAACACGGACCACACCACCCTACACCTCCTGCAGCACGCCCACTTCCCATCTCAACGTCTTCTACTATGGGCTTGCTAACTGCAGAAATTCAACCTGGAGACACGCTATACCAAGATTCCGACAACATCTTAGCCAATGATCTCTCCAGAGTTTATGAAGTAGAAACGACTCCATCTATTACTCCACCACATAACGACGTACTTCTTCCAGAACCGCAGGCTTCGGGGGAGAGTTGTGACGATAATCTCCTTCAAGAGATTGAGCCTGCTCTTCCCTCCAAAAATACGTCGTTACAACTATATAAAACTACTATGGAAGAAATGTCCAACAACGACAACAACACCAGCAAGGTTTGCCAGAGCGCAAAACGTATGCAGCCAGGAACACCTGCTCAGACTCAAACTGCCAAACTACCTGTCTTGTTGCCGGCTCCTCGCTGATTGGCCGCCGGTCTGGCTGCAACTGCACTCCGCCCCCCATACTACTTGATGTCTGAGGCCGCCACGACCTCAGTCCTCAGAATATTCAGTGCTTTCATACGGTTAACACTTCTTCCTGGTAGACTGAGCTTTGGCTTACGTGTACTGAGAGAGGTGATAGCTTAAAGCCAATATTCCCGCACCTCTCATTTTTTGTATATTGCACTTCTTGTTATTTTGCTCACTTGTCTTAACGTAACTTTTCATTGTGTCATTTAATTATTCTTATTATTTTGATTGATTGATTTTATTATACGAATTTGTATGTCCATTTTATTCATGTTTTGTTTATTTAACGTAATTAAAATTTCATTGTTAAAATTTACTTGTGTTTTGTGTGTCTTCTCCTTACCTTACCACAGACGAAGTTCCAGATTTTCTATTTTTTTTTAATACTATGTGACGAGGCCATACCCCTAGCTTTGAACAGCCGAACACCAACGCGTTACCGTCACATATTATATATATATATATATATATATATATATATATATATATATATATATATATATATATATATATATATAATTTTCGAATTTTCTCGATCTTTCATACATTTCTTTTCACTGTTGGTGGTAATTCAAAAATCAATTCTCCAAAATTCATTTTTATTTCTAGTCTGACGCAACACTTGAGCGCGTTTCGTAAAATTTATTACATTTCCAGCAGCAAGGAATCAACCCTTCACGATAAAATATCGCCAGGATCTGATTCGTGATCAGATATACAAAGCGGAAAATGAAATCAAAGACAAAAAAACGCAACTACTTCATGCTACAAACGAATGGAGAAATAGCAACATCGACGAAAGTCTCCGTACCCGAATTGAACAACACCTCGACATCCTCACAGACCGACATCACCTCAGCACTGAAACAAGGATTATCAAGAAACTAACAACGTTATATGGAGGACCTATGGCAATTCCACGACCAAGAGATGGCTTCCTGAACCTTGCAGGAATTAACCTCACTGAGGACCAAATCACTCTCCTAAATCTGGGTATAAACTGTCACGTTATGTCCAGACCGAGTGAGATGGCCCGGAAAGTGGAGTTGGAAATCCTGTTGGACGACATATTCGACCTCGAGACACAAAAGAAGGTCACTACCAAAGATACCTTACAAGCAGAACTTATTGTGGAAGGAGGAAAGAATCGAGGCAATTACAGAAGTACCATACTGTCCCCCGAGCTCAAAGCGGCAGCTAAAAGCCTTCGTGAGAACAAGGAGATAGTTGTCAGGAGAGGCGACAAGTCGCCAATATACGTCATTCTTAAAAAAGACGAATATCTGGTGAAAATGAACCTCATACTCTCTGACCAAACTAAATTCCAAAGGGTAACGAAGGACACTACAGCCGAATTGAAAGCAAAGGTCAACAAACTGATCGAAACTGTGAACGCCAAAAAATCCGGACTCCACCTGCCAAAGATTATTGGAGAATATAAACCTGGATATGCGTATGGAAATGTCAAGACACACAAGCCTGGAAACCCACTTCGGCCAATCATTAGTCAGATACCCACACCCACGTACAGACTGGCGAAGCGACTCAACGGCCTGCTGACTCCTTATGTCCCTTGCGCCTTTAGCCTAGAGTCTCCAAAGGAATTTGTTGACTTACTGCGGGGCACACGGGCCACAGGGATAAGAGCCTCGTTGGACGTAGAATCACTGTTCACCAACGTACCTGTGGACGAGACAATCGGGATGATAGCCGACAGAGTGTATCGTGATCCAGCCTGTACTCCTCTTGACATACCAGAAAATATTCTAAGGAAACTAATCCAAGCTTGTACTAAAGAGGCATCCTTCTTGAGCCCGGATGGGCACATGTATAAGCAAGTAGATGGGGTCGCCATGGGTTCTCCCCTAGGTGTCCTGTTTGCAAACTTCTACATGGGTACCATCGAGCAAAAAGTCTTAGTCGACATGAACTTGAAACCGGCCATATACTGCAGGTATGTTGACGACATTTTTATACAGGTACCTGATGTCAGACATCTGCAGGAGCTGAAGGAGGCATTTGAGCAGAGTTCCGTGCTGCGTTTCACTTACGAGATGGAAAAGGATGGGAAGCTGCCCTTTCTAGATG